>NC_134785.1:49847555-49925055 GCF_046742065.1 Oratosquilla oratoria | reverse complement strand
TAACTCCACCAATAATAACAGGAAGATCAGGGATGGAGAAAATGTATGAAACATGGAAGGAGTGTGCGGATGGTCTTGCAAAAGACGCATGTTATCCGTTTTGGCGGCCGGAATATTGAATTTGGATCCCCCAAAAATATGGGGTGGAGCAGTATCGATTCTTTACTCAAGTCTAAGAAATGGGGACTTGACTACTTCCGTTTTCTGTCACGCCTAAACTTCCAGGACTGCTGTGGACTTCAACAGCTTCCAGTTCCTGCCACGTCAAAGCTTCCAGAAACTTCTTCACCAACGACAACGACTTCCTCGGAACTTTAGACTCCTCGAACTTCCGGCTTCGAATTACCTTGACTGCAGTTTTCCATCCTCCATCTTCCTCTTCTCTTCCTCCTCCCCCTCCACGTTGATTTCGTTATTGTGTCCTCTCATCCCCTTTGCATACACCTTTTAGTACTTAATTCACTTACCCTCTCCTTTGCAAAAGAAACTGTATTCGATCTTCGATTTTTTTTATGTTCAACCATGTTCTCCACCCGGTTGACCTCGTTCTTCCTCTTCTGTTCTTCCAAAGTTCTTCCCTCGCTGACGACGACTTGAACGTTCGTAGGACCAGAAACGTTTCCCTCGTTGTTGGGTGACAATTGGGTGATGTTATCGGGCCTCGGTAATTGCAGAGATCATATCAGGTATGTCTGAAAGGAGGTGGAGCGAATGCCAGTGACAGTGTGAAGGGGGGGGGGGTGGAGACATTGACATTAGGGTGTCAGACCACAAACTATAATTGTTGGAACGTGTGCGTGTGGGCTTCCACTAATTAAGATGCCCAAGGATGTGTAGAATAGACACAGAGAGAGAGAGAAAGAGAGAGGGAGAGAGAGAAAGAGAGGCAGAATATGCATGTCCTCTTGCAAACAAAGCATCATTTTTCCCTCCGCTAAATTCTCCTTCCTTCTCCTCAGTTCGTCTTCTCTCCACCAAAAAAAAAATCTTTACATTTTTTAATTCTTCCTTCAGCTCGCTTTCATTAGACTCCTTCTCTCTTTTTTATTCCAGTGTTTTTTTTCAGTCCGTTTTCATTTCTGTTATCTTGCAAACTTTGTATCAGGAACTGTGGATCATTGCAGTACAAGTCTTAAGATGCAACTCTACTCTCCCTCTTTGGGGTAAATAGATTGTTAGGGTTATTGCGGCTCGGAAAGATAGTATTCCTGCATTTGATGAATAAATTAATAGACGTAATTAAGCCTAGAAAACCGTGTCATTCGTTCTGCCATGACCCATTGTTGCACCTGTTTATACGTCATTAGTTTGTGGTTTTTGTCCTTATACTACGTGCAATATTTTTTTAAGAGCAAGATTTTTTTTTCGTTTGAAGTTGACCAGGGAACTGTAATATCGTTCTACACAAATAGATTTTTGGGTCATAGCCCCCCCCCCCCAAAAAAAAAAAAAAATCCCGGTCTCTGCTCTCTATTTCTCTTTATATTCTCTCTCTCTCTCTCTCTCTCTCTCTCTCTTTCATTCTCTCTCTCTCTTTCATTCTCTCTCTCGCTTTTATCTCTTTTTCTCTCACTCTTTTTCTTCCTCTCTTTTCCTGTCTTCCTTTTTCTCTGCCTTTCCTTCTTTCTTTCTGTCTCTCTTTCTCTCCTCTCTCTTTCCTTTCTTCTCTCTCTCTCCCTCCCACCCTCCCTTTCTCCCTCCCTCCCTTCCTCTCGTCGTGAGGATTGGCAGCTAAGACCCCAGACAGTAATACAATTCTCTTTCCACTTTCAGCCAAAAATTGCGCGTGAGAGAGTTATTGTCCATAAGCTTCCACGCTGGACCTTTCCTTTGCATCATCGTTGGTTGTATATTTTAAATCCGATATATATACATATATATATATATATATATATATATATATATATATATATATATATATATATATATATATATATATATATATATTAGTCTTCAGTCCAGCGACGACTAAGCTCTTGTCGTCGTCGTCGTCGTCGTCATTGTTGTCGTCTTTTCACATATTGGTTGTAACATTTCGAATTTGCATTCATCTCAAGTCCTTCTCTCACTCGCGGTTACCTTTGCCTTTAGGGTTTTGACAGCAAAGGCAAGTGGCGGTCACCGGTAGTCCTAAGGGATCGGGAGTTTCCTCTTAATCGAGAATTAAGAAAAAAAAAAGAGAGAAAGAGAGGGAGAGAGAGAAAGAAGAAAAAAGAGGAAGAAATCCAGACCTTTCCAGTATCTGGAACGAAAAAAGAAATAAAGTAAAATAAATAAATAAATAATACTCCGAAAATATATACCAGGATGTTAGCGAGCGCTTTCGAATATTAAAGACTTCCGGATTTTAGATTCCCAACAAAGCAAACCGCTTCTAGTCTGTCTTAGGACATTCCGCTAGGAAAGCTTGCAAGCACTGCAGGCAAAGGTTTTTGGTATTGAGTTTGACTTTAGGCTCAACGATTCCAGAATCTTCGGCTTCCCTAGGAGATTCGCTTCTTCCTCTGGAAGCTTCCATCTTCCAGAAATCAGCTTCCCGCGGCCCAAGCCTCCCCCCTCCTCCCTCACTCCCTCCCCCTCCCCCCCATCTCGTCGTCATCTTGGTCCCTCACGTCGTTATCCTGAAGTCGACTCTCGAGTCTAATTGTTTTGTGTAACTCGCGTCTTATATGCAGCGTCCTCTGGCAGAGGATTTTCCGTCATTGTTATCATCTTGTAAACATTTATTCATTTATTCTGATTTTTTTTTAATTTTATTTTGTTTGTTTAATGAATTGTTTTGTTTGTTTTGTTTTTAGGCTTTGTTGTTTGTTTATTTTTCATCAGTTTTAATTCTGTTTGTATATCTATTTATTTTATTGTATTTGTTTATTTTCGTTATTTATCTGCGTTTATTTATTTCTATTCTATTTATTTTATTCATTTATCTTTTTATTTAAATTTTGCGTTAAACACTTTACAGCTCAATAGCCTCCTTTGGAAATCACTGATGGGGTTGGATTGTTACCCCCCCCAAAAAAAAAAAATGGGGGTACATTTGCCTATACAGACACCCCTCAGCTTACGAACGAGTTGCTTTCCGAACGGCCGTTCGTAACTTGAAACATTCGTAAGTCTTTATTCAACATCATTTTAAAGGTACTCGAATCTAAGTGCATAAGTTTGATATAAAGTTAGTACATGTTTTCTTTATCCTAAAACACATTACTTCTGATACATAAAACACATATAAATTGTAATACCAACACCAATGTTGGATTTCTGACATCTGAAATTGGTTGAGTAGGCTTGATGCTTCGTTCGTATGTCTGAAAGTTTGTAAGTCGAATGTTCGTATATAGAGGAACGTCTGTAGTCGCGTCTGGACTATTGTGCAGACCATCTCTCCAGTTGCTGCCAGACAACCGAAACCTGTAAAACGGGTTCTACTGCATCTACCTTGTACAATCGGTTCTTCGTTTATTCTAAATTTATTCGGCTGTATGGAAACACTTGTAGACCTATTTCAGTAACTCGTTCTCTGTCGGGATTTTTTTTATTCTGAATTTACTCGGCTGTATGGAAACATTTGCAGACCTTTTGACAGTAACCCAGTCTCTGTCAGGATTTGTTTTTATTATCATCGTGACTGCTGTCATGCGCTTTTATCCGTCCTGTGCCAGGTTTCCAGTTAGGAATGGGCTCAAACCTTCCATGGTCATCAACCTTCTTAACTGAGAAGGGTTTAATGATTTTATTCAGGCTACGGCAAGTGATTTTTGTCATTCTATCGTATCCCTTTAGTAAGGAGAGGAATAAATGTGATGATTGTGTTTTGTGTAGCAATGTACACGAGAAATACTCTTGGTTATTGTATTGTTCCACAGGCTGGAAGTCCTGGAAGGGGTGTACAACTTCAAGTGCATTGACATACACGCGCACGCACACACACACACATACACACACATACACACACACACACACACACACACACTATATTTGCATTGCGTCTGATTCTTCGGGGTCTGCAAATCGCCTCAATTATTTGTTTTCTACAAGAATACGAAGACTATCTCCCTCGATTCTGGAAGAGGAGGAGGACGAAGACGAAGAGGAGGAGGACGAGGTGGAGGAGGAGGAGGAGGAGGAGGTGGAGGACGAAGGGGAATGAGGGGGGAGAGAGAGGAGGAGGAGGAGGACGAAGAGGAGTAGGAGGAGGTGGAGGACGAAGAGGAGTAGGAGGAGGTGGAGGACGAAGAGGAATGAGGTGGATGAGGGAGAGGAGGAGGAGGACGAAGAGGAGGATTAAGGATTTCAACAGTACATCTCCATCTCCATATGACGTCACTGTTGACTGTGGGCGTATGACGTGTTCGTAATACCGTGGGCGTGTATATCCTCTCATGTTGATAAGACCGTGGGCGTGCGTCCTGCCTGTGTTATGAAAGAGTGGGTGGCGGTGGGATTGTTTACAGACGCCCACGACGAAGATGAATCTGTCTTAAAGCTGGAAGGAAGACGTCTTGGAATAAAAAGAAAACACACACACACACACACACACACACACACACACACACACACACACACACACACAAATATATATATATATATATATATATATATACATATATATATATATATATATACAGTATATAATATGCAAAATAACCACAGGAGAAGAGAAACTTGTAGACAGTAAGTACTTTCGTATATTACATCTTAAGACTGAAGATGTAATATACGAAAGTGCTTACCGACTACAATTTTCTCTTCTGTGGTTATTTTGCATTTTCGTATCACGGTGATGTGATTGCTTGCATATGTATATATATATATATATATATATATATATATATAATGTATGTATATATATATATATATATATATATATATATGTATGTGTATATATATATATATATATGTGTATATATATATATGTATGTGTATATATATATGTATATATATGTATATGTATATATATATATATATTTATATATATATGTGTATATATGTGTATATATAATATGTATATATATATAGTATGTGTTTATATATATATATATATATATATATATATATGTATATATATATATATATATATATATATATAAATATATGTATGTGTATATATATATATATATATATATGTATATATACACGTTGTCAACTTCCCCCACACCCTCCCTCCTTTGCTGTTCTGCGATTAAGAATCATTGTATTAATTTAACGTGTTAATGATTTATTTGATACTTGTATATCTTTATGTATGTATTTATTTCTTAATATTTGAGTTACATTAATGTGTCTTCCAGCTTTTTTATATTTTTGTTTTGTTTATTTATTTATTTTTGTCATGAGAGGTTTGAAAATATTTCTGTAAGTTGGATTGGTGTTGTATTTATTTTACACAAGACGAGATGCTTCCCTTGAAAGCAAATATTTGAAATATTTGATGCAACATTGTAACACGATTAAAAGGACCGAGCAGCCAAAGACATATATTAGACATAAAAATATATAAAATGATAATAAAATGATAATAATAATGATAGTGATAATGAAATGATAATAATAAAGTAATAGTAAAAGTAATAATAATGATAATAAAATGATAGTAAAAAAATAATGATAATAAAATGATAGTGAAAATAATAATAATGATAATAATATTAATAATAATATTAATAATAATATTAATAATAATAAAATCATCTGACGAAAGTAGGATGAAGAGGATAAAGTACCACACGATATGCAAGCTGGTTACGACTTCTTGAGTTAAGGGGATTAACTTAATCTGCCAGAAAAAAAAATCTGTCAAGCCCTTTCCTTCGTTAACGTGGCTTAAACGGAATCAAACCTCTTGTGTATTAACCAGAATAAAATCACGAAAGTTCGCCATCATAGAAAACGGAGCTGAGGCGAAATCAAACTTGGGAATTTATTAGATAAAGACATTTTGAGGCAGATTGACTATAGAAGGATCCTTTATCCTACTCCCAACCCAACTACCATGACACTATACACCCCCCTCTCCCCCCTCTCCCCCTCCCCCATATACGTTGTTGTCACCCCTTCCCAGAGCTTTCCCTCAGCTGAATAAAATCACCTGACGACAGAGAATTAATATTGAAAATATAATTTTTAATTGAATGTAAAATGTGTTCCCAGGTTTTCTTCTCCATCCGATTCTGTCAGGTAAATTGTATTGCTTGGGTTTCGCCAGAATAAAATATCTCAATGGTGTGGTTTGGGGGAGTTGGGGGGGGTTATCAGACCGAAAGGGGGGATAATTCGTGATTGGGGGGGTGGGTAGAGGTAATTTCTCCCATTCAGTGTTGAATAAAATCAGCTGGCGACATCTGTTCCTTCGTAAACAGACAATTTCTTTCCCCTTTTCCCTTCTCCCCCCCCCCAGCTGTCCACATTTACGCCCATCTCGTTCCTCCTCCTCCTCCTCCTCCTCCCCCCAGTATAGACTCCCCTCTCTCTCCCCCCATCTCCCCCCCCAGCTGTCCATATTTACCCCCTTCTCGTTCCTCCGCCTCCTCCCCCCAAGTATAGACTCCCCTCTCTCTCCCCTCTCTCTCTCCTCTCTCTCCCCTTTCTCTCCCCTCTCCCCCTTACTTTGCCCTCCATGTTTCTCCCACAGTCCCCATTTGTTCTCGTTTTCCTCCCCCCTCCCCTCCACTTCTAATTTCATACCGACTCTCACTCTCTGTCTCCCCCCCCCTCTCTCTCTCTCTCTCTCTCTCTCTCTCTCTCTCTCTCTCTCTCTCTCTCTCTTTCTGTCTCCCATTCGCTCTCTCTATCTGGCTTTATCTCTCTTCATCCCCGCTCTCTCTCTATCTCTCTACCTCAAAAACATGCGAACGGGTTGATTACCCATTACATCCAGCCCTCAGACTCTCCCCTTTCCCCCTTCTCCCCCTTCTCCCCCTCCCCCTTTCCCTCTTCTCCCCCTCTCCCCCTTTCCCCCCTCCCTTCTCCCCCTTTCCCCCCTCCCTTCTCCCCCTTTCCTCCTTCCCCTCTCCCCTTCACCCCTTTCCCCTTTCTTATCTATCTACCCCTCTCCCCCTTTCCCCCTCTCCCCCTTCACCCCTTTCCTCTCTCCCCCTTCATCCTTTTCCCCTTTCCCCCTCTTCTCCCCTCTCCCCCTTCACCCTTTCCCCCATCCCAACCGTCCCTTACTGTCACACCTGCCCTGCCCCTTTGTCCCAAAACGCATCTGTACTGTCCCTCCCCTCCCCCCCCTGTCCCAGTCCTACCCTCTTTCTTCCCCCCTCCTCCTCGTTCTTTCCCCCTCCCCGTTCTTTCCCCTCCTCCCCTTTCTTTCCCCTCCTCCTTTCTTTCCCCCTCCTCCTTTCTTTCCCCCTCCTCCTTTCTTTCCCCCTCCTCCTTTCTTTCCCCCTCCTCCTTTCTTTCCCCCTCCTCCTTTCTTTCCCCCTCCTCCTTTCTTTCCCCCTCCTCCTTTCTTTCCCCCTCCTCCCCTTTCTTCCCCCCTCCTCCCCTTTCTTCCCCCTCCTCCCTTTCTTCCCCCTCCCCCTTTCTTACCCTCTTCCCCCTTCTCTCCCCCTCCTCTCCCCCTCCTCCCCTTTCTTTCCCTTCCTCCCATTCTTTCCCTCTCCTCCCCTTCTTTCCCCCTCCTCCCCTTCTTTCCCCCTCCTCCCCTTCTTTCCCCCTCCCCTTCTTTCCCCCTCCCCCTTCTTTCCCCCTCCTCCCCTTCTTTCCCCCTCCCCGTCTTTCCCCCTCCCCTTCTTTCCCCCTCCCCTTCTTTCCCCCTCCCCTTCTTTCCCCCTCCTCCCCTTCTTCTCCCTCTTCCCCTTCTTCCCCCTCCTCCCATTCTTCTCCCCTCATCTTCTTTCCTCCTCCTCCCATTCTTTCCCCCTCCTCCCCTTCTTTCCCCCTCCTCCTTTCTTCCCCTCTTCCCTGCCTCATTCTTCCCCCTCCCCTTTTCAGCCTCCTCCCCTTTCTTCCCCTTCCCCCTCCCCCTTCCTTCCCCCTCTTTCCCTCCTCTCTCTTCTCCCCCCTCCCCCTCCCCTTCACCTCCCCCTCTCCTGGCATTCATTCACCCTAATTCATGTGTTCACTTCGTTCTTCTTTTCAGAGGTGAAGAACGTTTAACAAGAAACGTTTGTCTGTCATCTAAACAGTCACCTGTGCCCAGCGTGTTAGTATATAGCATTCCCACGTCACTGTTGGACTTGGCCTGAGTCCAGACCCTGTGACGCGAGGATGAAAACAACGCTGCACAGCGCATTTTGTTCCTCTCTTTGTCTTCTTACCTGAGGAATTTCTCTCTCACTTTCTCTCTTTCTCTCTGTCTCTCTCGTGCCTCCTCTCTTTCTCGTTCGCTCTCTGTTTCGCTCTGTCTCCTCTCTCTCTCTCTCTCTCTCTCTCTCTCTCTCTCTCTCTCTCTCTCTCTCTCTCTCTCTTTCTGTCTCTCGTGTCTCCTCTTCTCTCTCTCTCTCTCTCTCTCTCTCTCTCTCTCTCTCTCTCTCTCTCTCTCTCTCGTTCGCTCTCTTTCTCTATCCCTCTCTCGTTCGCTCTCTTTCTCTATCCCTCTCTCTTTCTCGTTCGCTCTTTCTCATGTCTCCTCTCTCCTTTTCTCGCGTCTCTAATCTCTCCCATTCCCTGCTTTCCCTCTCCTTCCCCTCCTCTCCCTCGCTCTCTCTATCCCTCTCTCCCGTCCTACATTCCCCTTTCCTCTCCTCCTTCTCGCTACTCCTCTATCATCTTCCCTTCTCTCTCCTCATCTCCCCTCCTCTCTCCTCTTTCCTTCTCCCCTCTTTTAACCTCTCCTCCCTTCTCCCCTCTCCTCCCTTCTCCCCTCTCCTTCTCTCCCATCTCTTCTCCTCTTCTCTTTAACCTCACTACCCCTCTCCCCTCCCCTCCCCTCCCTTCTCCTCCCCTCTCTTCCCTTAATCACGCGTTTCCCCCCCTCTCCCCTCCCATTCACGCCCTTCCCCTCCCCATTCACACGACCGTGAAACCTCACCTCCTCCCCCTTGCTCTCCGCAGACCCTCCCCCCAATATCCCCCCACTAACCCCCTTCCCCCCCGTCCGTCCCTCCCTCCCTGTACAATTGTAATCTCCCCCTTCGCATAATGGGGCCGACTCCTACCCCCATGTCGGCCAGGACTAGCTCCCCTTAACCTCCTCCTCCTCTTCCTCCTCCTCCTCCTCCTCCTCCTCCTCCTCCTCCTCTTCCTCCTCTTCCTCCTCCACCTCCTCCTCTTCCTCTTTCTTCCTCCCTCCACCTCCGCCTCTTCCTCCCTCTTCCTCCCTCCACCTCCTCCTCTTCCTCCCTCTCCCCCACCTCCTCCCCTTCCTCCTCACCCTCCTCCTCCCATTCCTCCTCCCCTTCCTCCTCTTCCTCCCGGTTCTCCTCTCCCTCCTCCTACTCCTCCTCCCGGTTCTCCTCTCCCTCCTCCTACTCCTCCTCCCATTCCTCCTCCTCCCATTCCTCCTCCTCCCCTTCCTCTTCCTCTCGGTTCTCCTCTTCTTCCTCCTCTTTCTCCCGCTCCTCCTCCTCCTTCCCCTCCCTCCTATTTCCCCTCCTTCCCCTCCCCTCCTCCTTCCCCTTCCACCTCCTCCCCCTCCCCTCCTCCTCCCCCTCCCCTCCTCCTCTCCGTTCCCTCCCCTCCCCCAAGTAAGCCACCAGCCTTCCCTCTTTTCCCCTCACTCGAATCCCCTCTTTCCCCCTTCCTGCACGGCTGTTTCCCCTCACCTACTATTACTCACAACTTTCCTCCTCCTCCTCCCCTCCTCCTCTCCTCCTCCCCTCCACCCCTCCTCCGCCTCCTTCCCTCCCCTCCCCTCCCCTCCTCCCCCTCCCCCCCCTCCCCTCCTCCCCCTCCCCCTCCTTCCCTTCCCCCTCCTTCCCCTCCTCCTCCCCCTCCTTCCCTCCCCTCCTCCCCCTCCTCCCCCTCCCCTCCACCCCTCCTCCCCTCCACCCCTCCTCCCCTCCTTCCCTCCCCTCCTCCCCCTCCTTCCCTCCCCTCCTCCCCCTCTTCCCCTCCTCTTTCACCTCCTCTTCCCCCTCCTCCCCCTCCTCCCCCTCCACCTCTACTTCATCCACCTCTTCCAATTCCACCTCAACTCTTTCCTCCAAACCGCTTCCTCCTTCTCCATTTCCTCCTCCTCCACCTCCTCCCTCTTATTCTTCTCACCCACATCCTCCTCTTCCTCCTCTTCCTCCTCCTCCTCTTCCTCCTTATCCACTCTCACCTCCATCTCCATCTCCCCCACCTCCACTTCTTTTTCCTCCACATTCTCCACCACCACATCCTCCTGCTCCTACCTCCTCCTCCTCCTACTCCTCCATTTCACTTCCTCCACCTTGTCCTCCACCCACGCCTCCACCGACATTACCAATACGTGAGAGCCTTTGTACCCCATAACAGAAAATCTCCCCCTTCTCCTCCTCCCCCTCTCCCTCTCCCCCTCTCTCCCCCCTCTCCCCCTCTCCCCCCTTGTTTTTGGCGTGCGCCGTCAAAGCTCTCCTTGTGTGTCTCTGGACGTGACGCGTCGTACCCTGTGCCCCCTCTCTCCCCCCTCCCCCCCCTCTCCCCCTCTCCCCCTCCCCCTCAGCGATCGACCCGGACCGACGCGGCGCCGCGTCACGCCACGCCGCGCCGCGCGGGCTTTCCTCCGGTGGTGGCTGTGACGGCGGCTTTAGCGGCCTCGGGAGCCATGGCGATAGTGGCGGCTTTGGCGGCAGTAGCGGCTTTGGCCATATTAGCTTTGGCGACAGCCAGCGGCTTTGGCGACGACGACTTTGGCAGCTCTGGCGACGGCGGCTATGCCATAGTAGCTTTGGCGACTGCGGCTTTGGCCATAATAGCTTTGGCGAAGGTGGCTTTGGCCATAATAGCTTTGGCGACTGCGGCTTTGGCCATAATAGCTTTGGCGAAGGTGGCTTTGGCCATAATAGCTTTGTCTACGGCGGCTTTGGCCATAGTAGCTTTGGCGACAGCAGCGGCTTTGGCGACAGCGGCTGCTTTGGCGACAACGCCAGCTGTAGCGACGGGGGGTTCCGTCGGGTCGTGTATGTATTATTCATTGGGGTGTGTGTGTTTCCCCCGACCCTCACCCCCTCCCCCCCCGCCCGCTCACAAAGCCGTCACCCCGATGAGGTATATACTCGTCGGGTCTCGTGCCTGCTCTCTTGGCGGTCGAATGGTTTTCTAACTCCTCCCCCATCACCCTTCCCTGGACTCCCCCCAAAGACGTAATCAAGGTGTGTGTTTTGTGTGTGTGTGTATGTGTGTTTATGTGTCTGTGTTTGTGTCTGTGTGTGCGTGTTTATGTGTCTGTGTGTGTGTGCGTGTGTTTATGTGTCTGTGTGTGTGTGCATGTCTTTGTATGCGTGTGTATGTGTTGTGTGCGTATGTGTGTGTGTGTGCGCGCGTGCGCGCGAGCTATGGTCATATGATACTGTCTCTTTATTTCCAAAAACCAACTCTGTCCGTACATCGTTCTATATTATTTGACTCTACAAATCCTTCACCTAAACCATTCTATGAGTTAATAATCCTTTTATGGAAAATTGTATTAAGTTCTTCCTACAATTAGTCTTTCATGAATGTTGTTCAATTTTTTTTTTTTTTTTTTTTTTTTTTTTCATAGCGCGGCGTCTGGTCCTTTGTTCTCGAACAAAGAGGTCCTCTTTGTCAAGTATGTCCACACCTTTCATGTCTCCAAAGCAATTGGATCACCTCTCTCCCTCCTCTTGTCTGGCGTTGGGAGACCCATGATATTCAGTCTCTCCTCGTATGATTTATCAGCAAGATCTGGAATTATTTTAGTTGCTGCTCTCTGATTTTTTCTATCTTGTTTGTATATATACATATGTATATATGTATGTATACATAAGATAGAAAAATATAGAATTTTTTTTTTTTTTTTTTTTTTTTTTTTTTTTTTTTTTTTACCACTGCAGCATACTCCAGTCTAGGTCGGATCAAGTTTTCGACTTTTTCATCAAATCTTTATCCAAATAATGTAATATTACTTTTATGTTCTTCAATATGAAGACAGTATCATGTCTACCAATTATTTTCTTCAAGATATATTTATCAAAGAACTTTGAAAGGGCCCCACAGATGATAATAATTGAGATAAATGGCCCGTGGAATACCGCTCCGTTAAGAACAGAGCGAAAAAATTATACCATTCGAGAGGGAATTAATCTTGAGAACAACTCAATGTGAACCAACCAATCCTTATCACACTGAGCATATTACCGTCGTCATTACCCTCCCCATTGGTACCTGAGCCACACGAACAACCCTAATGTGCTCTCCCCCTCTCCCACCCCACCTCCCCCAACTCCCCCACCACGTTATAGCCGACCCCAGTCTTCCCCCCTCTCCCCTCTCCCCTCTCCCCTCTCCCCCCCTCCTAGCCAGGCGTGTGCTCTTCAATAGGTACGAGACGGGGGTGAGGGGGAAGGGGGGAGGGGGGATGAAGTAAACAAGGACAACAAAGCGAATGACGCCTCAAAAAATAAAAGGGGGGAGGAGGAGTGGAGGGGGGAAGGAGTGTAAGAGGGAATGTAATCAACAATCGGATTAATGCGAATCCCCCTCCCCCTCTCCCACTCCTCTCCCTCTCCCACTCCCCTCCTCTCTCCCTCCCCCTCCTCTCCCCTTCCCCTCCTCTCCCCTTCCCCTCCTCTCTCCCTCCCCCTCCTCTCTCCCTCCCCCTCCCCCTCCTCTCTCCCTCCCCCTCCTGTCCCCCTCCCCCTCCTGTCCCCCTCCTCTCTCCCTCCCCCTCCTCTCTCCCTCCCCCTCCTCTCTCCCTCCCCCTCCTCTCTCCCTCCCCCTCCTCTCTCCCTCCCCCTCCTCTCTCCCTCCCCTCCTCTCTCCCTCCCCCTCCTCTCTCCCTCCCCCTCCTCTCTCCCCCCCTCCCTCCCCCCTCCCCCTCCCACCCCCTACTCTCCCCCCTCCCCCTCCCCTCCTCTCCCCCCTCCTCTCTCCTCCTCTCCCCCCTCCCCTCCCCGTCCCCTCCCCCTCCTCTCTCCTCCTCTCCCCTCCCCCTCCTCTCCCCTCCCCTTCCTCTCCCCCTCTCCCGTCCTCTCCACCTCTCCCCTCCTCTCCCCTCCTCTCCCCCTCTCCCGTCCTCTCCACCTCTCCCCTCCTCTCCCCCTCCCCTCTCCCCCTCCCCCTTCTTTCCCTATCCCCCTCTCCCCCTCCCCCGTTTCAGCTTTGCTCTTGTACCTGGGAGGATATATTGTGTTGTATTTCATGGATGATAACCTGCGTTTCTTTCCAAGCGTGACCCTGGTCCGTAAGGGTTATCACCCTCCATAGGGAACGATTAAATCTCGCCCAATAGACTCCCCACTACACACTCCCATAACCCCCCATCTCCCCCTCCCTAAAATTCCCCCCTCTCCCCTTATTAGCAACATCTGTTCCCTCACCCGTAATATGTCTGTCGGTATTTCTCCCCCTTCCCCCTCCCCCTCTTCCCCCCAACCAACGCGGTGCCCCTCTCCCCCCCTCGCTCTCCCCCTCTCCCACTCTTCACCGTTTATCCTCCCGGATTGTATCCAGGAACATAAGCGGGATTAGGATGAATGGATGTGTGTGTGTGTGTGGATGTATCTATCTATATATATGTGTGTGTGTATATATCCATCTATATATATATGTGTGTATATATAACACTCGTGCGCTCCAGACAGTATGTATTCACTAGTCTAACTGGGTTTACCTGAATAAAAGAAAAAAAAAAATATATATGCATAAAGAAATGAAGAATAGATGAGATATAAATCTTAAAATAAACTAATATATATATACATATATATATATATATATATATATATATGTATATATATATATATATATATATATGTATGTATATATATGTATGTATATATATGTATGTATATATATGTATGTATATATATGTATGTATATATATGTATGTATATATATGTATGTATATATATGTATGTATATATATGTATGTATATATATATGTATGTATATATATGTATGTATATATATGTATATATATGTATATATTATATATATATAATATATATGTATATATATATATATGTGTATATATATATGTATATATATGTATATATATATGTGTGTGTGTATATATAGTTAAATGAAGTACAAATCTATAACACTAATATTTCCTTGCGGCTCTATTGCTGACGTCATCCAGTATGACGTCAGCAGTCGGTGTCAGCTTAAGACTTACTGCAGGACCGGTCTATCCCCATAAGGGACGATACAGCCTCTGTAATTCACCACGGTGGTTTTCATCCAGCTTGGTATGTTGGTATGGCTGCGGTTGTGAATGACGTCAGAAATCAGTGTAATTAGGTCCATTATACTGAAACTGTCGGTCGTTTTTTAGAAACGGTTAGACAGTTTTATGGGTCGGAATGACAGGGGTTCATGGACATGGACCTGCCTAGTGTAGGCTTTATGGTCTCCTGCAGTCTCCTTCATTCTTATGTTCTTATACTGATGAGGTGCTAGTATATACTTATACGAGACTGGTCTACCGCACCTAGATATTAATAATTAATTGTAATGATGATTTATTATATATAACAAGGGATTTTTCCCCCTTACTAGGGAGGTAGCCAAAGTCAAAAGGCATATATCCACTCCCACCAATTCCACTTCCACCCATTCCACTTCCACCCACTCCATTCCCCTCCACCACCCTTTCCTCCCCCCATCTTAGCTTCTCGTGGATGACGGGTCTTCCCTGCATCCCGCCCACAGCCCTGGGTCAGAAGCAATGCAATGCAATTGTAGCATTAATCATAATAATTTTAATCGTACTACTGTGACTTCTGTTACTACTACTACTACTACTTCTACCACTGTACTACTACTACTAATGTACTAATACTGTACCACTACTAGTACTACTACTAATAATACTGTACTACTACTATTACTATTACTGTACTACTACTACTGTACCACTATTACTACTTCTAGTACTACTAATACTGTACTACTACTAGTACCACTAATAATAATACTGTACTACTACCACTAATAATAATACTGTACTACTACCACTACTGTACTAGTACTACTACTACTGTACTACTACTACTACTATCATGACAAGTACGACTACGACTACTAGTGCTACTTAATGATAATTAGTTTTCCGTAATTACGAAATGAGAGCACAAGATTGCGTAGCGCATCAAAGGCAAGGTCGCATTTTGTGACTTAGCCGGCGCTGGGGCAGACACAAAGGAAAATGCGTTAGACAAAGAAAACGGCGCAAGAAAGCGTTTGGGAGGTGGGAGGAGGGTGGGAGAGGGGGAGGGGGAGGTTGGGGGGATAGGGGATGGGGGGTGTTTTCATGGTTGTCTGTTTCAAGTTGATAATAAAGTCTTTATTTATTTTTTCTTTTGGCTTTTGTTTACGCTCAGATTAATCTATTTACTTCCTAATACTTCTTCCCGCAATGATTGTCTCCTCTTATTCACTTCCCCTCGTTTTCCTTACTTCCCCAAATTTCCCCTCGCTACTTTTCCTCATTTCCCCTCACTTGTCTCCCGGTTTCTCATTTCCCCTCATTTCCATCACTTCCACGCATTTCCCCTCACATTTCCCCTCTTCCTTCCTTCACTCCATTCTCACTTTATTAGTTTCTCTCCATTTCTCCCCTCTCTCATGCCCATCGCTTTCCCTCAGTTTCCCCTCTTTTCCTTCTCATTCACTGTCAGTTCCACATGGGTCGTCTCCCTCCCCTCTTTACCCTCTCCCCTCCGCTCTCCCCTCTTCCCCCTTCCCTCTCCTCTCATATACTTCCTTTCCGCCACAACTAGTTCCCCTTTTCGCACCTCTTCCAGCTCTCCCTTCTTTTCCATCTCCCCTCTCTCCTCTTCCCCATCCTCTTCCCCATCTCCCCTTTCCCCATCTCCCCTTTCCCCTCTTTCCCATCTCCCCTCTCCCCTCTTTCCCATCTCTCCTCTTCCCCATCTCCCCTTTCCCCTCTTTCCCATCTCCCCTCTCCCCTCTTTCCCACCCCCCCTCTTTCCCATCCCCCCTCTTTCCCATCCCCCCTCTTTCCCATCCCCCCTCTTTCCCATCTCCCCTCTTTCCCATCTCCCCTCTTCCCCATCTCCCCTCTTCCCCATCTCCCCTCTTCCCCATCTTCCCTCTTCCCCATCTTCCCTTTCCCCATCTCCCCTTTCCCCATCTCCCCTTTCCCCATCTCCCCTTTCCCCATCTCCCCTTTCCCCATCTCCCCTTCCCCCATCTCCCCTTCCCCCATCTCCCCTTCCCCCATCTCCCCTTCCCCTCTTTGCCATCTCCCCTCTTTCCCATCTCCCCTCTTCCCCCATCTCCCCTTTCCCCTCTTTCCCATCTCCCCTTTCCCCTCTTTCCCATCTCCCCTCTTCCCCTCTTTCCCCTCTTTCCCCTCTTTCCCATCTCCCCTCTTTCCCATCTCCCCTCCACCATTTTCTCTCACCTATTGGACTATACAACATTTCCCCTCTTCTCCCCTCTCTCATCCATCGCTCTCCTCTCCTCCTCCACATTCTCTCCCCTCCCTTTTCTCCCCTCTCCATCCCTCGCCCTCCTTCCCTCCCTCCAGTTCAGTCTCCCCTCTCCCTTCTTTCCTCTCCCCGTCTCGAAATACTCTCTCCTCCCTCTGAGTGACTGCCCTCTGCCGGAAACCTTTGGCGTTGTCCGGATCACTAGAGATTAACCCCGGAAGAAACCCAAATCCTCGCCCCCCTCGTCTCTCCATTATTCTGGGGTGCATGTGGACCTCTGGCCCAAGTTTGGTAAGGATCCGTTGAGAAGTGACGACCTTCTTCCCCAACCTTCCCCTCTTCCCACTCCTACCATTCCCCTCTCCTCCTCTTCCCCACTCCTCCCCACTCCTCCCCACTCCTCCTCTTCCCCTCTCCTCCCCACTCCTCCCCTCTCCTCCCCTCCCCTCTCCTCCCCTCCCCTCTCCTCCCCTCCCCTGTCCTCCTCCACTCCCCTGTCCTCCTCCACTCCCCACGTCTTCCCCTCCCCTCCCTCCTCCACTCCCTCCCCCTCCACTCCCCTCCCCCTCCACTTCCCACCTGACTCCACTTCCCCCCTCCTCCTTGACCTCCCCTCCCGCAGTCCCTCGATCGATCTTTTGCTCCCTCCTCCTCCTCCTCCTCCTCCTCTTCCTCCATTCTGTTGTCTCCATCTTTATCTCCGTCTCCGGTTCTCCCCAACACACACCCGCACGCCCCCCCCTCTCTCTCTCTCTCTCTCTCTCGTTCTCTCTCTCTCTCTCTCTCTCTCCCTCCCTCTCTCTCTCATTCCACCATTCCCTCTCTGCTTGTAATCTCCCTATCCCTCCTCTTTCTGTTTCGCTTCCTCCTCCTTCCGTCTCCCTTCTTTACCTCCTCCCTCTCCTTCGCCCTCTCTCTCCTCCCCTCCTCCTTTGTCACCTACCTCCATCCTCACCCTCGTCTTCCTTGTCTTCCTGCCTCTTTGCCTCTTAAGTCTCGTTCCGTTTGCCCTCCTCCTCGTCCTCCTCCTTTCCCTCTTGTCCCTTGTCCTATTTTTCCTTTTCCTCCTCTTCCTCTTGTCTTCCTTTTCCTCCTCTTCCTCTTCTTCTCTTCCTTTGTCTCCTCTTTCTCTTCTCTTCCTTTTCCTCCTCATCCTCTTCTCTTCCTTTTTCCTCCTCCTCCTCTTCTCTTCCTTTTCCTCCTCTTCCTTTTCCTCCTCTTCCTCTTGTCTTCCTTTTCCTCCTCTTCCTCCTCCTCCTCCTCGTCTTCCTTCTTCTTCGCGTTTCTCCATACAATCCCAGGTGCTACTCGCCCCCATTCCTACTACTTCAATTCCTCCTCCTCCTTCTCCTCCCGTTCTCTCCTTTCTGTATCTTCACATCTCTTTCCATGACAACAGCTACTCACCCCCCTTCTACTTGCACCCCGTTTTCTATTTCCTCTCCTCTTCCTCCTCCTTATCCTCCTCGTCTTCTTCCTTTTTCCTTTGACTCCTCCTTCATCTCCTCCTTATCTCCCCGTATTCTCCTCTTCTTCCTCCTCCTCGTACCCCCACTTCTCCTCCACCTTCTCCTCTTTTCTCTTCTCTCCACCACCACCACCACGGGGGCAGACATTTAAACCTCACATTTGACTTCTTCACCGTATCATCCATCGAACTCTTCCTTGCAACGAAAGTGTGTGTGTGTGCGTGTATTGACCTTGGTGTTTGGATCACATGTTTGACTCGTGATCGACATCTATTTCCCTATTGGAATAGAGCTCAGAGCTCGTTTGACCGCTCTATGGGTTATGGTTTGACCTTACACTGACACTCACACACCCAACTCCCCGCCCACGAGAGTCGGAGTAACGACCCGAAGTGCAGTGTGTATGTGTGTGTGGGTGTGTGTGTGTGTGTGTGTGTGTGTGTGTGTGTGTGTGTGTGCGTGTGTGTGTGTGCGTGTGTGTGTGTGTGTGCGTGTGCGTCAAACAGTGCATTAGTGCTAAGAACAACCGTGCATTAGGATACAATTCTAGGACGGTTACAAACAATAGTGGAGACGTACTTATCAAACTATGTATCTAGCGGTGGTTAGACCCATCCTTGACTACGAATGAACAGTAATTCACTAGAATCAGTACAGACGAGAAGGACCAAAATGAACTCAGAAATTTATCTTACGAGGAGAGGATTAGGCACATTAACTTACACTCTCTGGAAAGACGCAGTGTGTGGGGTGATGTAATAGAGGTATTCAAGTGGTTTAAGGGTTTTAACAAGGGTGATGCAGACAAGGTCATCATATTAAGACAGCAGGGCAGAACTCGCAGTAATGGTTTTAAATTGGACAAATTTAGATTTAAGAAGGAAATGGACAAGAACTGGTTTACCAATAAGAGTGGTTAACAAATGGAAATAGATTAAGTAACCGTCAGGTAGTTAGTGAGCGCTGAAACTATCGGTTGTTTTAAAAAGTGGTTAGATAACTTTAAGGATGGGGATGACACGTGGTCATGGGCCATTGAACTGCCTAGTGTAGGCCTTATGGTCTCTTGCAGTCTTCTTATGTTCTTGTGTATGTGTGTGTGCGTGCGCGTGCACGCTGGGGGTTGACAACTTGTCCCCGAAGACAACAAATTTGCAATGTGGGTAGCTGGCTGTTAAGGGGCGAGATGCTGGTGCTATGTCTACACTTGCTGTGGACGTGCTGTGCCTTGCTGCACTGCTTCTGACCCAGGGCAGTGGGCGGGATGCAGGGGTGACCCGTGATCCACGAGGAGCCAAGATAAGAGGGAGGGAGGTGGGTGAATGGGAGTGGAGTATGTGGTGATGGAATGGGTGGGAGTGGATTTTTATGCCTTTGATTTTTGGCTACCTCCCTTGTAAGGGGGAAAAAGCTGTTGGTATATGTATGTATACGTACAACATTTATTTAACACATACGCCCACACACACACACACGCACATTTTTGTACTTTATACACGTACTACATATATTTCATTGATTGGAATATTGATCAATCTAAAAGCTTCTTTACCGAGATGTTTTCCTCAGTTGAATAAAATCACCTGACGGCAGCGAGTATGCGGGAAAATATCTGGTGATCTTTGTCATTGGTAACAGTAATACAAATGAGGAAACGTACCCGGTAATTCAAGCGGTGATCAAGTTTGAGGGACGCTAGCAACCGAAAAGGTAACTGGGTTAGCGTTACCATTGCAAAGTTACTTTACTCCGAATCGGCTTGGGAACAATATTACGCAAACGGGAGTTTATTCTTTTTATTTTATCGCATTCGTGGAATGATATAGTAATTCAATTAGCTTAAGAGCTTTAAGTATCTGGAGGTGGAGGAAGAGGAAGAGGAGGAGGAGGAGGAAGAGGAAGAGGAGGAGGAAACGTGACTGTGGTACAGAGCACACACGTGACCTTTCCGTAATTGTGGCACACTTGACATATATTATTCTGGTTAAAAAAATGTTCCTCCACGCTTGTCTGAACCTGAATGCTGTATTTAGTGACCCGACGTGACAATGTGGCGCTGGATTAGAGCATTAAATTGCTGTGAATAGAGTTTAAGAATGTCTGGTTAGTTATGCGTTCAAGTGGTAGAGGATTTGAGTGAGACCTTCAGAAAGACCAAGTAGAAATATAGATTGTGTGTATTAATTTATTCATTTATTTGATTTATTATTATTTATATTATTAATATTGTTTTTATTTATTTTATTTTTATATAATTTTTTCTATTTATCATTATTATATATTTTTTCGCATCCGACCTAGTTATGGACCAAAAGGTCTCCTGTCGGCATGCTCCGCCTTTGTAATCCTTTGTGATCCTTTGTGTGTGATTCATCATGGTCTTGGATCACGTGTTGGTCTCGTGACCGACAGCTATTTCCCTCCCGGAAGAGAGCTCAGAGCTCATATATGACCGATCTATGGGTAATGCTATCACCTTACACGCACACACACACACACACACACACACACACACACACACACACACACACACACACACACACACACACCAACTCTCCGCCCACGAGAGTTGGAGTAAAGACACGCAGCGCAGCGATACTGAAATTGTTTCAGCTCTGGGCGGGATTTGAACCCGGACCGCCGTAGTGGCGGCCGGGAACTCTAACCATTGCTCCATCGAGTGAGTGTGTGTGTGTGTGTGTGTGTGTGATGTTCAGAGTTCACAAAGTATACTCACGGTAAACGTAATAGACTGTCGTATTGACGTGAGATCACGAGTTTGTGTTTTTCCTTGTGTGAGTGTGTTTGTGCGTGAGATTGTATTTGTATTTTCAGGTGAGACGACGTTTTTCCCCGTTGGTCCCTGAACGATTCCCAATATTGGCCGCCAAGACACAGGAATTGGGGGAAGACTTGGAGCTTTGTTCCCACGAGTCTAAGAACTTTTAAGGTCGTTTGGTCCTTTTAGGGTTTTCCACTTGAACGCATGTCGGTCCCGTTTTCTTTCAACCTTCTTCTTCGGAGGAATTAAATCAACCGACGGCAGAGGGGAAGAGTCTCTCTCCCCCATCTCTCTCTCCCTCCCTCACTCCCATCTGTCTCTCTGTGTCTGTCCCTCTCTCGCTGTCTCCTCAGCTCTCTCTCTCTCTCTCTCTCTCGCTCTCTCTCTCTCTCTCTCTCTCTCTCTCTCTCTCTCTCTCTCTCTCTCTCTCTCGATGTCTCCCCATATCTGTGTTTGTCTCTCTTTCACTCTCACCCCATCTCATTCTCTCTCTATGATTGACTCTCTCCCGCTCTCTCCCCATCTCTGTGTTTATTTCTCTTTTGCTCTCTCCCCATTTCTCTCTCTCTCTTTCTCTCTCTCTCTCTCTGCCTCCCTATCGCTTTCTCCCCATCTTTCTCTTCCTCTCTCTCTCTCTTCATCTCTTTCTCTACCCATCTCTCTCTCTCTTCATCTCTCTCTGTCTCTCTCTCTCTCTGTCTCTCTCTCACTCTCTTCGGAAGAACGAGTTCGTGCATGAGAAATTAGGTTCTGCAAACTAACCAGAGGTTCTTGTGGAGGACAAGAAGTGGACAACTTGGAAACTAACTTTTGATGACAATCCCCCCCCCTCCTCCTCCTCCTCCTCCTCCTCCTCCTCCTCCTCCTCCTCCTCCTCCTCCTCCTCCTCCTCCTCCTCCTCCTCCTCTTCTTCTTCTTCGTCTTCTTCAACCTCTTTGTCTCTCTACGCAACGTTGAGAGGCATAACCTGGGACGTCGTCATCACCACCATCATCATTATCATCACCATCATCATCACCGTTATTAACATTATCAACATCGTCACCATCATCATCATCATCATCATCATCATCATCATCATCATCATCATCATCATCATCATTATTATTACCACCACCATTACCACCATCATCATCATCATCATCATCATCATCACCACCACTACCACCACCACCACCACCACCACCACCACCACCACCACCACCACCACCATACTTGAATTTCCGAACTCCGGGATGAAGAAAAAGTACGGTAATGTTCCTCTACGAAGAAGAAGGAGGAGGAGGACTTCTTCGAGGAAGAACGAAGAGGGCCGCGGTGGGGGAAGAAGTGGGGTCGTGTACAACTTGCTGTGTGTGTCTGTGTCTGTGTCTGATTCACCTTGGTCTTTGGAACACGTGTTGGACTCATGATCGACAGCTATTTCCCTCCCGGAAGAGAGCTCAGAGCTCGTATGACTCGATCTATGGGTAATGCTTTGACCTTACACACACACACACACCCAACTCCTCGCCAACAAGAGATGGAGTAACGGCTCGAAGCGCAGCTACACTGAAATTATTATTCAGCCCTGGGCAGGATTCGAACCTGGACCGCCGTAGTGACAGTCTGGGACTCTTCCAACTGCGCCACCGAGTCGTGTGTGTGTGTGTGTGTGTGTGTGTGTGTGTGTGTGTGTGTGTGTGTGTGTGTGTGTGCGCGTGTGTGATTCAGCATGGTT
This sequence comes from Oratosquilla oratoria, assembly GCF_046742065.1. Taxonomy (NCBI): domain Eukaryota; kingdom Metazoa; phylum Arthropoda; class Malacostraca; order Stomatopoda; family Squillidae; genus Oratosquilla; species Oratosquilla oratoria. The sequence continues at coordinate 49,902,594 of NC_134785.1, read as the reverse complement.
TTGGATCACGCGTTGGACTCTTGATCGTCAGCTATTTCCCTCCTGGAAGAGAGCTGAGCTCATATATATTACCAGTCTATGGGTAATGTTGACCTTGCACACACACACACCCAACTCCCCGCCCACGAGCGTTAGAGTAACGACTCACAGCGCAGGGATACTGAAATTATTTCAGCCCTGGGCGAGGTTCGGGTGTGTGTGTGTGTGTGTTTGGCTGACAGGATCTTTAAATATTTTGTTCTGGTTACGGAGACGGGCGATATTTTTTGTTCTATTTGGGCTTGAAGGGGTCTCGATCAATTGGGACCCATTTCAGGGCAGGGGCCGCTTGCAGTTTCTTGAAATTGGTTGATTGGATCTTAGTGTCATTCCTGAAGAGATTAAGATTGTTGCAGTAAACACAATACTGTATATATTTTTTGCACACACACACACACACGGTGGCGCGGTTGATAGTCCCCGACTGTCAGTACGGCGGTCCGGGTTCGAATCCTGCCCAGGGATGAAATAATTTCAGTACTGCTGCGCTTCGGGTCGTTACTTCAACTCTCCTGGGCGGGGAGTTGGGTGTGTGTGCGCGTGTAAGGTCACAGTATTACCCATAGATCGGTCATACGAGATCTGAGCTCTCTTCTGGGAGGGAAATAGCTGTCGATCACGGGTCCAACACGTGATCCAAAGACCAAGGTGAAAACACACACACACACACACACACACACACACACACACACACACACACACACACACACACACACACACACACACACACACACACACGTATACATTTTCTGTGTGTACGTGTGTGTTATGCATGGTGTCGATGGTGTACAAGAAAGTGTACACAAAATGTGTACATTGAGTGTACAAAGGTTGACCTCTGACACTTGATGTGCTAAAACTTGAAGGAAGACCTCAATATCTCCTTGCAAGACATCGCAATTGTTAAAGAGAGAGAGAGAGAGAGAGAAAGAAAAGCTAAGCCGGAGGTAGGGAATGAACGACGACAAGAAAGCTTATAAATGAAAATGGAAGGTAAGTAGAGAACGGAAAAGAAAACGGGACACAACGGGGGAAAGAGACGAGAGGCATTGTTCCAGGGTCGGGGAGGGGTGGATGGGAGATGAGATTAGGAACGCAAGGAGGAGGAAGAAGAAGAGGAGGAGGAGGAGGAAGAGGAGGAGGCAGCGCAAGTAGCAACATATTAGAATATGGCATGCCTTCGGTGGTCGTTGGGAGCCTGTGTCTTGTTCAGGAACGCGAGGAGAATGGAAATGAATCCAAAATACTCAAGAGAACAGAAGGAAGAAAATAGAAAATGGCGGAAATTGGTCGTGAAAGGAACTCCATGGGACCTAAAGAGAGGGACTGGAAGATTTTGAGCCGTACGGGACTTGTTTTCCAAAATGGATATTAGCGATTAGGAAAAGAAAGAAGAAGAAAAAAAAAAGAAAGAAAGAAAGAAGAAGCAGAAGAAGAAGAAGAAGCAGGAGAAGAAAAATAAGAAGAAGCAGGAGAAGAAAAATAAGAAGAAGAAGAAGAAATTGTACATAAATGGGTATACATCCAGAGACGTAATTTCTGTTTGGGGGAAGAGGGAGTTAAATGGCGGGGGAGGGGGGGGAAGTGCACCATCAAATTATTTTCCATATTTTTGCGTTATGTCGGAGACTGTATGCATATATGTATACATATGCATATATATAAATATATATATATATATATATATATATAATATATATATATATAACACCGAAAATGGCGTTGCTGGTATGAATGTCAACAACTGTAGCCATGTGAAACATCGCATGGTTATAATGTCCATCTGGTGGATGGAACTTCGACCTTGATTCCCGATTACTCGATCCATGACCTTCACCGTGACCTTCAGGGTGATCTTTGTTGACCTTTGAAGTGACCTCTACGGCAATTGAGCAAGTGGCAGATGAATCGGTGGAGCGTTGAGGCAATAAGGTCGAGATTGATATGAGGGAGAACGCGAATTTCGCCTCTACAGCCTCTACAGCCCGGTGTACTTTACTTTTTTTTTTTTTTTTAAGTGGTGAGGGTGGGGGGCTTTGGTCTTTAAGGGGTCTCGGTCGTTTGCGGTCTCTCTCACGCCAGGGTCAGTCCCCCCACTGTATCTTATTTCGATCAATTTATTATTATTATTTTGCGTCGGAATTTTTGTTCACGTATTTGTCTATTTGTTTATTTTTTACATGTATTTGATTTATGTAGTTATTTATGTATTTTATACCATTTACGCCTGGTAAGGAGGGAGATAGTCCTATCCGACGTAGGGAGTGCTTAGAGTTTTTTTTTTCATAATAACTCCCTTGACGTCATCAAGAATCCAAACACGTGACCCAGCACAGAGCCAAAATGTATTTTCTTCTTCACCTTCACCGGGATAAAATCGCCCGGCGTTAACCATAACGAAATATGTAAATCATTCCATCTTACTGAAGGACCTCTCAAGAAGCCGAGGCGCCTAAATTTTGAGCGCAGCAACATCGAGGGTCCTCGAGGAAGAAGAACTGTGTAGTCTGTGCCCTACTCGAAGTCTGCTCGAACTCCTCTTCACGAGGATACTAAAACCTTTCCCAAACAACAGAGGGGAACGAGAATGAGAATTTCTGATTTTATTTCATTTTTATTTATTTTTTATTTATTTTTATTTATTTATTATTATTATTATTATTATTATTATTATTATTATTATTATTATTATTATTATTATTATTATTATTATTATTATTATTATTATATTATATATATATATATATATATATATATATATATATATATAGATATATATATATATATATATATATATATATATATATATTTTTTTTTTTTTTTTTTTTTTTTTTTTTTGCCGAAGAAGAGTCATCGAGATTTCTGTGTCTGGACCAGAAGAAGTCGTATCTTGTGCTGAGCTTGTGGGCGTTGCCGCCAGGTGACGTCATGTCGGCTGCAACTGCGTCTTTGGTCTTCCAGAGAGTCTTCGAAAGGGTCTTGGAAGACTTCCGAAGGGGTTTTTCGAAGGTCTCCTAGGGTTTCTTAAGAGATCCATGGGCTCCTGGGAGTTCTCCTAGTGGCTATTGGAAGGACCTTCGAGATTTCCGAAGGTCTTCGAAGGTCTTGAAGGTCTCCCATGGTCTCTTGAGAGATCTCTTATTGGCGTTTGGAAGGTCTTCTAGATCTCCCAAGGTCTCCGAAGGTGTTTTTGAAGGTCTCCTGGGGTCTCTTGGAAGGTCTCTTAGTATCTCATGGAAGGTCATCGAGATCTTCCAAGGTCTCCGAAGGTGTTTTTGAAGGTCTCCTAGGTGCTCTTGGAAGGTCCTCGAGATCTCCAAAGGTCTCCCAAGGTGTTTTAGGTCTCCTAGGTCTCCTAGGTCTCCAAATGGCTCCTGGAAGGTCCCCGGAGGACTTCGTGGTCTTGGAAGGTCTCCCAGAGAATTCTTCGAAAGATCTTCGGGGGTTCCTCGGAAGATCTTCAAAGGACTCAGGAAGAGTCGTGTAAGTGCCCTCGAGAGGAAGCTGAGTGGAAGGGACGTAGAACAAGATCTCGAATCTCGATATCAGGAGAGACCAAGAGATCGACACGCGAGATCGGTGGAGGAGGGAGGGAGGGAGGGAGGGAGGGGGAGGAGGTTCTCTGTGAGTGACACGCACAAAGGTAGAGAAAAAAACAATAAATGAATATACGAATAAATGAATAAACGAATAAATAAATAAATCCACGGAAAGATCTGTCGGTATCCAAGAAGTAAATAGTAACTTTAAAACCTCGGAAGTTTGCGATCTCGTAAGACAAGACCTCGTAACTTACGAGACTGAGGAAGACACTGTAAAGAATCTCGTGGAAGTCTTGACATCGTTCGTGAAGTCACTCACGGGATATAAATGTGAAATCATCACATAACGTCATTCATGTGATATATGACGTCATCAAATGACGCAATTCATGGGATATAACTGTCATAGGATATAACTATGACGTCATCAAATTACGCCATTCATGGGATATAAATACGTCATCAAATTACGTCATTCATGGGATATGATTATGACGTCGGTAATTAAGTCACTGGCGGTTCTCTGACATCAGTGACGTCACGATCCTGGGATGCATAAAATCGTCTGGGATTAACCAGAATAATATCTCTAAGCGCCATAAGGTCGCCCGACGCCTTTGGGCTTCTGTAGTTAAGAGTAGAACTTAGTGACGTCATAGGTATGACGTAAGCGACTTCATGTTTGATCACGTGATCCTGAGAACGATCCTTGGTGGTCCCCCACTAGTGACTGTCTACAATAGGTTGTCTTATTTTTGCAATCCACTTCCCCCATTTTGTGAATTTTGAAAATTCGTGTGGATTCCCATAATTTTCTCCCAAGTTCCACCCCGCAAAAAAAAAAAAAAAAAAAAAAAAAAAAAAAAAAAATATATATATATATATATATATATATACATACATATATACATATATATATATATATATATAATAGTTTTAATAAAATGTTGATGAAGAGAAACACTTTACCTTATTACAAAGTTGACAATTATGATTATCTCTTATTTGATAGATTTTTGTGATATGCTTAACTTACATTCATATTACATAGAAACTTATGATTTGTAACAGAAGGGCATCGCCTCCACTTAATTTCTTGTCATAGCTCCGTTGGCAGCCATGACCCCGAAGTTGAGGTCAACTGTCGTAGTACAAAGGGCACAGGTGATCGGTAATCTATGTTAGCAAAGCTCGTTTTGATATCCATTCAAAGTTTTCTTGTAGAGGAAATTCGAGGATAAATGATAAAGACTTATCCTCTGGAAAGACGACCACAAAGAAAACGGGGAAAGGGACCAGGAAGACCACCAAAAAGAAAACTCGAAAAAAGAAGAAGAAGAAGAAGTAAATTTGGAAATTTATGTGAAAGGTCCTCAGGTCAAGTGCAGATAGTGGTCAGAGAAAGAAAAATGGTTGTCTGTTATCTGATACAACACGGGAGAAAACGGAGGTAAATGAAAGAAAATGGAAGGAGGGTTGAGGAGCGGAGAGGGAGTAAAGAAAACGGATGGAATGTTCGAAAGAATGAGGAGCTGGAGGAAATAGAGAAAGAAGTGGAGGAATGATGAAGGAGAGCAAGAGAGGAGGGAAAGATAGACTCTGGAAATAGAAAGATAAAAGAGGAAAGAAAAAGTAATGAGATGAACAAGTTTGAAGGAAAGAAAAGGAGAGGAGAATGATGTCTGAGGGGGAAATTTAATGATGATAGTGATGATGAATAGAAGGAAGGACGAAAGAAATGGAATTGAACGAATAGAAATAAATATATACAAACAAAATATGTAGAGCAGGGGAATAACATATTGCAGACCAAAAGAGAGAGAGAGAGAGGGGGAGGGGAGGATGGTAATATTTTAAAAAGGAAGAAAAACTGGAGAAAAGATAAACGAATGAAAGAAGTTTGAGTATGAAGACGTTAGGCGCAAAGAAAACGAAAAGGGAATAGAAAACGAGAAGAGGGGGAGTAGCGTAGATAAAGCGAGAGGGAGAGAGCGAGAGAGAGGGAGGGGGAAGAAGGATGAAGGGAAAGAGTTCCTGAAGAAGAAGAAGGAAGGTAAGCGGCCGAAGACGAAGAACCGTCTCCTGAGAGCTTCTGGTGCAGGACTCCTGTCACCGGAAGGTCGAAGAACGTCCGGAAGAGCCCAAGAAGGAGAAGAAGAAGACTTATGTCTTTCGGTAGCGGGATGAAGACGAATTGTGATCATGATGTATTCGAAAAGGGTACACACACACACACACACACACACACACACACACACACACACACACACACACACACACACACACACACACACACACACACACACACACTCAGAGCAGAGAAACTGTAAATGCCAGAACTATACACGATTTTAAGAGCTAACTAGACGTGGAGAGATACGAACACGGGACTACGAGCATAGCACTCGTCCCGTAAAACACTAGGTAAAATACGCACGCACACACACACACACACACACACACACACACACACACACACACACATACATACACACACACCACATAAACAATAGTATGAAGGTTCTCCAAAACCTGATTCTATATAGACTGGAATATGTTGCAGTGGTTCAATCACCACACAAAAAGAAAGATATAAACAAGATTGAAATAGAAAAACGACTAAAATGGTTCCAGATCTTGCTGATAAATCATACAAGGAGAGAATGAATATTCTGGAACTGCCAACGTTAGAGAAGAAAGAGGTGATCTGGTATCAATACTTAGACCCATGAAAGGTGCAGATATATTTAATTTTTTTTCTCCTGTATGGAAACAGACGAGAACCACAACATAAAAATAAATATATAAATGAATGTTTGAAGGATACTAAGTAATACTTTTTTCCGTACAGAAGTACTGAGTCATGGAATAGTTTGAATGAAGAAATAGTCAAGTCAAATAATATGGAACAATTTAAGGTCAACATTGATCATTGGGACCCCAGAGACGGGGCTCTACGACCATAGCTCTTATCCTGTATACCATAAGTGAGTCATCGCACACAAATTGCTGGTATGGTTGGCTACAATGATAGCGCCAACGGGCTCTCTTCAGATGGGCGTGGTTAGTACTCTTGGACCAAATGTAGCCGTATTTGGTTGTGTACAATGCCAATGCCAGCGGGGTCTTTTCAGATGGGCGTGGGTAGTACTCTTGGACTACCGCTGCCGGCAAAGGTAGCAGGTCTGCTACATAAAGGGGCTTAGCGGGTGATGTAAGCCTTTTTTCGGTTTTCTAGGTTTTATTGTACAAGATAGTCTAGGATTACAGCTTGGGATTTAATCTCCCAAGGTGAGTCTAGGGAGATTCCCTAGATCCTCTCCTAGGTTCCTCACCTAGGCTCCTCTGTTCTCTAGCGAGCGCAGTCGCTGTATAATTACTCGTAATTAGTTACATCAGCGTTCTTGTGTGGGGTTGCCTATATCTTCTATAGTAACATAAGTGGGTTAGTTGTATTGCAGTGGAGGTTTTAAGTGCTGTATGTTCGTCAGTGTGTCATGAAATGGTGTATGGATTGTAGTTACAATTATGTAGCTTGGTAGGTATAGGGAGAAGGTTAATGAACTGTCTGGTGACATTCGGTACATGTGGTGTGATGGTGTGATATGTTTGCATTCTCTGAGTCAGATGCTTTGATTAGGAAATTGTGTAGTCAGCAAGATTGGAGGTATTGGTAAAGACGGGTACCTTCTTGCATGTATGTGGATCACGTGTGGGGGCATGTGACCTATCAGTATGTTAGTAATGGTATATGGATACACTTAGGCTGCTAACTCACTGGAACCGAGATTGAACTCGATATCATTTGACGTCACAAACTCCCCCCTATCGGAAGGCTAGGACGGTGCCCCTCACAAAGGACTTTGACATCGAACTTAGATTTGGATTAAAGAGTAGTACAGTACTGCAAGCCGTCGCTGTCAACTTTAAGCAAAGGGATGGTCTACATGGAAGGTCACAATATTACCCATCGATCAGATCCTGTGAGCAATGAAGCTCTCATCCGGGAAGGAGATACCTGTCGATCACGTGTCTATCACATTATGCAAGATCCATGATTCTCACACACACAAATATACACACGCACGCATAACGTGCATATGTGTGTGTGTGTGTGCGTGCATAATGTATTTTGATAGACCCTGTACAAGTGTCTTTATTTGCTCTTGAAATTCAATGTCTTCCTCACGAACCCACTCTCACACTCCCATTTGTGTCACATTATCCCCTTCTCTCCCCTCTCTTCTTCCCCTCTCTCCTCCCCCCTCTCTTCTCCTCCCCCTCTCTTCTCCCCTCTCTTCTCTCTCCCCTCTCTAGCGGGAGCTCTGCGGACGGCATCTCTCTCGAGCTGAAGTGTTTCTAATTGATTTTACTATCTTTCAATGTACGCCGCCCGGGTACCCCCCTCCCTCCCGCCAACCCCTTCGAGGAGTCCACGGACACCCGCGCGCGCGTTATACCACCACGGCGCAAACTCGGACACCTTGTGAGTGGTCTGGGTTGTCGTTACACCTAGGGCAAAGGTGTTCAACACCCTCCCTCCCCCCAGGGGGGGTTCTCAGGGTGTTTTTCCCTCAGGGTATTTAGATTGTCCGAGTTCAATACTCTATGGCAGTAAAACTAAATCGAAATGCTCCTACGTGTTGAGTATCGATGTAAATTGTTTATGGGTGTTAACGTTTGTGTTGTTTAACGGAGTAAGCTCAATTTGAACCGTTTTGTGATATTCGTTGCAGCATCAGTGTATATTGAATCAGTCTTAATTGGTTACTGTTCTCTATTCGATGAGATAATTGGGGGAAACGGGTGGATGGTCTTGGAAAAAGGATATTGACAGCATATTTTATGCATTTGATATTTTGGGCGATTTAGTTACACCCCTACGGACCAGAGCCACTAACACCATTCTATTATAATTGGAAACTGATGATTCATACTAGAAAATAAATGAATAAAAAATAAAAATAAATGAGACTCGATTTTTCCTGTGTGATATTGTCTCCTTACGTCTGTTCTGGCCATTGATGCCTTCTTAATTACGGTTGTCATCTTTGTGCGGTGTGGCGCGCAGGATCCATTGCAGGACCCCCGGGCTATTCATGGATGGAACTAGCAAACTCTGTACTTTTTTTTTTTGTGTGGGGGGGGGCGATGTGTTAATTGGGAAATAAAATATTTCGGACGCCTCTTCGGAAGGCCCCTCGACCTCAAAAGTGACCTCTCGCGCTTTTTCTTTGTATTTCACTCGCTCTCTTTCTTTTTCTCTTTTTTTTTCTCTTTCTCTTTTTCTCTTTCTCTTCTTTCTCTTCTTTCTCTCTTTTTCTTTCTGTCTATCCCTCTTTCTTTCTCTTTCTCTCTTTCTCTCTTCTCGACCACACAGTCAGTCCCCAGCAGGGGGGATGTCATATACATTTGTTATTATTCATTTGAATGGAGAAAGAACAAAGAAACTAGATGAATGAATAAATGAATAAATAAATTGCATTTCTAGACTTTAGCCGCTATTTTATTACAAAATTCATATTCTGTTCGCTTAATCTATTTCTTAAATACACGAGGAAAATGTCTGATCGCAGAGTATCTGATAAAGAAAAAATACTCGAAGTTGTTTTAAGTCAAAATTATTTTCAAAAACAGACGAAATCTCGTCTAGTGTGACTCCATTTTGTGGTCTCTTACTGTCATCACTTAATCCACTACTGCCACTATTTAATCCACCACCATTTCCACATCCACCGTTTCATCCACATTTGCTATCCCCACACTTCACTACCACCACCGCCATCATTACTACCACCGTCACATGTCTATATAATCATTATTTACAGTTTCCTTCATTTCCGCCACTATCATCACCACCAATACAATCACCACTACTTCTACCACCACTATCACCAGTATTATCACCACCAATACTATCACCACTACTTCTACCACCACTATCACCAGTATTATCACCTCTAACATCACCACCACTATCACCAGTATTATCTCCTCTAACATCACCACCACTATCACCACCACCAATACAATCACCACTACTTCTACCACCACTATCACCAGTATTATCACCTCTAACATCACCGCCACTATCACCACCACTACCACTACCAAAACTACCACCACCATTATTACCAGCATCAGGAGCATCTCTGTCCTCCTCTCGTCCCTGCCGATCCCTCATGCGGCGGCGGCGGCATCGCGGCATCGCGGCGCCCTCTGGAGTTCCTCTTCCAAACGATCCTGACATCTTCTAAATCACTACATCCCCGTTGCATATCCCACTCCCAGCGACCCTCACCCCTACCCCTCTCACCCTCACCCCTCCTCCTCCTACACATCCTCCTCCTCTTCCTCGTCCTCTTAGTCCTCCTCTCCTCCACACCCACATCCTTCTCCTCATTCCTCTCCTCCTTCTTCTAGTCCTCAGGCTCCTCCTCCTCGTCCTCCTCTCCTCTACACCCACATCCTTCTCCTCATTCCTCTCCTCCTCCACATCCACTTCTTTCTTCTCATTCTTGGCCTCGTCTTCCTTCTCCTCTTCTTCCTCCTCCTCCTCGTCCTCCACTCCTCTACACCCACATCCTTCTCCTCATTCCTCCTACTCATCCTCCACACTTACTGCCATCTCCTCATTCCTCCTCCTCCTCCTCCTCCTCCTCCTCCTCCTCCTCCTCCTTTCTCGCACCATCATTCTCCACTCCAATTTCCTCCTCCATTCGCACTTCCTCCTCCTCCTCCTCCTCCTCCTCCTCCTCCTCCTCCTCGCTGCCGTCGTTTGCAGGTCGTCCCCACTTTACTACAACCTCTCACCTTCCTCCACAGCAACCTCCTCTTCCACCTCTTCCACCTCATCAACCTCCTCTTCCACCTCAGCAACCTCCTCTTCTGCCTCGGCAACCTCCTCTTCTGCCCCAGCAACCTCCTCTTCTGCCTCGGCAACCTCCTCTTCTGCCTCGGCAACCTCCTCTTCCACATAGGCAACCTCCTCTTCCACCTCAGCAACCTCCTCTTCCACCTCAGCAACCTCCTCTTCCACCTCAGCAGCCTCCTTCCACCTCAGCAACCCAAACGTATCACCCTTGGCCCCCACATCACTCCACCATATCACAATCCACTTAATTCTATCACACACGCGCATCACACCCTTCCTCGTCTCTCCCGCCAATCCACCTCTCCCTCCCTCCCTCACCCTCCTTCCTCCCTCCCTCTCTCACCCTCCTCCCTCTCTCCCTCCCTCCCTCACCCTCCTCAGGGCCTCAACCTCCTCAAATTGAGGCTCGGCCTCGTCCTACGGTCTCCCTCAAAGGGTTATCCCACTGGGCTTCCGCCAGCGTCGACAGTTGAGTGTTCGTTCGGGTAAAAACGATTTCGGTTACAATATTTGAATTTTCAAATTTTCAAAAATATTTTTTTCTTCTTCGTGTATAACTAAGCTAAATGATGAACTAAGAGGTTGCAAACCCAGACGAATCTTAGAAAAGTCTAGATTCAAATAAGCGAAGTCATATTCTAGTTATTTAGATGGAGGTTGGAGGTAGGATGTCGGAGGTAAAATAGCCCAATGTGATGACCCATTTAGCTTCATTTCATCCGTAGATTCATCCAGTCACATATTCATCCGTAAGCGAGTCATCTACCTCTACATCCGTCTCATCCATCCGCATCCATTTTATCCACCCGCATCCACTTTATCCACCCGTATCCACTTTATCCACCTGCATCCACTCATCCACCCGCATCCATGTCATCCAACGGCATTCATTTTATCCACCCGCATCCACTTTATCCACCCGGATCCATCTCATCCTCCCGCATCCGTGTCATCCAACTTCATCCATCACGAGCCCCCGAGGTCTCGTTCCTGTGTCCCATGACGTCACCATCCATCCCATATCATCCATCTCCGCGTCGCATTCGTCTTCATCCTTCCACATCCATCCCCTATTCCGAGGTTCCTTCGGGTGAATAAAATCGCCTGGCGGCAGACCATAGGATCCCTGAACCTTTTGTCACCCTTGGTAGGGTTTGTTCAGACGGGTTCTGATCCTTCAGGGGCTGAAAGAGGAATTGTCCTGAAGTCGATTATAATCGCTTAAGTAAGGGGAAAGAGTCTTCAAATGGGTTTCATAATGTTTATTGTTTTTCTTTCGTCTAGTCATCGCCTTCCCTCCTCTCCCTCCCTTCACCATCTAGGGACAATCGAAACTGTCCCTTGCTATTTTCCTTTTCACTGTCCGTGCATAGCCCCGAAACTGTAAAGAAAAGAAGAAGAGAGAAAAAAAAAAAAAAAAAGAGCGGGTGTGCCGCTCTGTTTCTCAACGTCTCATATCAGAACTTAGTTCGGGGTTGGAGTACTCGTCTTGTGTGTATCTACAATACCTTACATCTTATTGATTAATTCTATTAATAAAACTATAAAAAATAGTTACATAGTTCTGGCGATGTGTTGGATGTGTTCTTGGTATTGGTACGTCACCATCACAGTCTCAACGTTTATACTGCACCATATCATATAATACCAGTTACCATAGCCACCACCACCAGTCACCATACCCACTACCAGTCACTATACCCGCCACCAGTCACCGTACCCACCACCAGTCACCATACTCACCACCAGTCACCATACCCCCACCACCAGTCACCATACCCACCACCAGTCACCATACCCACCACCAGTCACCATACACATCACCGGTCACCATACCTACCACCAGTCACCATACCCACCACCAGTCACCATACCCACCACCAGTCACCATACCCACCACCAGTCACCATACCCACCACCAGTCACCATACCCACCACCAGTCACCATACCCACCACCAGTCACCATACCCACCACCAGTCACCGTACCCACCACCAGTCACCATACCAACCCCCAGTCACCATACCAACCACCAGTCACCATACTCACCACCAGTCACCATACCCCCACTACCAGTCACCGTACCCACCATCAGTCACCATACTCACCACCAGTCACCATACCCCCACTACCAGTCACCATACCCACCACCTGTCACCATACCCACCACCGGTCACCATACACATCACGGGTCACCATACCTACCACCAGTCACCATACGTACCACCAGTCACCATACCCACTACCAGTCACTATACCAACCACCAGTCACCGTGCCCACCACCAGTCACCGTACCCACCACCAGTTACCATACCCACCACCAGTCACCATACCCACCACCAGTCACCATACCCACCACCAGTCACCATACCCACCACCAGTCACCATACCCACCATCAGTCACCATACCCACCATTTTCTTCTCCATGTGTGTCAGCATAGCCAAGAAGACTCCGCCGAGTTTGAAATGGCGAGCCTTGGTGTCATACCACGAGAAGAGGGGAGGGGAGGGGAGGAGGAGGAACAGGCAGTACTGGGCCTGAGTCTGCCAAAAAAGATAAAAAGATAAAAATGTCGAGTACACAGTTCGAAAAAGGAATTTGAAACAAGACTTCCGTATTGAGTCTCTCTCTCTCTCTCTCTCTCTCTCTCTCTCTCTCTCTCTCTCTCTCTCTCTATCTATCTCTATCTCTATCTCTCTCTTTACTCCATGGCACTCACGTCTTTGTGACACATTCCGCTCTCCCTCTCCCCTCTCTCCCCTTTCCCCTTCTCCCCCTCTCGCCCTTCTCTCCCCCCTCTCCATCCTCTCCTCCCTCTCCACCCTCAACTGTTGATAGCGGAGGCGGGGTGGTTAATCTATATTATGATTAAGTCTATTACGTATATCGTTTTAAAAGTTACCGCTTTAGCTATTGCAGCTTTAATGTACATAATTCAAAGAGCTGTAAAAAAGAAGGCAGAATGAATAGGTCAATAAATAAATAAACAAATGAATAAATAGATGAATAGATAAGTAAAAAGAATATAAGGCCTGCACAAGATCGTTCCAAGCCAAAAGTACATCTGTTCGAGTTCAAGTAGCTGTTTATGAAAAGGGACATCAGAATCCCTTTTTGAAAAAGTTATATTCATTAGCGGGAAATTTTTCAGGAGGAAGGGAGTTCCAGAGACTCCCAGTGGAAGAAGAAAAAGAGACAAATCTTACTTATAGACTTGCAAAATGTGATTGTTCAGAAAACGGGACGAAACGTTGCGGGTGATTAAGTGTTTCGAAGTCTGGCAGAGGAGGCGCACAGGTACCGCGTTCTGAAGAACAGTGACCACGAAAATAACGCAAGAAAATGTATATAAAGATGTATTAGAACCAAATAATTCCGACAGTCGTCCCCGGTTTCGAACCGAGGCTCGCGAGAATGCGAAGCCGACGCTCTACCAACTAAGCTATCGGGTGTCTAAAATCCTCCTACACCGTAACTGGTGATTCTGTTCATGTGTTAGTATTGTGGACTGGAATAGGCTGAAGTCTGTCAGTAAGAATTGCTGATAACACGGAACGTTTTGGACTAAAGGAAATAGGCAAAAACTGGTTTACCAATAGGGTGATTAACGAATGGAATAGACTTAGTAACCATGTAGTAGAGAGTGCTGACACAATTGGACGTTTTAAGAAAAGATATCACTATGGATAGGAATAAGATGGTAAAGGGCATGAAACTGCCTAGTGTAGGCCTTATGGTCTCTTGCAGTCTCCACCAATAATATGTTCTTATGTAATCCATCCTGCTCAGGAGTACCGAGCGAGGTGGAGTGACTCCATAAGTTAGAGGCGTACTCCATAAACGGGCGAGCAAATATCTGAGTTGGCCTAGACTTAGGAAGTTCTGACGACTGTGACACAGAACTCCTAATTTCATTGAAGCTCTTCCAGTAATAGTTGAGTGTTTCCATTAGTATGGCCCGCGTGGAGCAGTGGGTAACGTGCCTGCCTCGGAACGCGGGAAGTCCGGGTTCGATTCCCGGTCAGTGCAAAAATACTTTCATGACTTTCCAACCCTTCTCCACAACGGTGGACATCAGAGGTAGATCAGTGTTAAATGTAAATATATGTTAGCACTTCATTAGTATGGTTGAACTGATTAAACTGAATTCAGACTTCATTCACAGCAACAGCCATTCCAACACACCATGCAGCCCATCCCACCATACATAAGACAGCGTGTCCCCACACGTTAACACCAAAACTATAAGACAAGTCAAGGCGAGATCGATGATCGTCGGGATGTTGGTGAAAAAAAAAGAAAAAGAAAAAAGATGTGCCAACGAAGTAAAGGAGGTAATAACTCTGAGGAACACTGAGAGGCTTCACAGAATTACCTCTGCAATGCCTCCACTGTATTCAGGAATATTTTCACAATAACCTTAGCCCCTCCACCCCCTCTCCTCTTGTTGTGCAGCCACCATTTGTCACAATAACATCACAATTGCCACATTCTCCACTCTCAGCGTGTCCACTTCATCACATCCGTCATTTATATCACCGCGTACACTAAATCCACCAGTTACTCCACCTCCTTCATCTATTTAATCTCTCTTGGTCCACCATCCCTCCCCCTCCATCCACCGCTCCCTCCTCCTCATCCATCGCACCTTCCCCTTCATCCACCGACCACTATTATTCATCCACCACACCTTTGCCCTTCATCCACCTCTCTCTCTCCTTCATCCACCACTCCCACTCCTTCATCCACCGCTTTCTCCTCTTCATCCATCGCACCTTCCCCTTCATCCATCGCATATTATTATTCATCCACCACATTTTACTCTTCACCCACCTCCCTCCTTTCCCTTCATCCACCGCCCTCCTCCTCCTTCATCCACCGCCCCCTCCCCTTCATCCACGACCCTCTCCCCTTCATCCACCACTCCCTCCCCTTCATCCACGACCCTCTCCCCTTCATCCACTGCCCTCTCCCATTCATCCACAACGACTTCACATCCATCTCTATGATAATCTCCCCTCGGAGGCAGAGGGGTGGGGAGGGGGAGGGGACGTAGGCGTTTGGGTGAGGGGAGATAGGGGCGTGATGGCGTGGGGGTGGGGGAAGGGGGGGAGTGAGGTGAGGGCTTAGGAGGGCCGGGCGCGGGTGGGGGGAGGGGGGAGGAGTGTAATACGCTGTGGCCGCGCCCTATGGCCGCAGTCGCCCGCTGCTGGTGGGCCAACTATAGAATGAGTGTTACATCCTGCCTGTCGTAATCGCGCGCGCGCGCGCACACGCATACTCACAAATACGTACGCATACACACACACACACACACACACACACACACACACACACACACACACACACACACACACACACGTACATATGCATGCACACACGCACGCATACGTACGGATACACACACGCACACATACGTACACACACAGACACACACACACACACACACACACACACACACGCAGACATACACACGCACGCACACACATACACACACACACACACACACACACACACACAAACTCATACACACACACACACACATACAGACACAGACACACACACACACATACGTACACATACACACGCATACACACACACACGCGCGCGCGCGCGTAGGCATGCACACACACACACGCGCGTGCGCACGCAAAGACGCACATACATACCCTTGGTCGTGGACACGCATGTACACATACACGCAAATGCGCACATACGTATGCATATACCCATTCACGTATGTATGCGTAGACATACACTTGCACGTACACATACACGCATATGCGCACATACAAACCCACACACGTACGTCCATACGCACGCATACGTACACGTACACACATGTACGCACACACGCACATGTACGCACGTACGCAGGTGAGTAGGGTCTGTTCACACGTGTCATCAGGTGTGTGCGTACGCGTACAGGGTGTTCTATTCGCGTACGCTTGGAGGAAGCTGTACGCTGTCTCTCTTTATCTCTGTCTCTCTTTCTCCGTCTCTCTCTCTCTCCCTCTCTCTCTCTCTCTCTCTCTCTCTCTCTCTCTCTCTCTCTCTCTCTCTCTCTCTCTCCTCCGTTTCTCCCCTCGCCTTCTCTCTCCTTTCTCTATCTTCCCTCCCCTCTCTCTCCCCTCCCCCTCTGTCTTTCTCTATCCTTCTCTCTATCTCTCTCTCTCTTTCTCTCCCCCCTCTCTTTTCTCCTCTCGACCCTGTGTCTTCCCTCTCGAACTTCCCTCCCCCCTCTCTCCTCTCCCTCTCGATCTTCCTACCCCCCTCTCTCCTCTCCCTCTCGATCTTCCTACCCCCCTCTCTTCTCTCTACTCTCTACTCTCTCCGTCTCTCTCTCTTCTCTTTCCCGTCCTAATGTCTTTACAAGAGGAGGAGGAGGAGGTGGAGGAGGCAATTACGTGGTTTATGAGCCTTGAGACAGAGGCTGAGGCTGTTGCCCACCCTACCCATTGTATCGGCCAGAGAAGAAACCAAGCCATATCTTGTGGCTGGTTAATCCCCCTTTCGCTCTCTCTCTCTCTCTCTCTCTCTCTCTCTCTCTCTCTCTCTCTCTCTCTCTCTCTCTCTCTCTCTCTCTCTCTCTCTCTCTCTCTCTCTCTCTCTCACTCTCTCTCTCTCGCTCTCACTCTCTGTCTCTCGCTCTCACTCTCTGTCTCTCGCTCTCACTCTCTCTCTGTCTCTCGCTCTCTCTCCCTTCTCTCTCTCTCTTTCGCTCTCTCTGTATTTCCCTCTCTCTCCCATCTCTCTCTCTCAATCTCTCAATCTCTCCCTCTCTTTCAATCTATCTCAATCTCTCTGTTGTCTACTCTCTCTCTCTCTCTCTCTCTCTCTCTCTCTCTCTCTCTCTCTCTCTCTCTCTCTCTCTCGCCTAATGGCCTATTGACTGCAGGTATTATGCAGTCAATATTTTGGGGGACTTGAGTTGCACCCCTACGGACCAGGGCCCGTCAGCCTTGTTTTATGATTGGGAAACTAGTTCTCACTCAGAACAGAGCGCTGGTTACTTTTAATTCTCCAGATTTTCTTCTGTCTTCCTTAAATCTCTCTTCCTCGGTAAGGCCTGGGTTCGAATCCCGCCCAGGTCTGAAATAATTTCAGTAGCGCTGCGCTGCGAGTCGTTACTCCAACTCGTGGAGGGGGTAGTTGGGAGTTGGGTGTGTGTGCATGTAAGGTCACAACATTACCCATAGATCGGTCATATATATGAACTCTGAGCTCTCTTCCGGGAGGGAAATAGCTGTCGATCACAAGTCCAACACGTGATCCAAGACCATGGTGAATCACACGTACATGAATTTGAGTCTAGGTGTGTTAGAAAATTAGAGTTTAGGAAACGGGACTCTACGAGCGTTGCTCCTGTCCTGTATACTACAATTAGGTAACTACAATTAGGAAAATAGTTAGGTAAATACACGTAAAGGTGACGTTATCCTCTAATATCCCTCCCTTATCGTTACTTAATTCTCCCCTTTACTTAAATATATACATATATATATATATATATATATATATATATATATATATATATATATATATATATATATATTTATACATTTTAAGAATACCACCGTAAGATTCTTCCGGTGGTATTCTTAAAAAAATCCTTTCATAAATATTTCCCTTGCAAGGGTTTATATAAGATTTATGTAAGGAAAGATTTTTTTTTTAAGAATACCACCGTAAATTTCTTAGATCAAAGAAATGTTATCACTTCTCAGATGCTTACATCAAGATTCAAAAAATCATTCGTCCTGAGCAGTTTAAACTGTTTTTCACTATTTGTCCTTGTAACAGCACCCTGCACTCATAAATGATGTATTTAGTTCTATTTCGCTTGACTCTGTTTTATTATGGATTTATATGTCTTGCCTTTTAATGTGTATATTTTGTGCATTTTAGTCATTATTTCTTGAACTGTACACAAAAAAAGAATTTCATTGTTGTCAATGTGACGTAAATGACAAATAAATTATTATCTATCTATCTAGTTGGAGAGGATACCCCCCACAAGGGTGGAGAAAGTCCAGGACGTATACCGTGTATTTACATAATTATAGTATACAGGAAAGCAGCAACGCTCGTGGGGTTCTGTCACTCACTCTCGGATTTATCCTACCTAGCTACAAATTCAGGTGTGTGTGAGAGTGTGTGTGTATGTATGTGTATGTGTGTGTCTACCTCACCATAAATGTGGCCTTAGAAATTAGAAAGATCGTGCCCTTCCCAGCTCGTTAACACATATTCTTTTTTTTATGGAATTAACGTTCAAGCACTTTCACCTCTTTCGTCTCTGACCCTACAGTTACCCAAAGAGAGAAAATCGAGGCGTAAATACTCATGGGTTGTATATATATTTCAATTTTTGCATATTGGCCTCCTCGAGTTTCTCGATGTTGATGGCTAAGATTTAAAATGAATTGTGGTTGATATATATATATATACATATATATATATATATGTATATGTATGTATGTATGTATATATAATTTATATTATTTCTCGGAGTGATATGAACGCAGCCTATTGAATTACAAAACCCTTTTCCCACAAGAGCACGTGTATGCAAAAGAAGGGTAAGCCATTTTACCTCGCGGCTGTGGAAAGAGAAATTTGTCGAGGACATTTAGTCCTGAAATAGAATCCCCGGCGGCGGCAAATTGTGTTTATATCTGTGTACCAAATACTCGACAGTTCTCCACGCTGGGACGCCGATGTAGAGGCTAGTGGGATGGTTGGTGAAATTGTACGCCATCTTTTATGGGGCTTAGGGAAAGGGTTATCATGTTTTATTATACTCCTTTTTTTCTTTTTTCTTTCTTACCGTTACTTGGGTGTCTGTGACTGTTCGTTACAAGAAGGAAAGGTGCGTCATGTCATGTGACAGTTCGTGTGATGTTGTGTCGTGTGTATGACTATGCTCGCTTTATCGAAAAAAGATATTTGTGTCATGGTATTTTGTTTATAAATCTACGACGTAAAGATACTTATTTTTTATATATGTATGTATACACATATATTTATGCTGTATTAGTTGAATCTTGTTTTCTCAATTGTGCATATGCTGATATATTTGATATGCAGATATACTTGGTATATCTTGATGATGCGTATATAAATGTATGATAAATTATCGTATTTCGAAAAATTAATCTGCTCAGTATGTTTCAGTCCGTTTAATTTTTTTCGTGATGAATTTAGTGACATCTTATGGTGGTATTCTTAAAAAAGTCTTTCCTTATATAAATCCTTGGAAGGGAGAGATTTATAAAGGAAAGATTTTTCTAAGAATACCGTAAAAATCTTACGATGGTATTCTTAAAAAAATATTCCTTATATGAATCTTTCCCTTACAAGGATTTATATAAAATTTATATAAGGAAATATTTTTTTAAGAATACCGTAAAAATCTTACGATGGTATTCTTAAAAAAAATCCTTATATGAATCTTTCCCTTACAAGGATTTATATAAGATTTATATAAGGAAAGATTTTTTTAAGAATACTGTAAAAATGTTACGATGGTATTCTTAAAAAAATTCCTTATATGAATCTTTCCCTTACAAGGATTTATATAAAATTTATATAAGGAATTATTTTTGTTTTAAAGAATATCACCATTTGTCTCCCCAGCGCAAACGAAAGTCATCGTGCCCAGCCAACTTGCTCACGAAATAACGTTTGACATTTTGAAAAATGAAAACAATTAAGAAAGACATAAGGTTCGTTTGCATGGCGTTCCTTTTATTCGCTTTAGAGAAACGTCCTAATTCGCTAGCGAGTAAAATAACGAATTCGCAGCGTCTGTTTGACGTTGCGATAAGGTTAAGCATGTTCAATTTTACCGCTCGCGTCTAAAATGCGTTTCAATAGCGAATAAAGAAGCTAGCGTGCAGCGTCAAAAGCAGCGTCGTTTAAACCGGCCAATAAGGTGCCTCCACATTTTATATTTATTATTATCATGAATGGGTTTTTAATTTGATTTGATTTTGTTTTGTGTAATTTTGTTTAATATTGTATATGTATATTTTTACACTACCACTACCTATAGGTCGGCTTGGGTCGTGAAATTGAGATTAGGATGGCAGTTAGCAGTCGACTCAAATCCTGCGGGTATAGATTAACCCCGAGGTTGAAGGATTTTATAGCTTCGATAGCGTGGTTGGTAGAAGCATGGACTTGCCAACATACAAGTCCTGGGTTCGAGGTCGGGGACAACTGTCGGAAATTATGTGATTGACATCGTCGCCATTGGCGATTCTATTCATGTATTTTTTTTAATAATTTCGAATTGTTTTTCTTTTGCCAGACGCAGTTGCTGGAACGCATGGCCGGCGATCGTGTTTGTGTAACTCGCCCCGAAGAGGATCGGCGACGACGTACCATCATTGTTCAAAAAGAAAATGGCAGCTTCGGATTTACGATCCAGGTAGGTAAAAAAAAAATAATAATAATAATAATAACAATAATAATAATAATAATAATCAACACATAGCCAAAGTAACTTAGGTAAACGAATATTGAAATAAAAACAAACGAACGAACAAATGATAAAAAAAAAATAGCAAAGATTTTTCAGAAGGGAAATGTCAGATTTGGGTTTGTGATCCAGGTGGAAAGCGAAGAAATGAAATGATGAATAAGGACATAAAATAACTGATTGATAATTAAATAGAATATGAATAGGTAAAAATAGATATAAATAAATAAATAAATGAATGAAATATTGAATATCGTAATGTCCGTCCATACACGCAAACATTTGCAGTATTTACGTATTTGTATATTTATCTGTTTATTTATTTATTTGTTTATTTTGTTGATGTGGGTTTCAAATGTTGGGCATTCAAACAAAATTCATAGAAGATACATGAAATTTTTAGCAAACATTTCCACGTTGTCTATTTCACTCAGTATGTTTTTAATGTTTAATCGATTTATGACGTATGTTCTTATTTGTTTGGTTTTCATTTATTATTATTTATCTGTGAATTTATTATTATTTACTATTTGCCTGCTTGTTTATTATTTAACTATACCTATGCATTTATTTATTTTTATTTATTATCTTATTATTATATTTTTTATTTATTTATTATGAATTTATATCATTATATATTTTTATTTATTTATCATTATTATGATTTTTTCCGCATCCGACCTACTTATGGACCAAAAGGTCTCCTGTCGGCATGCTCCTCATTTGTAATCCTTCTTAGCTAACTGAATTAGTTCAGGGTATCGCTGAGATTAATAAAATCGCGTGACGGCAGTCAGGGAGAAAGGGCAGGTGATTGGCAGTGGGGCTTTATGCCAATCCCAATGCCAGAGGCCCTGAAATCTTTTTAGAACTTTATATCTTTTCCACGACATTGAAATCCATTCAAATTCCTTTCTGTCATCGTCTCGTCTCCGCCAGTGCCTAAGTTTGAGGGGATTTTTGTCTATATCTTCTTTAAATTCCCTAATTCCTACGCTTGAATGTCCGGTAATCCGTTTTTTATTTCTTTTTTTCGAAATTTTCTTTGAGTTTCGTTTGTTTTTCTTTCGACGGGTAGGTTCAAAGTATTTGTGTATTTTTCTTTAGATTCGAACGCACAGTCACGAACAAAATTTTTGACCCACGCCAATAAGATTTCATATTTCTATTTATTTATTCATTTATTTATTTTAAGAGTTCAATTCGTGATCCATTTTCCTGTGTAGTATTAAGCTTACAGTTAGGTCATTTTCTCGAACAGAAATAAAAAAGAATTTTGATTTCGTATTATAAAAAAACGGCGTGTCAAAATTTTGCTAATGACTGTAAATGTTATCATCAAAGAAAATTGTTAATTTCTGCACCTGATTAATTTACAATGCACATGTTCACGTGATATAGTGATATTTTGTAACATATAATATTTTTGTTCTCTTGGCCTGATGGGTCATGGAGTTGGGTCGTTGTAGCTTAAAGCAACTGATAGAGAAAGGTATAGGAAGGGAAAAATATTGAGAAGACAGGAGAGAAGAGATGGTTTCTGAGAAGAACTTTACCTCGCCGCAGCTACTCAGCGCCTCCTGGCGTAGGCTCCTGGCCTTCTGCATCTAGAAAGATCCTTTGCTCACCAGACTCCGCCCTCTCTTGTCTTGCCCGAGTGGATATAACATACTCATTGAATTGAATTGATTTAACGTCACAAACTCCCCTATCGGTAGGCTAGGATGGTGCCCCTTACAGTGGACTTTGTAACATTGAATTTAATGAACCATGCCCTTGGTTCAACTTGGCCCCGAGCAGGACTCGAATCGCCATCATCTCGACCTTCGCAAGTGGCAACGCCCTAACCCGCTCGGCCAGCGGGGTTCCAAACATACTCGTACATCTGGCAACCAGTGCAGTGACCTGTTCTCGTCTTCTCGGGACGTCTTTACATTTTTTATGATCTGCAAATATACATTTCGTTGCTGATTATTGGGTTTGTTTTTTACATTCCGTAGTTGTATTACAGTAAAAATGAGATGCTGTCATCTAGGTTGTATAAGTGATGTAACAATGGAAAAATATATTTGTGTGTTTTTGTTATAGTGTGTGTCAGATTTAAGTGTCCACAATTTTACATCTGTAGTAAGCACTCTGTCATATACTTTTTCTTAATCTATGAATGGAACACAGTTTTAATAATTATTCCTAAATCCACTCTGTCACATACCTTTTCTAAGTCTATGAATGGAACACATATTCCCCCGAAATCTATTCAGTCACATACCTTTTCTAAGTCAATGAATGGAACACATTTTTTTTTTCTTAAATTCTTTTAGTCACATGCCTTTTCTAAGTCCATGAATGCCACGTAGAATTCTTTACTTCTTTTATATTAAAGTGTTACTGTCCTGATTCCACTGTAAAGTATTTTAATTTAACCATGACCTACTCAGTCTAAACTCCTTGTTCTTAACATACTTGACCTGTCATTTCCCCCCCGTCCTCTCTGTGTACACACACCTGCACATTTCCAAGTATTATCGTGGACACGTATTCAAGCAGCCTAGAATTCTATTCTAAAATCTATTAGTATTAGAATTATTCTATTCTAGAATCATCTAGCTATTCTAGTTGAAGTAGCTGAATTAAAAAAAAAGTGAACTTTTATTTAAGAAAAACTGATAGACACCTCGACTCTTGGATAAGAAAACTTTGGCTTATTGTATTCAGAAATTATTGCGAACTAATGGTGTCAGTTTTAGTTTGTGTAATGTGGATGTTCCCGGACTTAGCCGAGACCAAATTCATGATGATTTTGTGGCAGCGTCGGGCTGTGTTTATAACTCCCAATTTGAGAAACGATGTCTTCAGATCCACAGACACATTGGTCCATCCACAGAGGGTAGGGTCAACGCATGACATAACAAACATGAATGAAATCACCTGTCGGCAGCCAGAAGGAAGAAGAAAAAGTACATACATATACCAAGGATCTTTCCCCCTTACAAAGGGGGTAGCCAAAAAGAAAAAGGCATAATGTGGAAGGCAGATGTGGAGGGAGTGAACATGAGGGGACGTCCTAGGATGAGGTGGATGGATGGGGTGAAGGGGGCTTTGGGGAAGAGGGGAATGTCTATTGAGGAAGGACGGGAGAGGACAGAAGACAGGGGTGAATGAAGAGTGGTTGTATATGGATGATGTTGTGATGCATGGGGTGGAATGGGCGGGGGGATGAGGGGTGAGGTAGTATGTGTGAGCAAAATTTGACGCAGCTTAAATGGATTTCTCCCCGTCTTCTCCTTTTATGCAATGAGGGGACGGAGAGGGGGGTCACCGATTTAATGAAGCGGCCTTGCTGTGGATGTGCTGTGTCTTGCGACACTGCTTCTGACCCAGGGCAGTGGACAAGAAGAAAAAGTGCTACACGGAAAGGAAGGGGTGGAATGTCTCCACGAGAACTATTGACATCACGGAAATGCCGTTCTCAGCATTTTCCCCGCGTCCCGAGGGTATGGGATGACCTTAGGTCGGTCAGGGAAAGACCTTGGGTCAAGAGTCTACGCCTGGAGTAGCCTAGATGCAGCTCCAAATCAGCACCTTTGTCCGTTGTGCTTGGATAGCCGGAGTGCCAGACTTTTCTTGTGAGAGATTAGGATATTCAGAAGAAATTAGGGTAGATTAGAGTTGTCAAGGAAAATTAGGGTAGATTAGGGTTGTCAAGGAAAATTAGGGTAGATTAGGGTTGTCAAGGAAAATTAGGGTAGATTAGGGTTGTCAACGAAAATAAAGGTAATAATGGTGAAGGAAGTTAGGGTAGATCATTGTCAGGGAAATTGAGGTAATCAAGGTAAATTAGGGTTAAGGTAGAGAAAATTAGGGTAGGTAAAGGGAAATGAGGATAAGTCAAAGTTGTTAGGAGAAATTGGGTTAGGTCAGGGAAAACACAAATAAGTCAGGGTAGCCAAGTGAAATTGGGGCAAGTCATGGTGGTTAGGGTAAATTAGTAAAATCATGGGGTCGAGAAATTAGGGTAAATCAGGGTATTCGAATGGAGCGAGGCCAGATAAGAATGAGAAGAAATGCAGAAATTAGGGAGAACAGAAATAATATGGTATGCAGGAATTTAGGGAATTTAAGTAATACGATAAAGTAGGGAGAGTGTGCATGAGATTTAAAGTGGGGAGGGGAATTAAGACATAATGGGATTAGGGATGGAGAGGGAAATCAGGGATGGGGAGAAGAAATTAGGGTCAGGAAGGGGAAAAGGGGAGATATGATACGCACATGTATGTGTGTGTGAGAGTAGGGTATCGTTGCACGGTCTAGAGTAGAGGGAGGGTAAAGAACGCGGTTGGAGCCAAAGCGATGTTGAAGAAAGAATATTTATATCTGCATTTTGTATTTCATTCATGTCCTGAGTCACGTGACTGTCCTTTCCACACTCAAACAGGACATTCCAATGTCCAAAGAACCCTTATTAACTAAGATATCCTGACTAAATATTCGGAAAACATGGACTGTCGCAATATTGAGTGCCGAGGATCGATAGAGCTGGACGCTTCTAAGTGTGTGTAATGCAACCATCGAAACCCTTCAGTGGCATCGAGTCGTGAGCGTCCGTCATGACTTAAAGTTTCTTGTAGTACAAATGTACAATAGACTAATATGCACAGGGCTTTGATTAAGCCCTATTAAGCCTCCTAACATGGAATATTGTACTGATACATTGGGATTAATTCGGTGGCAGCGGTGGGATACGATCCCAAGTGTCTGAAGAGGATACACAAAGGAGGACTGTAGGAGAAAAGAGTAAAAGAAGAAAGATCAAGGGCAACATTGTTGGAGGAAGAGAGGCAGGCTGAGGGAACGCCGGACCCAGTGTTGGAGAAAGGAGGAGGAGGCCGACGTTGATGGAAGGTCGGTGAAGAACGAGCGATGATGGAGGAAGGGCGAGGTCAAGTGGGACTTAGAAGAGGACCTTCGGTGCGTTGCCTGGAATATTCATTCTCTTTCTTTTCCTTCCAGTTCTTCTCCACGCCCAGTGCTCATCTTCCTCCTCTTCCTCCTCTTCCTTCTATCTTTACATCTTTATCCCCTCCACCCCACGTCCTCCTTCTAGGTCTCCCACCATGTTCGTCTACTTTCGAGTGTTATCTTGCTGACTTGACACATCTCGTCGTATTAGACGCGGGACCCAAAGTTGTGTAGATCTCCGCTTGTCCTGGCAGCATGACCTGCCCCATTCTCTTCCCCTCGCGCGTAGGTCGACTAGATTATGCTAAATATTATACTTTGTCGTTGTTTAACTTCAGGGGACTTTAGTCACCTGGTGGGTGAAACCCAGACGCCTCGGTCCATTGAGGTCCCCACCTCCTCTCAGCTGAATAGGTTCTTGTGACGTCATCTGGAATGAAACGTTTCGAATGTGTTAGTCACCAACTTTCTTCCTTGTTATTTTTCGCCATCATCTTCCTCTTTGTTCTTGCCTTATTGCCTTGTTGGTTCAATGTCTGTGTGCTGATTCTTCTTTGTCCTTCCCCACCGTCCTCCCATCCTTCCTCACATAGACCTTGTCATCTCTCTCTCTTTCTCTCTGAACCTCTCTCGCTCTCCCTCTGACTCTCTCTCAACCTCTCTCGCTCTCCCTCTGACTCTCAACCTCTCTCTCTCTCTTTCTCTCTCCACTTTCTCCACTTTCTCTCAACTCTCTCTCTCGCTCTCTCTCTCTCTCTCTCTCTCTCTCTTTCTCTCTCCACTTTCTCCACTTTCTCTCTTTTTCGCTAGCATAACACCAATCACTGATTTTTTCTCAATTCCCTTTCTTTTCTGATCTCCAGATCTCAGGTGTGTTCCAATAATGATACTTTTTCATTTTTCTTTTTTTTTTCTTCCTTTGTCCTCCTCCTCCTCCTCCTCCTCCTCCTCCTCCTCCTCCTCCTCCTCCTCCTCCTCCTCGCTCTTGAACCACAAGAAAGGAGAACGGAATGTAGATGTAATGCTTATGACTCCGTTAAACCTCTCGTTACTCTCTCGGAATTTTGTGATCAAAGGCCAACAAATAGATAACGCCTCTTCCCACATTTCCTCCACTTCTTCTATCTCCCCTTTCCTCGTTTCCTCTCCTCCCCCTCTTCTTCTCCCCTCTCTTCCCGCCTCCTCCTTTGTCTTTTCCTGTGTTCCTCCTCTTCCTCTCGAATTTTGTGATAGAATAGTAACAAATAGATGACGCCTCTTCCCACTTTTCGTCTTCCTCTTCTTTTTCCTCATTTCTCATCCTCGTTCCCTCCCCTCCTCCCCCTCTTCTTCTCCCTTCTCTTCCCTCCTCCTCCTCCTCCTCTTCCTTCGTCTTTTCCTGTCGTCTCCCTCTGTGATAAAAGAGTAACAAATGTGTAACGCCTTTTCGTCTTCCTCTTCCTCCTCCCCTTTCCTCTTCCTTCTCCCCTTTCCTCTTCCTTCTTCCCTCTCCCCTCTCCTCCTCCTCCTCTTCTTCTCCCTTCTCTTCCTTCCTCCTCCTCCTTCGTCTTTTCCTGTCTCCCTCCTCTTCGTCCTTTCCCCATCTCATTCCATTTTGCTTTTCGCTCCATCCACTTAATGAAAATCTTGTGTTTACACATTCTTACCTCCCAAATGCTCTCGTGCACGTTTCTCCCCATTTATTTCACAATCTCCATTCCATTATTCTCATTTCCAGTCATTCTCGAATTATATTTCGTACTGCTCGTCTTCAAGTAGTGGATGTCCTTTTTTTCTTTCTATTTCTTATTTATTATCAATTGTTCTTCCTTGCCCTGTATTCGAGTTAGTGCATGAATTCTTCCGTAACATTCCATTTACATTTTTTGTTTGTTTTGTTTTAGTTAGAGGGCAGGCTAGATAAGATGGGGGAGAGGGAGGGAGGGTTTGGGAGTTTAGTGTAAGGAAAGAATGAAATGGAAGGAAGTTAAAGTTATGATAGGTGTGGGGCAGACCCACTTGATCGGTTGTCATTTAGTTAGAGGGAAGGATAGACAAGATGGGGGAGAGGGAGGGAGGGGGGATTTGGGGTTTAGTGTAAGGAAAGACTGAAATGGAAAGAAGGTTGAGTTATGATAATTTTTATAGTCTCGTGGACTTTTTTTTTTTTTTTTATATCTGTTGTATAAAATATCCCAATATACTAATTATATTTTTAGTCGGAAAAAAATCCCCCTATGTTTCCGTATGTAATTATTTCCTTGTTATTAGAAATGTAATATACGTATATATTTTATTTGATCTATTTTATTATCTATTTATCAATTATTTAAATAATTTATTTGTTATTACCACTAGATCGATATGATTTTCAAATATAGCTCTCCCTAACACTAGACATGCGTTAGGGGGTGACTATATTTTTTTCAACTCATTGGTTTGTATGCGTTTTTAGTTCTTAATTTGTTATATACAACTTTATGTTCATTTATTTATTCGTTTATTTGTTGAGACATTCTGACAGATTGACGTAAGCAGGTGCAGGAAACATAGGAATCGTACTCTGAATTTATTCCTGACTAGTTTTCGTAGACATGTTTTTTTCGAACGAGTGAAGAAGAAAATGTGATGTGGGGATTTATACGTAGGGGAGACTTTACTACCTTTGCTCGTTGTGAATACCACCAAACAAAAGGTGACGGCACACTAGGCAATTCTCGATAGCATGCTACTTACTTTTGCTATTTCGTTTGAGCAGAAATAAACGACATCGGTTACGTTATTTTGTTTTTCAAATTTCCAAATGTGTCAAATTACTCTTGCGTCGTTTAATGAGAAGCTGAACGACGAACTAAGAGAGGTTAAACCTAGATTACGAATGTTAGACACATTGTCGAAATGTTCCGGAAATCTAGAATATCGTAACCGAAGTCGTTGCTACTCAAACGAAGTAGCAAAAGCAAATAGCATGTAAGCCTAGCGCGCTACCATCTCAAGACTCCTGTGTTTCCTACTCCCACTGACGTCATGTGTATATTTATTCATATAGTTTTATTTATGATTTATTTACTTGTTCATATTGTGTGCATACGGGGATTAAAAGCGAGAGAGAAAAATCTGTGTTCGTATTTTACCTCTTCTGAGAGAATGCTCAGGTGTCCAAACATTTTTATTTTTATTCAGAACTCTTCACTCTTTTCGCTTCTTCTCTTCTTTTTCTTCATTATCTTCTCTTCTTTCACCTTCTCCTTTTCCCCATTGCTCTTTCTTCTTCTCTGTTTCATTTAGTTTTATTCTTGTTGTTATAGTTATAATGCCCTACTTGTTCCTTAGTGTTTTCTTCTAATTGTTATTCTTATTGTTCTTTGTGTGTTTATGTATATATGTATGTATATATATATATATATATGTGTATATATATATATATGTGTGTATGTATGTATAAGACTAGATATCTAGTTAGGTTTGGTCAGGTTAGGTTAGGTTATCTAGATAACTAGTATAGGCCTTATGATCTCTTGCAGTCTTCTTCATTATTATGTTCTTATATGTATATATATATAGATATATGTATATATATATATATATATATATATATATATATAATATATATGTATATATATATAATATATATATGTATATATATATATATATATATAGTATATGTATATATATATAGATATATGTATATATATATTCTCTTATCCATTTTTGTTTTATTTATTTATTCGTTTATTTATTCATTTGTTTTCAATGTTTTTCTTGGTCCTCCATCATTGAGCAACAGGAACAATGACCTTGACCCAAGATTTTTCTCTGCTTCTTTAGCTCACTCGTTCCTGTGTGACCTGTTCTTCTTCTTGCCACGCTCGTTCCTCTTTGACCTGACCTGACCACGCTCGCCCTTAACCTTCCTGACGTTAATAAACGCATCATTCCCGTCGGCCGAATAAAATTGATTTTTTTTTTTTTTTTTTTTTTTTTTTTTTTTTGTCAGTCGCGGACAGCTGGTACAGTCCAGATGGTGTTGTGTTGTTTTCCATCATCAATGGTTTCCATCATCAACGATCATGTCAGGTTGTCTTTTGGAGCCGTCTGTTCTGTATCGCTAATTACGAAGACCATCGTCGACTTTTTGGACTTCCGTTTCGTTCTCTCTAAAAGTTCCGTTTTCTATGATTGGCAATTCCCATACTTGAGTGTGTGATTCACCATGGTCTTGGATCACGTGTTGGACTCGTGATCGACAGCTATTTCCCTCCCGGAAGAGAGCTCAGAGCTCGTATATGACCGATCTATGGGTAATGCTGTAACCTTACACACACACACACACACCCAGCTCCTCGCCCACGAGAGTTGGAGTAACGACCCGCAGCGCAGCGCTGCTGAAATTATTTCAGCCCTGGGCGGGATTTGAACCAGGACCTCCGTAGTGGTGGCCGGGAACTCTACCACTGCGCCGGCAAGTGTGTATACATACACAAGTGTTTGTGTTCTGTTCGTGTAAACTTTTTTACATTTCAATATATTCATCTCTTATTGATGCATTAATTCAGTAGATTAGCTATATAAATGGTTAGTTCGTCCACATTTGAAATATGGTGTTTCCGTATGGTCACCGAATCTCATTAAAGACATTGACAGATTGGGAAACGTATAACGGGGAGCTACAAAACTGATTCCAAATATCAGAAATAAATCATTCGAAAATAGACTAAAACATATGAATTTATTACCCCCCAAAAAACTTAGACACAGAGGTGATTTGATACAGGTTTTTAAGATTCTAAATGGAATTTACATCAAAAGTGACGAAATTCTCACATTGAATGCGAGTCAGGCAAGAAATAATGGTCTCAAACTGCCAGGAAGTAGATTTAATTTGGAAGTGGACAGAAACAACTTCGCCAACCGTGTAGTTAATGAATGGAATAAAGTTCCTGCAGAGGCAGTGCAATATAGTACAGTTCAAAGTTTTAAGAATCATTTAGATAATCCCCTAAGCAATATGCTGTAATACCTGCTGTTTATTTTTATTTATTTATTCAATATGTATATATTACCTACATTCATCTATTGTATATAGATTATTATTGTTTGTTTATTATTTATAATTATTTATATATTTTACTTATTTATTTTATTTCATATATTTTTCCTCGCATCCGACCTAGTTATGGATCAAAAGGTCTCCTGTCGGCATACTTCCTGTGTAATCTTTGGGCAATATTCAGAAATCTTGAACAATTATTCGTGTATTTTTTCTTTTACACTGTTGATTACTATACTGGATGCATTCAAATATCTTCTGAAGTTGACAAATTATGCAAATTACCTTTGTCATTTACTAAAGTTTTTCTTCGCTTTGTTGATAATTATAGTTGGGGGCCTTTTGACAGACCACTTTCTTTAATGGACTCCGTTTTCTTTGATAAGCACAAGACAGTCTTCTCGCGTACCATTTTCTATCATGTACGATATATATGTTCTTACAGACATAATTTTACGTAGTGTTTTCGTAAAATATATATATTTTTTCACAGCGACAGTAATCGAATTGTTCCAGGACACGCCCACGACAATGAATAAATAAATAAAATTTAATGAGTAAAATAAGATAAATGAATAAACAAAACAAAACAATAGATAAATAAAATAATTTAAAAAATCACAAACGTTTTCTATAGTTGTTTACACTTCTTCCCGCTTTCTTTGATTGGTGACGCCTTTATACATCTTGTGCTTAACTCGAGCACCATGATCTTTGTGTCCCGTGACAGACCATCGGATGAACATCGGGAAGATGAAGGGGTCACACTTAATCTTTACGTAAGCTTTGATTAAGCCCAGGAGCTCAGAGGGACGAAGATCTGTCCACTTATTGGGTGGAGTGAGATGGTTGAGTGTCTTGAGAGGGACTCTACAGTCTTTGAACGAAACTCTTCATAGCTACGGGTGATCCACGTTTTCCGTAAACATCCGCGTCCCGTTTTCTTCCTCCGTTTTCTTCCTGAAAGTGTTTTTGATATGAGTTATATTTAGCTAGAAAATACACATCAACTTGACACTATCCATGCCTCACTATTATGTATGACGAGGTGCACAGACTGTATAATTTTGCAGTGGACAGACAGGTGGGCCTGCAGTGGACCATGATAGATAAACATAAATCCACTTTTAGTTTTAGGGTCTGCCCTTATCTAAATTAAATAACCTGGCGTTAGCCATAGTGAAGTTGCTCAAGGGTGTCAGTGATGCTCAAGAAAGAGATTATTTCCAGGAAGGGACTCTCCTCAAGACATTCATTACTGGTCCCGCAGCGTGGGAACCCATGACGCTAACCACTGCGCGTGTGTTTACATATGTTATGGTCATGGCGAAAGTTTTCCGCAGAGTTTTGTGATTCTTTCCCTACTTTCTCTCTCTCTCTCTCTCTCTCTCTCTCTCTCTCTCTCTCTCTCTCTCTCTCTCTCTCTCTGGGTCTCTCTCTCTCTCTCTCTCTCTCTCTCTCTCTCTCTCTCTCTCTCTCTCTCTCTCTCTCTCTTTGGGTGAGTTCTATTCTGCCCTCCCTCAAGGAAGCCGCGATAGAGAAGTGATGTCTTGTTATGTTTCGAAGGGCTTTCAGGAAAGGGGGTGAGGGTTTAATTGTATAGAGTGATATATATATATATATATATGTATATGTGCGTGTGTGTGTGTGTTTTCTTTTTTAGGAATGTCCCCTTTTGGGGCTACAGGTAGTAGGACTCCTAATCCCATCCCCCGTCCCTTTTTTGTCGTCTTTTACGACTCAAGTGGAAATGCTTTGTGGCAGTATTCTTTTCCCCCACCACAGGGTAGGCGAAAAAAGGAAATGAATATTCAGAGAAATGGTACAGGACAGTAACAAGGGGTTGGGGGACAGCATAACAGAGGGACAGTCGTAGTATAAAAGTGGATGTGGATGTGCTGTGTCTTGCGACACTGCTTCTGACCCAGGGCAGTGGACAGGATGCAGGGATGACCCGTCATCCAGGAGGTGCCAAGATAGGAGGGAGGGAGGAGGGGAGTGGAATATATGGGAAATGAAATGGGTGGGAGTGATTTCTATGCCTTTTTCTTTTTGGCTACCCCTCCGTGTAAGGGGGAAAAAGCCTGTGATATATGTATGTATGTATATATATGTGTGTGTGTATGTGTGTGTATAGGTGCCTCATCCTTCCCAGGCTGTGTAAAATCACAACACTACTCATAGATTGGACAATATACAAGCTCTAAATTCATCCATGAAGGTAATAGCCGCCGAGCACAGGTCCGGCACGTTATCCATGACCATGATGAACCTGATATACGTGTATGTGTGCTTACTTAATTGTAACACACAGGAAAAGGAACAACGCTTCTTTGGTCCCGTTTCCAATTCTCCAATCTTTATCGTACCAAGCCCCTATTCATGTACAGTTCCAACTTAATCAGTATCTTTTATTTCCAGTCATGATATCTAAACTTGAAATCATGTATTATTTAAGCTTGGGTTGTGTTACCTTCTAATCTGTTCCACGTATTTGTGCATCTTTATGAAAAACAATTTTTCACTTCCTTTAGACCTATGGTCTTTCGTAATTTGTTCCCATGCCCTCTTAAAGCTCTCCCATCTTTAATCAGGTGTGTGTGTGTGTTTGTGTGCGTGTGTGTGCGCGCGCGTATATAATTTTGTTATGTAAACCACACCACGTAATCCCTTAAACTTCATAAGAGTTTTTTTTTATGTAAAGTCAGTCGAGAATGAGGGTGAGGCTTCGAGGTCGTGCTAATACTCGAGTTCAAGGATCAAGAGACGACGAGCTCCAGGTCGGGAGGTAGAGGGAGAGGGTGTAGGAAGAGGGAAAGGAAAAGATCACAAGAAGGAAGGGAAGGAAAGTGAAAACAAAGAAGAGAGAAGGTGATGGAAGAAGGAGAAGTCGAGATGGGAAGAAGTGAAAAGAGGAATTCGCTAAAACACGGGTTGGAAAGGGAAGGCGAGTGCTAATAAAACATACCTATATATCAGTGGCTTCTTTCTCCTTATAAAGGGAAAGAAACACGCCCAGTCCTCTTCTACTTCCACTCAATAAGAAAATAAGAATGAAGGAGACTGCAAAAGACCATAAGACCTACACTAGGCAGCTCCTTCACCACCTTCCACACTTCTCTCAGCTTCTGGTTTTCCCTCTCGTTCTACTTCTTATTCAATTTGTTTACTTTAAGCACCTCTCTGCCTTCCACCATTTCCCTCTTCCTCCGTTTCTCCTCCACTCTCAATTTCCCTTCTACCAAAAATTTATCTGACACTCCCCCACTCTCGCCTCTAAAAGCATGAACATCCAGAACTCTTCCTAATCTTCCTTTAGATAGCACTATATAGCCGAATGAAACCTTACCAACCACCCTCCCGTCCACCACCCTTTTCCATGTATACTTATGCTTGACTCTCCTCTTGAACATTGTGTTTGCTATTATGAATTCACACTCTAGATATATGTCCAACATCATCTCTCCACTTTCATTTTTACCTGACACTCCAAAATTCCCTGTTATTCCACAATACTACGACATTGATATTCCTATCAAAACAAAAACTTATTTCAATCTGTCCAAAAATACCTCCCTTTCCTCTTCACTTTTCTCACAAGCAGGTCCATATGCTCTAACAAAAGCCCACATCTTCCATCCCAGTTTCACCTTCACCCACATTAACCTTGAAGATACTTTCCTCCACTCCACTGTAATGTTCAGACGGACAAGAATAACAAGAAAAGTTACCTTCTCGCCGTTGGGACTTCTGTCTTGTTACCAAATGTCCTCCCTCGGCGAGTGAGACTCAGTAAGGTCGGTCTGTGCACTCGTCTGACTTGCTGTTTCGGCCTTACGGTCAATTTCCTTCCTACGAGTATCAGGAACTAGACTCAGTCTGTGGAAGAATTAACTCTATGCCCCTTTGGCACGCAGACGCTATTTCTTTTTTCTTTATAGTTTGCTTCGCCAACTGACTAGAAATCTCCAGATTTATCGAGAGGGAACTGTTTGTTAACCGCTTTATTTTCTTGATACGCAGACTCTCTCTTGTTTTCTCTCTTCCTATCTTCTCTCTCTCGTTTTATCTCTTCCTATCCTCTCTCTCTCTCTCTCTCTCTCTCTCTCTCTCTCATCTCTCTCCTTCCCTCTCCCTCTTTCTTCCTATCTGTTTCCCTCCTTCCCCCCTCTCTCTCGTCCTATCTCATCTCTCTCTCTATCTCTCTCCCTCCTTCTCTCTCTCCCTTTCTCCCCAGGGTAAAGTTTGATGAAATATGTAAGAGTCTGTCTGCCTCTCGAGACGGCTCTCGAGACCTGAACGCCGCCTCTTTGTCTTTCACTCTTTTTCTCTCTACTCTCTTCTCTCTACTTCACACTTCCTACTCAGTCGCCTTGCGTTTGTCTGTGTGACGCGAAGGGCCACTGAACCCGTGAGACAGACCCGAGATTAGTCCCCTTTTCGTGAGATAAGACGTTATTCTTTTGGTCAAAGAAAACCGTTGGATTGATGACGTCATGTCGGCGTGAGAAGGCGAAGTAAGACGAAACGTCATGGACGTGAGATGGACGGGCGCTGTGGTGAGGTGGAGGCGTGAGATGGGCAGATTGATAGAGAGAGGAGGGAGGGAAGGAGAGAGGAGAGGGAGGGAAAGGGAGAGGCGTGGGAGAAAGGAAGAGAAAATGGGAAGGGAAAAAGGGAGAGCAAAGGGAGGAAAGAGATAGAGAGAATGGGGAGGGAGGAGGAAGGGAAAGGGAGAAATGGAGAGGGAGAAAGAAAAAGAAAGGAGAGAGATCGGTCGAGACAGAGATAGAAGGAGAGGGAGGAGGAAGCGAGAGAGAGAAAGAGAAAGGAGAAAGATAGGTCGAAAGAGAGACAGAAGGGGAGGGAGAAGGAAGGGAGAGAGAAAAAGAAGAGAGAAAGATAGTTCGAGAGAGAGACAGAAGGAGAGGGAGGAGGAAGCGAGAGAGAGAGAAATGGAAAGGGAGAGAGAAAGAGAAAGGAGAAAGATAGGTCGAGAGAGAGACAGCAAGAGAGGGAGAAGGAAGGGAGAAAGAAAAAGAAGAGAGATAGTTCGAGAGAGAGACAGAAGGAGAGGGAGGAGGAAGCGATAGAGGAATGGAAAGGGAGAGAGAAAAAGAAATGAGAAAGGTCGAGAGACAGAACGAGAAGGAGGATAGAGACGTAATAAAGAGTGGGCGGCTAGCGGATCTGTGCGCACGAGCCCACCGAGGAGGAGGAGGAGGAAGAGGAGGAGGAGGAGGAGGAAGAGCCAAGGACCCTCGCGACCCCTGGCCTCACCGGAAGGCAGGTAGGTACCAGATGGGAAAGGATGCATCGTGTGGAATCCACGGGCGGTACTCACTACTTCACAAGGACACTCTAGTGTGGGGGGAAGGAGTGGGGGGAGGGAGTTCCTACCTCTCCCCTTGTACCTTCATTTTAGGGGCGTCAGGTTCTGTGGAGTTACAGCTGAACACCACCACCAGCTGCAGGAGCGTCTGTAGAGGAGGTACTGGTCAGCTGTCAGAGTTGCAGAGGATGTAGGAGTATGTACAGTTGCAGCAGAATCGGTGCTAGCAGCTGCAAAGGATGAACGGGTCATCTGCGAAAGTCGAAGCTGCAGAGAATACGGGAGTATAAAGAGGAGAAGCTGGAAGAGGCGAGTTGGGGGGGGAAGATAACAGGAGACGTGTTTGTAGAGCATTGTGAACCCGAGACAGGTGCCACGGAAATAGTAGGACTAGAGAGAGATTAGAACGCAATAAGAGAGAAGGTCTCAACTGTGGGCACAGGAGAGACTTGAGGAGGTGAGCATTAAAGAAGAACTGCTCTCTCTCTCTCTCTCTCTCTCTCTCTCTCTCTCCGCCGGAAACCTCAACTTTGGTGAGAACAGAGAGCCTTTAAGGATTGGAGTAGACACTCATCCGGACTTTGTTAATTAAGGACATTAACAGCTAAAACAATACATGTTGATGGCTTTGCTACCCCCAAAGAATTCTCCACATCATTATTTTTGACTGACGACACACACATTCAGTCAAGACCAACGCAAAAGGAGCAGAAGACCCAAAGAGAATAGAGAAAGAGGTTTATAAGAAGGATCCTTATCCGTACGCGGGTTGAAGGAGATTGCGTGGAGGAGTTGTGGGCTTCCATCAACTTGGAGAGAAAATTGATTAATAAAAAAACATCTATGAACGCGATGGTCTTCAGATTACTGTACACAACCGGCGGCCATTCAAGACACTTCACTTGCACCTCGCTCCCTCCACACAACCTTACCAAGCCATCGTCGTCAGGTACACAGGCTGTATCGTTCCTCCAGGGGTTAGACAGGTCATCCTGCAGTGGGCACAGAAGGCAATACGCTTCCAATTCTTTTCCTTCGTGTACAGTTCGAGTCCCTTTTGAGTCAGTCTCCCTCCCCCGTTCCCCTCCTCTCCTTCACTCTTCGTCAGGTTTTGTCTCAAAATGTAACGAGATTCGTATGCCTAGATGTGGGTACTAGGAGAAGAATGTGATGTTTGTCACGTGTCTAATGAGACTGTACGTCTGTGTATTGGGAGAGACTGGGTATGAGATCATTCCCCCCTTTATGTTCCTGCTGACGATGTAAGGCGTGCTGGACCCTGCTGGGGTTGAGGATATGAGGAACCTGGGAGAGGAGCATCCTCCAGGAGGTCTCATCGAACTCGTCGAGGATTACTGACGCAGCCCAGAGCTTAAGATTGGCAGCACCGAACGAGCTTAGAGGAACCTTGTCACTGTGGTCGAAGTGTGAATGGCTTTTTTTTTTTTTTTTTTTTTCTTTTCTTTTTTAAGTTGCAGAAGACTGGATGTATCTTGCTGCTGAGGTCCTACTTGGAGAGGCTGGAAGGTGCGTGGAGGAGCAGGTAGACAGGAGGAGGAGTCTGGAGGAGAGATGCTGGAGAGTACACTAGGGAGTCGGTGCGGGGGGGGAGGAGGAGAAAGAAGGCAGAGGAGGGAGGGTGAGGAGGGGAGGGAGAGAGTTTGGAGGGTGAGAGGGAGAGGAAAGGAGGACGAGAGGAGACGAAGGAATTCTTAGTTTCGAGGAAGGATTTGCCTTCCCAGAAAAGCGAAGGTGAAGGGAACCACGTTTTTCTTACTTTTTCTCACATATATTCTTAATCCTTCTTCTTACCTTTTTGATTTCTTTGGTGAAATCTGGTCAACCAGAGCATCTATAGCGTCTGGGAAAGATCACTGGGTCTGGTAAAGAAGAGTAGTAAGGTCTTGGTGTATATTGGGGAAAGGGGAGAAGGGGGGGAGTAGACGATCAGCTATTTCAGGTGAATGGGAACATGGAACGGGAGGAGCGTGCGGCTGCCTCGACGAGCAGAACGGGTCTAATGTTCGTGACCAGGGGCATGGAGTACTGGGGGAAGGGGTTTTTGGTTGAAGGCTCTTCCCTGGGGACTTCCTTCAGGTGAATAGAATCACCTAGCGGCAGAGGAATATACGAATTAAGTCGTTAGATCAGCGAAAGTAAGATAAGCCGGAGATGGTTCTGTATACATTTGTTTATGTGTTGCTGTTTAGGGAAAGTGGCTTTCCTCAGTTGAATGAAATCTGGCGGTATCTGAATATAACAGCTAAGAGTTGTAGATAGTAGTGAATGGAGTAAGGAAGAAGGGAGGGATAGGAGGAGGAAAAGGAGGCAAGGAAGGGAGGAAGCGGTCTGAAGCTCCGTAATGGAGGTCATAAAACCGGAGAGAAACCCGTTTTAAGGAGGCAAGGAGGACGACAAAAGATGGACTTAATAACTCCAAGGAGGTGGGGAGGTCAGAGGAGGAGTAGAGGAGGAGTGTTTGCTCGTAGATGAGGTCGAGGAGTCTGGTGTCAGCCTCGTGTGTAAAGTTGTTCCTTGGGGGCGAATTATTTGCCTCCTGACGGCGTCCGACCCATTTTACCGCAATAATTCCGTGCCCGCCTGACGGCAACAGCGTTCGAATGGGAGAAAATGTAACGGTTCACGGGAATTACCAACACATACACATATTTACCGTATATCATCAATATATGGTACTGTTGTGCACATCTGAAGGTTATTCGTGATATATCAAGACGCACTTTTCATTGCTGGGCATTTGATATATGACTTTATAATAATTCGTATATACATACATATACCAATTTTTTTTTCCTTTACAAGGGAAGTAGTCAAAGTCAAAAGGCATAATTCCACTCCCACCCATTTCATTCCCAAATACTCCACTCCCATTCACCATCCCTCCGTCCCTATTTTCTTGGCTCCTCATGTATGACGGGTCATCCCTGCATCTCGCCCATTGCCCTGGGTTCAGAAGCAATGCAGCAAGACACAGCACATCCACAGCATGGCCCCTTCATTCAATCGACTACCCCTCCCCCTCTCCGTCCCCTCATGCAGAAAAAAGAGAAGAGAGAAATCCATTCGGGGTGCGTCAAAATATCATTCACGTTATAACCACTCCCCAACCCCCTATCACCCACCCACTTCCATGCATCACGGCATCACCCATACACAACCATTCTCCACTCACCCCTATCTTCAGTCTTTTCCCTGCCTTTCTCAACAGACATCCCCCCTTTCTCAGGGCCCTTCTTCTAATAATTCGTAAATAATGATAATCATCTCTCAAAAATAATTGCAGTAATGTAACACGAAGGAATGCAATATTTGAATTCAGATAAATTAACGGCAGGTGACTTATTCAAGGTAATACATTTTCAAACGCAACTGCAGCAATTTTTGTATTTTCAACTTGAGCGGATAAGAATTAGTGGCAGAATTAGGAACAGTTTAATTCGGAGCTGTGCAAACAAATGCAGCTGCAGTTAAAATTCAAAGTGGAAG
The DNA here is from genome assembly GCF_046742065.1 of Oratosquilla oratoria. Classification (NCBI taxonomy): domain Eukaryota; kingdom Metazoa; phylum Arthropoda; class Malacostraca; order Stomatopoda; family Squillidae; genus Oratosquilla; species Oratosquilla oratoria. The sequence goes on along the minus strand of NC_134785.1, from coordinate 49,862,823 downwards.
CTGCTGTGGCAGCAAGACCATTGGTCACCTTTACAGCTGCAGGAGGGCAACAGCTGGAGCAGAATGGTGGTGGTGGTGGTGGTTGGGAGGGCAAGGGTGTGTAAGTCGTCTTCTACCACTCCGTCTGATTTATTTATTCATTTGTTTATCTTTATTTATTTATCTTTTTATTTGTTTATTGTGGCTTGCAAAGATTCAGAAGTATTTCTGTAGCAGTACATAGTTCTTAACATAGGGAGTAAATGACGAGGTTTGAAAATCGTTGGTTTTAAAAGAAAGTATTAAGTCGTTACTGTTCAAGGTTGGCTTTGATTAATCATTTATTCAACTGTTTGTATTTCATTTCTAAAGTAATTGATGGCATTTGTCACACAGGTAATGTCTAATTTCCCAGTGAGTTTTGTCATTATTATCAATGTCAGCATCAGTATCATAATATTATTACTTATCCCCTCATTTTTCCACGAAAAATGTTCATGTTTATTTTGATCCCAGCAAGTAACCATTTTATTCCTGGCCAGATTAATCAATTAATCATTGATTAAAGAGAAAATTGAATCCAAAGTTGGTTAATTAATCTTGCCCTAGTTGCAATTAAATGAAAATGGCTTTGGCTACACATCAGCGTCGGTTGGATCCTAATGTGAACACAATCCCGGAGTGATGTTAAGTGGGCCCCATAGTGAGCGTTAGTATACAAAAGCGTTGGTGCGGGTGTGTGATGCATCACATACACAGTAATGCCCAAGCTATCTCAGGTCCTGAGATGAGCAGAGGTCTGTGGCCATTACTCAAAGTGGATGCCCTTTCTAACCTCTGCACTGCGGCCAGGATTCGAACAGACACCGAATTAACCACACTGGTACCAGATGCATGCTCTACAAACCAAGCCACGGTGCCATGAATCCGACGGTTGCATGAGCCTCTCATCCCTTGAATGAGGAGAGTGCGGCAGCTCCCAGGAGGTCCACGTGCATCATTGTATACTCGAGCATATATACTAGACCTGTGAGCCAGCGTTTGTTCCACAATTGTACAGTACATGTGTGTCCATGTTAATTGTAAGTGCGAAGATGCTGTTGGATATGTATCTTTGTCACTCTTGCTTATTCCGGTACTTCGCTATTATTAACTTCATCCATATCAAGGGGAAGTTTGTTTTACTAGGGTTAGTACCAGACACTCTTGTTCAAATGTGTTATGATTCGTAGGTAGGAAAAGGATGTACGGTACAAATGTACTGTGTTGGATAGAGGCAACAACGGTAGCGAGAACGTGTTATCCTCACTCTGGGGCCCAAACCATTTCTGAATGAAACGAAATGTCATTATCCTAAGTAACCAAGAGAATTGGATTTTTTTCTCTCTCTCCCCGAGAAACACATTTTACCTGAGTGAAATATTGTGATCATAGGCAAAATGAAACATAAAACACGACCCAAGAAATATGTAAGGATCTTCGTTCTCAGTGGCCCCAGCGTAAGTGTCCATTTGAGAAAGTCGGGTGGTTCGAAAGTGTGCTCGCTACCGGGGACAAGATTAACTTGGATATAAATAAGATATATCGACTTTCTGCGTTGGTGTTAGGCTGTTTTATAGCAATATAGTATTTATAAAATGCAACACAATAATTTACTGCTACTCCTACAGAAGAAATATAAATTCGAAAATTAAAAAGAAAACATTCTCAATAGTAAAATTTTTAGTGCCGGACCTCAGTGGGTTTATATGAAATTTTCGGTGTAACCGGTACTCTCTATACGATATTTGCGTTTCAATATATATATATATATATATATATATATATATATATATATATATATATATATATATATATATATATATATATATATATATATATATATGAGTTTTTAATGTGAGAGTTAGAAAATTGGCCGGGGACGCCTCTTTCAGCCACTCGGGGCTACGTCCCCGGTCTTCTTCGTCAGGTAGCTCCTCTGGACGTCGCCGAGTACGTCACGCTCTGGGGGCCGGGACGAGGAGGAGGAGGCCGGCGGGCACTTCGGGGGAAATGGGCGCGCGACTCCTCTCTCGGCCCTCAGAAGACCCGACGTCGTCTTGGTCTTGGCCGACCGCCCGGAAGAAGGCGTACTTCCTGAGGGCGGGCGCTCCGAGAGTGTCTGTAGCGTACCCAAAGTGCAGCTAGCCGGAGTGACCCTCTTCCTGCCCGCGCCTTCGGTAAGACCCATTGGCGTCTTCCTGGGGAGAAATCCTTCCGAAGAGATCCAGATCTTACGCAACCGCGTGTGCTGTGTGACCTCCGGGGACTCGTATGTATATGTTATGTATATATATATATATATATATATATATATATATATATATATATATATATATATATATATATATATATATATATATAATGTGTGTGTGTGTGTGCGCGCGCGCAGAGAAACAGAAAGGAAAACAATATATATCGTGTTCACCTAATAACATCACTTTAAGGTACATATACATGAGAAACAAGTTATGGTCATTATTGGGTTTTATCTTACGACTCTTAGAATATACAGCGAGGCGTATTAGCAAAATCATTCTTAGTGTCTGTTCAGCCTCGTTAACGGAATCAATCGTTACTCTTCGCCTGTGAACAGCATTGTAAAGGCTTATTTTCTCTGCAGGTGAGGAAGAAAGGACATGACGATGTATATACGACTTTCCGAGTATTTTTGGTTTATCCATAGAGTGGTCAACGAATGGAATAGACTTGGTAACCACCATGTAGTGAGCGCTGAAACTATCGGTTGTATTAAGAGAAGATTAGACAACTTTATGGAAGGGGATGGCAGGTGGTCATGGACACGAAACTGCCTTGTGTAGGCCTTAGGGTCTCTTGCAGTCTCCATTATTATGTTTGGGAATGTCTTACAGGTTTTCCGCATTTTTAAATCAAAACTAAATATGTAAATCCCGAATTACTTGCATTCTGTAGTGTTAAACTTGTAGTATAGTATTTGACTGAAATATTGAGTAAATGTTTTGGTTGCGTACTGACATTTGGTTAAGATTTGGTAAACTGACATTTGGTTAAGATGCAGAGTAGTGTCGGATTGTACTTTGTCTTTGTGATCACTGTTAGAGAGGACATGACAGGTACTGGGTTGGTAGTGTATGTACGATGTGTTGTTGAAATGGTTTCGATTCCAGTGTAAACCAGTAATAATAAACTGGTATTATTTTTTCTGACCTACAATATAAATGTTCTTTAGTAAGGTAGACTACATACTAAAGTGGCATTGAAGAGATAAGCTTGATAAAGGAGAGATTTAAAGAGGGAAGCAAGCAGGAGGGATAGAAATTGAAAACAATTTGCATTCTTGTGTGATTTCTCCAGTCACCGCGTGACGCTGGTCCGTAGAGGCGCCGTAGATTCCCTATTGTATCGACTGTGAGTTTTGCACTAAATGACACTTCACAGTGCCATTAAAAATAACTGAATTCCCCAAAGTTTGAATCGGTTTTTGTAATGAACTGGTATCATTTTCTTAGCATGGTCTATGATTTGATTATTTATTGATGTATTTATTGTTCACAGCATGATTATGAATATTTATTGATGTATTTATTGTTTGTACATTTATGTTGATATGTGCGGGTCTTACAAAGTGCATCCACTTGTATATGAAACTGCCTTAGACAGTTGTAGAACAAGCATTTTAGTGCTAGAAAAATATCTACAACTTTGATCCATTTTAAGTAGTGACGTTCGTCAAACTGGGTAAATCTGTCTGATTTATACAATCCTCAGCACAAGGCCCCAAGCTTAGCTGAATTAAATAGCTTGGCGAAGACGACGTGCATTCGAGTAAAGTGAAATTTCGTCATATGAAATTGAATAGATGAATTTAAAAATTTAATCCACAAGGGAATAGATAGTAGATACATAAGTAGATAAGTAAATGTATACGACTTGGATAGTTCCTTTCCAAAATACGATTGGCCCACGCTATGCGTAAAAGCCTTTTATCATAACTCATCAGTCAACACCCCGATAGTTAGAGATATACTCATATATGCCCGCTTCTAAGCAGCCAAATTAACACAGTGACGGCAGTAATGATAACGATGATGATAATATCAATTACTTGATGCTAGTAATGATGATTATTAAATAAAGATAATAGCAAAAGTAAAAGCAATGATAATGATGATAGCAATAACAAAAATAATGCATTGCCAAACATCTTCAACGTGATCATGCTTTCTATCCACTTTATTTTGGCCAAGGAAGAACAAGTCCCCACGCAATTATAACATAACTGAATTTACATGGACACTACTGAACTAATTCTGTTTAAAAATAACGTGAGGTATTACACGAAAGGTAAAAATAAACACACTATGATAGAAATAAATTACCAAGACTGGACGGGTGGAAGAAGAAAACGTTGCTTAAAACGGAAACAAAGAAAACGAAGCAAATGTAAACATTTGGAAATGCTTGCGCGTCGTCAGCACGGAAACACATTGTCATCTTCTCTTGACAAGCGAAATTCCCTTTCATTTTGGAGGAAGAGGAGGAGAGAGGCTCGTCCTCCAGAAACTAAACCTGATGGACCAGGGCCAACTGCGCGTAAAGGGGTACTACCTAAGTCGTCCTCCAGCTTTCAAGAAGCACTGACATCTCGGCTGAAGAGAGATGTTTTCTCCCAGATCAGTAATGGCGAACTTAAACGATAAGAGCGAAAAGGGGCGACTATTTGCCAGCATTTATTTTCGTCTTCAATGAAACAGAAAATTTACCTTTGGAAAAAGTCTGTGCGAATGTGTGTGTGCGTATTATATATATATATATATATATATATATATATATATATATATATATATAATATATATATATATATATATATATATATATATATATATATATATATATAGATATATATATATATGTATTGAGAGATTGTCAAGTTGAATTTGGTAGGGAGAGTAAGCACACGGAAGGCTTAACCGCGAAACTAGTCAGGAATAAACTCGGACTAAGACTCCTGTGTTTCCTCTTTCCACATCCGTATGTGTGCGTGTGTGTGCGTGCGTGCGAGCACACAGGTTGGATCGGACGAGCTTAATCAATGTAGTTGTGTTTAGTTTAAGATGAGGTAGGCTTGCATTAACGAAATTTCACTAGATACCCATGCAAGAAAGAATTATTAGAATATTAGTAGTTGTAATGAGAGTAATGATGGTAATAAGGATTATGATAATGGTAATGATAGTAATAGTAATGATAATTGAAAAACATGACAATTTAAGATTACCCTCCGATTTGTTTGTTTATTTAATCGATTTTCGTCACCATTTGCTGCAATGTATATATATATATATACATATATATATATATATATATATATATATATATATATATATATATATATATATATATTTTATATTACGAGTGACAGGATATTTGGTTGTCAAATGTAGAAGAGAAAATTATTTAAAAAGAAAAAGAAGAAAAAACACGAACAAGAAAAGGTCTGGTTGTTAGGCAAGACATAAAAAGAAAACATGAAGAATAAAAGAAAGAAAAGAAGCATAAAAAGGAAGAATAAAAGAATGTATACAAGAAAGAAGAATAAGAGAAAGGAGAATAGACGAAAGAAAAATAAAAAGGGGCATAAAAGTCAAAGAAAAGAACGCATGTCAACATGAACTGTGTACAGGCAGAATATTTCGTTATTTCAGTTTAAAATATATATAAAAAATAAAACGGAAAATAAATATTTTATCTTCAAAAATTGACTTTAAGTATTTTATGACGAGAATGATGTATTTTAATTTTGTCTTGAGACCTTGGATATATCTTGAAGATAGACTGAATAGATATATAGAAACAGTCATTGACATTGTTTAGACAATCTTAATGGACAATTGCATAAATTATATATATATATATATATATATATATATATTATATATATATATAATATGTATGTATAAATTCATTCACGCGTCGACTTTCAAATCTAGCCAACCGCCAGTAGAAGCCTCGAGTCGTCGATGACGTCACGATATTTGAATAAGGCGGCGGAGAGCAATTGAGTCAAAATGTTTCAAGGAATTTATATTGTTATCGTTCTAGGGTGAGATTTCCCACGGGTGTGTGCGTGTATGTGTGTGCGTGCGTGTGTGAGTGTATGTGTGGAACTCGTGTGATGAAAATTCTCAGTTTTCTTGTTCGTAGTTCCATCAAGAGATCACTAATAGGAAATTCTTTTCTCATTTCGTAAACATTTCCTCGTAAGATTTAGGTCTGATAGTTCCTCTAAGATGTGTGTGTTTTGTTTTATAGTTAGGAAAGGATGTGTGGAAGGCTTCCCGAAATTATCATTATGTTTGGTTTTCGTTTGTTTTTCTACCCTTTCAAGACAAAGACTCATTTTATTCTGGTCTACCGCCAGACGATTTTATTCAGCCAAAATAAACTCTGGTTAACAAAGAGAAGGTCAATTTGGCGATTAAGAGATGACCTGTTTTACAAGAGTGGGAAACAAGGCTTTCTCTTCATCGATCGTTCCTGACGTGTCCTCGCGTGGGGGATCAACAAGGTCGAATTCCCTGTGTCCATGGATTCGGAAATGGACCTTATGACTTCTTTTGATATCCAAACATCAACAAAACGGCTCTCGTTACTGTGAATTTTCTTTAGCACTGAAACTGAGACATTTAGATTTAATGTCGGATGGCTCTTCTGAATAAAAGACTCGATGAAATTAAGACTACATATTCTACCTTGAGAGTTGACGTCGGGGAATGGTTAGGACAAATTCCAGAACGTTCCTTTTGAATGTCCTGCATGGTACAATGGTAGCGTCGTTGCGTTGAGTGTCCAGCATGGTACAATGGTAGCGTCGTTGCGTTGAATGTCCTGCATGGTACAATGGTAGCGTCGTTGGGTTGAGGTAGTCAGTTGCACAGCCAGTGGTTGTAGCCCCAGTGACAGAACTAGTTAATCCATATATGTACATATATATTGTGTGTGTGTGTGTGTGTGTGTGTGTGTACAAAACATATGAGGGGTGTAGAATAGAATGGGGAAAATGCTGGCGTTATGCGTGATCCATTTTGGCTCTTAAGATCAAATGCTCTAAGAACCATATTTCCGTGCAGAGAAGTAGTGGCATTTAACTCCTATTCTAAACACCTCATATATACAAATAAACAATTCTCATATTGTTCGTAGGCTTAATTCTCGAGGTACTACATAGGCTGTAGGATTAATTGTTATTCGTTTTTTTAGTACAACTGTAATATTGAGTACAGAACTTCTTTATGTTTTTTTGATATTGTTAAGATTTTAATCACGTGCGTATTCGTCGCATGTTGGTAGGATTAAAAAGAGAAGTGTGATTGGAGGGAGAAAGGGTGGGGATGATCCTCTCCCACGTCAAGCCACCTCGTTTTATGATAAACACTAATTAGTCGAAAAAAATGCATCGTACTTTCTGGGTAGTGGATCCCGAGTAGATGGAATCCGAATGCGTACAAAAAAGAATTAGATTCCTTATACTTAGAGGAAGCAGATCATAAGGAAGATAAAACAAAATTCAGTCGACTGGGAAAGAGCTCGAGAATTATCACCATTATAATTATTATTATTATTATCATTAATTATTATTATTATTATTAATTAATTTATTTATTTATTTGTGTGTGTTTTCTAAGGGAGTCAGCTTCTATAGGGAGCGCAGGCTTAGTAGTAACTCATAATACGGGGTGTTACGTATAAATAAGGAAGCCAAAGGATCCCTTACGTGAGAATAGAATGTTGGGAGGATGGGAATTGATGGTGGTAGTGGTGGTGGGGTGAGCTTAGCAACATGGAGAAGGGCAAAGTCTTTGTATTCGAAAAACGAAATCCCTCGTTTGATATAGAAGAAGGAAGCGTTCAGTAGGGCGAGGTGGAAATTGGTGTCGAAGGACAATTATAACGTGTCTAATTTTTAATGAGAGATGAAGGAGAGGGGGGAGGGAGGGGCCCTCAAGGGCAGGCAGGCAGATAGGGAGTTTGTCGTTTAGGGAAATAGGGCGAGAAAAGAAAGAAAACAAAATGTTGCTTAGGAACAGTGGGGCTGAATGGAGAATTCGGATGAAACCAAGAAAAAAAGAAAAAGAAAAAAGAGAGAAAGAGATCAAGAAGAGTGAGGCGGAAAAGAAAAAGGAAGTCGTCAAAGTCGAGAATGGGGGGAGAATGAAAATGGAGATAAAAGCTACAGCATTGTTTAGGGGGAGGGAGGGAGGGATGACAAAGAAAACGGCTGAGGGCGAAATGAAGAAGGAGGAATGGGAAGGAAAGGGTCAACGTTGGAAGTGAGGCGGAGTAGCCCCTGGCGACAGACACGCAATAGGACTGAAAGGAAACCTTTGTACATCTCAACGTAGGTCAGAAGAGGAGAGGAGAGGCGTCTAGGGGGAAGTGTATAAAAGAAGAACGAAATGTTTTGAAGTGGGGAGAAGAGATGGCGATGAAAGAAGAGGGAGGTGGAAGGAGGGGATTTGATAAAAGGGAGGAAGAGGGGGAGAAATAGGAGAGGTTTTATGTCGCTTTCTTTTCAAGGACAACATCTTGCTGACTGGAATCATCTGGCTTACGAGTCATAAGGTCGAAAGGAGATTTTAATCTTGTGTTTGTGTAATGGAATGAATATGAAGGACAAAAGGAGGATTAGAAAGAGACATGGGTGAGAGAAAGTTTTGGAAAAAAGAAAAGTATCTTAGAAATAAAAAATAAGACGTGGTCGTAGTTCAAGGAAAGAGGTATCCTGTCTTAAGCTGAATAGAATCGTCTGTTTTTAGCCAGAACAAAATCTTTCAAGATACGTTACCATAACAAAATGGATGAAAACGATGGGTCTCTGAAGAACGTCAACAACACGCAATTGTTTGACATGAAGGAAAAGTTCTAGTTTTTGAGATGATATTGTAATCACAGCATTTGGTCACACAGTGGGTTAATGTACATAAATTGACGGTACCTCTCGCACACATACACAGTAAGACACCTTCGTCTGCTGGACGTCCGCTCTGTTTGGGGGTTGACCCGAGTTCTCCCGCGCGTCTGAGAGACGCTACCTTAGGTCACCTGGCTTGGGTCAGCTTCAGACAGTAAATCTCACAAAGAAAACCCAAACCTGATGACAGGATATATCTATCCTACATATATTATATGAGTTATGATAACACATGATAATTTACTTATAGTAATACGTAATTGAAAAGGAGAATTACAAGAAATGAATCAATGAGAATAGGTAATAGGATTACGATGTAACAAAACATAGATGACCCAGGGTCATGGTGAGGGGGGGGGGCAGGAGGAAAGGGAAAGAATAGGTCATAGGAAAGTGGGCAAGAAGGGCAGAGATTTGGGCAATAAAGAGGGAGTGACTGAACACAAGGAAAGAGAGAAAATGAGAAAGGAAATAGTCGTCGAAATGAGGCCGAGGTTGATGAAGAAGACGAAGTCAGGTAAGAATCAGAAGGGTGGAGACCATTTCAGGAGTATTGGGTTGGAGTGAGGAAGGAGGATGGAGGGAGAGGTTGCTTGAATGAATGACGTATGTCAGAGAAGGAGGCCCATGTGGAGGAAATGAGCACATGGAGAGATGATGTGTTTGTATGTGGAGTGAGGGATTTGTGTGGAGTGGGAAGGAGGAAGGGAGAGCGTGCGTGTGTAGTAGGAGACATAATGCACCAAATGGATGAGTTGGAGATATGGACGAGTAGCACCTGTGTTTGGAGATAAGCTGAGATAACAGAAGAGAAAGGAAAACGAGGAAGAAGAGAGATTTGGAGATAGTGGTAGAAAATGAGAGAACGGGAAATGTAGGAAGAGAAGAGAGTGATATAGATTGATGTGATTTGGTATAGAAGTTGTATATAAGGGGCGGAAATGTAGAATAGTATAGAGATAATAGACTTAATATTTATTACGATATATCTATCTCTATTAATTCCTAAACGACTGCTATCATTTAAGAAAGACAGCGAGATGGTTTGTATAGAGTATGTGCTGGTGGAAGACTATCAGAGAGGAATACATTTTGGATTTGCAGAAAGAACAAGGTCGAAGACTCGATGCGTATTCTGAGAGGAAAAAAAAAGGATAGTGGAAAGCGATTGGCTGAGATCAGGCGAGAGGAGGATAAGCCAAGATGGAAGGAAGACCCGAGCGAGGCTAAGTGACTGGGCTTGGGCAAGACCCCAGCGGTAGCCCCTCGGGACGACTTGACGTCAGGTCGTTGCTCCAAGACGACGAATGTTAAGAGTCGAGGGCGAGGACCAAGGTCGTTGAACCCAAAGGGTCTTTCTGTATTTATATTGTTTGAGTGTTTATCCGTTGTATATGCGTGTATATCACATCATGAAATGTATGTAGAAGCTTTGTTGGATGAATGTAGTTATGAAACGTACGAATATTATCAACAGTGAAGCCAAGTTTGTACCATTTGTGTCGTGATAGATTAGGCACAGACATGAAATGAGAATGATAGTGGACATTGTTAGAATATATTTTTTCATAGCGTGTGTGTGTGTGTGTGTGTGTGTGTGTGTGTGTGTGTGTGTGTGTGTGTGTGTGTGTGTGTGTGTGTGTGTGTGACACACACACACACACTAACACACACACACACACACACACACACACACACACACACACACACACACACACACTAACACACACACACACACACACACACACACACACTAACACACACACACACACACACACACACACACACACACACACACACACACACACACACACACACACACACACACACACACACACAAAGACGCTATGAAAAAAATCTAGTTCGTTACTCCAACTCTCATGGGCGTGAAGTTGGGAGTGTAGTGTGCGTAGGAGCTCTGAGTTCTCTTCCGGGAGGGTAGTAGCTGTCGATCACGAGTCTAACACATGATGCAAGAACCATGGTGAATCACACACACACTTAAAGACATATAGATATATACACATACTGTGTGTGTGTGTGTGTGTGTGTGTGTGTGTGTGTGTGTGTGTGTGTGTGTGTGTGTGTGTGGATATTCTCTTGTTGTCCTTATGAATATCGAAAGACGTAAAGTTAGATTGGTAAAGATGAAAGTTAGTGAAGAGAGTGAGGGGACATGTTCCCCTGTATTCTATTATTCACCCAAAACCTTTTTTAATCTACTTTTTTGTATCCCCATCTCAGCCATTGTCAGTGAACTTTTGTGTCCGTGTATGTGTGTGTGAGTAAATATATACACACGTCTAACACAGTAAAAGCAAAATTCTGTTGTCTCAGTTTGCATTTGCTCTACAGAAATATATTACACCTTTTTGGAATCGGTATTATTCCGGTATCTGTTCTTCATCCGGTTCTTGGCCATCCAGCATTGGAATTAGGTCTGGATGAGGGTTTGTTATACACTAACAGTTAAAAAGAATATATTAACGTACAAGTTTTTAATTTAAATTTTATGGAAATCTAAGATGGTAGGGTACCAATAAATGCTTTATTGTTATTACTGTCTTTTAGTTTTTGGCCGCTTGCCCAGTTAACCCTATGCAGGACTTAAAGTCCTCACAATGTGTGTGTGTGATTCACCATTGTCTTGGATGACGTGTTGGACTCGTGATCAACAGCCATTTCCCTTCCGTAAGAGAGCTGAGAGCTCATATAGGACCCATCTATGGGTAACCTTACACGTACACACACACACACACACACACACACACACACACACACACACACACACACACACACACACACACACACACACCCAACTCCCCGCCCTCGAGAGTTGGAGTAACGTCTCACAGCGCAGTGATACTGAAATTATTTCATCCCTTGGCGGGATTCGAACCCGTACTGCCGTAGTGGTGGCCGGGAAATCTATCAACTGCGCCACGATTTGTGTGTGTGTGTTAGAATGTATGTAAGTATGCTTTCATTTACTTCAGCGTCCTCATCTCGTTCTATTCTTCACTGTGCCGGCACACACATCTCCCCAAATTGCACGAGAATCATATTCAAGAACGTCGCAAATTCACTGGAAATCGGCGTCCTTTGGCAAGTTCTCTTTAGCTCCGCCCACTCTGTGACGCGTCATTGACGAGTTGCTAATGCATTCATTTTCTGTTATTATTCCCTTCAGTACGTTCTGTAACGGTCTAAATGCTTTTTTATATATTTAGTTATTTGTATCTTTATTTATTTATTTATCTATTTCTCGCGTCATTTGCTAACATGTCATTAAATTAGTTTTCTTTGACTCTTCAGTGCGTTCAATAATGGTCTTGATGCTTTTTTTGTCTGTACGTATATATTTATTTATTCATTTGTTGATATTTCTGTTTATATATCTGTTAGTAGTCTATTTACTTGAATATATCTAACATATCACAGTACGATGTTCAACAGTCAGGATTCATGTTGTATATATACAACCCATGATATATACATATATGTTGAGAGAGGGAGCCTTCTCGAATGCATTCTGCAATACATCAGTCTTCGTTCGCTACCTCACCTTTGGCCTCTACTCATTCAAGAGAAATCATAATAGATAACATAACCTTAGTTCTCCTTTAGGTTATATATACACACAGATCTACGTGAGCGTGTAAATGTGATTCACCATGGTCTTAGATGACGTGTTGGACTCGTGATCGACAGCTTTTTCTCCCTCCCGAAAAGAGAGCTCAGAGCTCATATATGACCGATCTATGGGTAATGCAGTGACCTCACGCGCACACACAACTCCCCGCCTACGAGAATTGGAGTAACGACTCACAGCGCAGCGATAACTGAATTTATTCCAGCCCTTAGCGGGATTCGAAGCCGGACCGTCGTAGTGGCGGCCAGGGACTCGACCACTAAGCCACCGAGACGTGTATATACCTGTGTGTTTATATATATATGAGTAATTGGTGATAGGTATTGGTAGAGGTGGGAGTGGCGAATGGGGATATTTATTACTTTGACCTTTCTGACCGCAAAATCTTTCTTCGGAGTTGGAGAAGGACCCTAGGTCCGAAACATGGGAGTAATAAATCTCGCATCAGCTCACCGCTGTGGTCCGGCAACTGCTACCGACACGCACACATACACGGACGCGCGCGCGCGCATACACACACGCACACACACATAAGATCTGAGCTCTCTTCCGGGAGGGAAATAGCTGTCGATCACGAGTCCAAGACGTGATCCTAGACCATGGTGAATCACACACATACACACACACACACACACACACACACACACACACACACACATATATATATATATATATATATATATATATATATATATATATATATATATATATATATATATATATATAGTGAAAGTACAAGAGGGAGAGAGAAAGAGAGAGAGAGAAGCAAGCTGCCGAGAAGGAAGAGGAGGAGGAGGAGGAGCGGGAAGATGAAGCGAAGGGAGGAGGAGGAAGAGGAAGAGGAGGCTTTGCTGAAGAGTCTTGAGGGGAGGATGTGTCTAATGAATAAGAAGACTCCTTGGGGGCAATTAGGAGAGATTTATCAGGACTTTCTTCCATTTCGCTTTTTAGAATTTTGCTCCGGCGGCGGCGGCGACGGCGAGGGGGAAAGGAATTGGCTTTGAACGTCTCCCCTCGTTTCCTGTAGTGGGCTGAGAGGGGAATTATTTTATTATTATTATTATTATTATTTATTTATTTATTCTATTATTGCTATTATTATTTTATTTTATTTATTAATTTATTCATTTTATTATTATTATTATTATTATTTTTACCATATTTGATGGCTGGCTGGGTGACCTTTTCTCGCAAAGAGAGACGTCGAGGGTGAAAGGAATGGGGCACTCGCGCGCGCGCACACACACACACGCGCGCGCGAGCGCATGTGCACCTGATGGAGGACGGGTTTTTCAAGCTGAGGAAGATTCGTTTGTGCCATAGAGAGAGAGAGAGTGTGATTAATTGGCACAGCCTCCATGCGATTACCTTTCATGCAGAGCCGCAGCGCCCGTCTGGCAGCGACGGAAATAGCAATCTTGGAGGACTTCGCGTCAGATTGAAGCCCAAAGCCGAGGGAGAGAGAGATGAGAACTTTTAAGCGGAGTGGCCAAGTTAATATATAAATGAATATATATATATATATATATATATATATATATATATATATTGTGTGTGTGTGTGTGTGTGTGTGTGTGTATGTTTAAGACTGATTGAAGATTTTAGGAGCTCTGCCAAGGGATTCGAACCCTGACCTGCGCGTGCATGATCACGAAGTCAAGACGCTAGCAACTGAGCTATGTGCGATGGTACAAAAGGACTGTACTTTTGTACCATCGCATGTAGTTTAGTTGTTAGCGTCTTGACTTCGTGATTATGCACGCACAGGTCAGGGTTCGAGTCCCTTTGCAGAGTTTCTAAAATGTTCTATATATATATATATATATATATATATATATATATATATATATATAATGGAATTTTTTATTTCTTTATTTGTTGCCGGATGATGCCGGATGATTCTTGTCAGTTGTAGATAGATTTTCATTTAGAGTTTCCCATCAGTGTATATTGGTAGGAGTATGGTGGAGGGGTGATCAAGGAACCACTTCAGCCATTACACTAATGAACCACAGTATCCCTTCACATGATTTCTGTTGGGCTTCTATGGGTTTCGAGCGAAGCGCGCGCTCACGAGCATTGTGACGTGAGTGCTATGCGGAATGATTTTTTTTTTCTTTTTCGTTCTTCGTTGGACCAACAAATCTGAGAACATTCGTAAGAACTATGTCTACGGTCGTGGGGTTCCTGCATTTGATGTATTTCTAGTTTACTATTTCTTCATATTGTGTTACTAAGTGATTTCCATTAGACTGCACAATAAAGAAAGGAACGTTGAATTTTCCATTTACTATGTTATCTGTTTTACGAAACAAATGAGTTCTGTTTTTTCTTTTTTTTTCTTCCCTTGTTCACATGATATAGGAAGCTTGCTGGCCGAGCGGGTTAGGACGTAGATACTTGCGAAGGTCGAGGGGGTGGTTCGAACCCTGCCACCGGCGAAGTTGAACCAAGGGCACGTTTCATTAAATTCCATGATACAAAGTTCTCTGTGAGGGACACCGTCCTAGCCTCCCGATAGGAGGGAGTTTGTGACATTAAACCAGTAATACATGAAATAAAAACTCCAAACAGTTGATTGGGTTTGAATTAAGGGAAAAATCACAAAAAGAATCGTCAGGTACCAGTGGTTAAAGTCTGTCCCA
>NC_134785.1:49840055-49842555 GCF_046742065.1 Oratosquilla oratoria | reverse complement strand
CACCCCCAACACCCGAACCACACTTGAGTCTTTCTTGCTCATCTTGAGCAGTTTTATTTTTACTCTTAAGCAGATATTCCCCCAAAGATACTCTTCCTCGTCTCCTCCAAACTTTTTTTTGCACATTTTCTCTCTCATGTCTCCTCTGACTTCCCGTCTAAAGATTTTCTTCTGGACCCTTGCGTTTCTCTCTCTCTCTCTCTCTCTCTCTCTCTCTCTCTCTCTCTCTCTCTCTCTCTCTCTCTCTCTCTCTCTCTCTCTCTCTCTCTTTCTCTCACCTCTCTCTCTCTCTCTCTCTCTCTCTCTCTCTCTCTCTCTCTCTCTCTCCTCTCTCTCTCTCTCTCTCTCTCTCTCTCTCTCTCTCTCTCTCTCTCTCTCTCTCTCTCTCTCTCTCTCTCTCTCTCTCTTTCTCTCTCTCTCTCTCTCTCTCTCTCTCTCAGATCTGTCTCTTGTCTTCTTGTACGGTTCCTGTCGTTTTCGTGTCTGTCTCATGACGTCCTCTGTGTTCTGTCGTGTCTTCTCTCTCTCTCTCTCTCTCTTTTTTTTTTTGAGCTTGATCTCTTTGTCTTTTGAGGCGTGTCATTTTTTTTTATTCCAACTTTTATCATAGCCTCCGTTTCCATATCCCGTGTTCGTGATTTTATGCTTTCTCTCTCTCTCTCTCTCTCTCTCTCTCTCTCTCTCTCTCTCTCTCTCTCTCCTCTTTATCTGTATCTCAGTTTCTTTTTCTATCCTTCTCTCTCTCTCTCTCTCTCTCTCTCTCTCTCTAACTCTAACTCTAACTCTAACTCTACATTTTTCTTCCAGTATTTCCAAGTAATTTTTATTTTCTTCAAGATTTTTTTTGAGGCGCTTCTTTTGGAATCTTAACCGATTTCTCGAAACACAATGGTTACTTGTATTTGTGTGTGTGCGTGGGTATGTGTGTGTGTATGTATGTGTGTGTGTGTGTGTGTGTGTGTGTGTGTGTGTGTGTGTGTGTGTGTGTGTGTGTGTGTTATATGGCATTCTCTCCCACGAAGTTCCTGTGAAGTGGTGCCCTTTTCCAGGAAGTGCACTTCGTCTAACGATTCGTGGAAGTGGAGGAGGAGGAAGAAGAAGAAGAAGACAAGGAGGAGGAGGAGGAGAAGGCCGTGACTGTCTTCTTGGAAGTGCGCACGCATTGCTTGGTCCTTGCATGCAAGCCACGTTCCTGAAGGGAGAGAGAGAGAGAGAGAGAGAGAGAAAGAGAGAGAGAAAGGGGGAGAGAGAGGAAGAGGGAGAGACAGTAGAAGCAGAAAAACAAAAAAACAGAAAGAGAAAGAAATTGAGACAGGGAAACAGAAAAACAGAGAGAGGGAGAAAGAGAGCGAGCGAGAGAGAGGGGGTGTGAGGGAGGGAGAGACAAAAGTAGAGAGAAACAGAAAAACAAAGAGAAAGGGAGAAAGAGAGAGAGGGAGAGATTTTATATGAAAAAACGGAGCTATACAATAACTTTCTCGATAAAAAAAAAACAAAGATACTGGAAGCAATTCCATTTTGCTGGGATGAGTGGGTTGGGGGTGGAGGGGAGTTGGAGCGAGAGAGAGAGAGGGAGGGAGTTGGGGAGAGTCCCTCTCGTCCTCCACCATTTCTTCTCCCGCAACAATGGCGGCGGGGAAGTCTTCTTAGAGTGAATAAAATCGCCTGGCGACGGCCATAACGCGTATTTGCGTGAAGATCACTCACGATTCATGGAGACGGGTTAGCCCTTCTTCTGAAAGGGTTCCCCCTGCTGAATAAAATCGCCTGGCGGCAGATCAAACAAATGTACAAGCTATGAAAAACAGTGGAAATGTTAATACTATTCTTTAATTTGTGTATGTGTACAGTATGTATGTACACACACATACATACATATATATATAAATAAATATATATATATATATATATATTTGTGTGTGTGTGATTCAACATGGTCTTGCATCACGTGTTGGACTCGTGATCGACACCTATTTCCTTCCCGGATGAGAGCTCAGAGCTCATATATGACCGAACCATGGGTAATGCTGTGACCTTACACGCACACACACACACTCAGCTCCCAGCCCACGAGAGTCGGAGTAACGACTCGCAGTGCAGCGATACTGAAATTATTTCAGCCCTGGGCGGGATTCGAACCCGGACCTCCGTGGTGGCAGCCGGGGACTGTACCAACCGCGACATCGAGTCGTGTGTGTGTGTGTGTGTGTGTGTGTGTGTGTGTGCGTGTGTGTCAAAGGGGGTCTCGATCATCAGACAATACGTTCACACTGAGGTCTCGCTTGGCCTGGATTAAACGAAGTTGTGTTGCGATAACCGTTTAAGAAAATATATAAAGTGCCGCACGTTCAAGGAGGCGTTAAACACTGCAATCACAGCTGGTTACTATTGTTGTTATTGTTATCAACTACCATTGCTACTACTACTAATGCTATTACCACTACTTTAACTACTACTGCTGATGCTAATACTACCACCACTTCAACTACTACTATCGCTA
>NC_134785.1:49757555-49835055 GCF_046742065.1 Oratosquilla oratoria | reverse complement strand
TTTCTCCCTGCTCCTCCTATTTCTCCCCTTCCTCCTGCTCCCCCTGCTCCTCCTATTCCTCCTGTTCTTCCTCTTCTTCCTCCTCTTCTTTTTCCTTCCCCCTCCACTTTTTTCTACTTCTTCCTCCTTCTCTTCCTTCTCTTCCTTCTCTTCCTTCTCTTCCTCCTCCTTCTTTTATCTGTTCTCTCTTCCTCCTCGTCCTCCTCTTTTTTCTGTTCCTTTATCTTTTTTCTCTTCTCCCTCTTCCTCTTCTTCCTTCTTCCAGTCCTCTTCCTCCTCCTCCTCCTGTTTTTCTCTTGCTCCTTCCTCCCCCTCTTTCTTTTTCTCCTCCTACTCTTCCTTCTGTTCCTCCTGGTCCTTTTCGCGTTCCTGCTGTTGACATCCTCTTCTTCTTCTTCTTTTTTATTCTTGATCTTTCTAATCTTTCTACTGCTTCTGCCGCTCTCGTTCCAGCTCCAGATACCCTCCACCTCCTCTCCCTCCGCCTCATCCTCCTTCTATTTTCCTTTGACTCTCCTGCTCTTTCTAATCTTTCTACTATTTCTATTGTTCTTGCTCTTGCATCTGCTACTCTCCTCCTCCTCTCTCTCCTCTTCCTCCTCCTCCTCCTCCTCCTCCTCCTCTTCCTCTTCCTCCTCTGTTGACGCGGGGAAAGTCGGCTTATCTTAGTCAGAGGTCGAACGTGTTTTTTTTTTTTTCCTTTTTTTCTTTTTTCTTTTTTTATGAGGGGCCGGATCCTTCCACGTCAGATGGAGTGGAGGTTACATTCCTCCTCGAGTGGAGGGTGAATATGAATTTTATGGAGGGGACGACCGCACTGACCAAGAGAAAGGAGTCTGAACCAATCTTTCATGATTGGTGTCTTGTTCTCTGGAGGAGTAGTAGTAGTCGGTGATTGGAACGTGGATTGGGATGCCAATCCTCCTTTTCGCCATTGGTATGCTGAAGTAGGAATAGTAATGGAAATGTAGTTACAATAATGAAGTATAATACCGGCAGGAGACCATTAGGTCCATAACGAGGTCAGATTTTTAATTCATTTTATTTTATATTTATTTATATATATGTTTGTATTGTATTTTTGAATAGGTTAGGTGTTTGCCTAAATGGTTTTTAAAAGAGCTAACTAGATACTCACTAAGGTTTCGTCCAGGATTTATATTCGAAGATCACAAATAAACACTTCCACAACTACAGAGAATAAAGGGCATACGAGAGAGGGAGAGGAAGACTCGAACACCGGTAATAGGAAACACGTGTTCATCACAAGAGGTTACCACACTACCAGAGGACAAAATAAAAAACCCCGCTGAGTCCAAGTGGTCAGTTACTACATGTTTCTGGATCATCCGAGGTTTTGTGTGTGTGTGTGATTCACCATGGTCTTTGATCACGCGTTGGACTCGTGATCGACAGCTATTCCCCTCCCGGAAGAGAGCTCCGAGCTCATATATGACCGATCTATGGGTAATGCTGCGACCTTACACGCACATACACCCCCAACTCCCCGCCCACGGGAGTTGGAGTAACGACTCGCAGCGCAGCGAAACCGAAATTGTTTCAGCCCTGGGCCGGATTCGAACCCGCACCGCCGTAGTGGCGGCCGGGAACTCTAACCACTGTGTGTGTGTGTGTGTGTGTGTGTCTGGGGAGGCTAGGGGGAGGGAATCTAAGCTGAATAGAATCGTCTGGGGGCAGTTAGAATGTATGGACAAAAACGTCAAAACCATAGAAGGGTTGAAGTAACGTCCATAGTCTATTTCCTGTTCCTGGAATCTGGGCACTCGGAGGGTAAAGCCAGTGTTGGGAATGTGTGGATTGTAGCAAGTGGTGGCAGAACGAATATTTTTCATCTGTTTCCCCCTTTTTTCTCTTCTTTATGTCCAGTTTCTGCGCTAACGAAGACTGTTCACCGTGATTTCGGAGCGCAAGACCAGGATACAGCCTTAGCATGTATCTGAAACCCTCCACCCACCCACCCGGACAAGAAAGAAAGAAAAGAAAAAAAAATATCTTCAGGTAAAGGTCAAAGCGGTCCACTGGAAGAGGCGAGGCTAGAGCTGCGACAGGCCGGAGGGTGATGGTGCGCTGCGAGAGTAGGACAAGGAGGATGTATTGACGGAGCGAGCCGGGGCAGAGACCCCTGCCTACTCAGGTGCGCTGGGGCGAGGTGTGGCTGGGTTCTAAGGTGTTTCCTCTTGGGTTGTGGCTCGCAACCTAAGGTTCCTCGGACACCCCGGACCTCTAGAAGGCTGGAGAGGTTCACAAATGGAGTCGCACCGAAAACTAGAGGGAGTTTGTAGACGCCTAACTTTAGCGTTGGTGTTTCCAGGCGGATGGGAAATAGCAATTCATAAGTGTGGGATAAGCGATGAAAATAGGTTTGAGAATCGTTGCCATAGGGGACCGTAGTGAGTGGGGCCGCGTACAGAAATGTAGTAGGAGTTTGTGAACGCCGATTCCTGGCAGGCGGATTCCCCCACGAGCAAAGGCAACCCCTCAATTGAATAAAATCGCCTGGTGACATATAAATTTTAAAGTTGAAGGATGCAAAAAGTCTAGAGGAACTAAATCGCCATCGAAAATTCTTAATTTTTTTCCGTGCTTGCTTATGAGGTACTGATGACGGAAATAATAATAAAGAATATATATATAAAGGGACTCCCGATAGAAAAAATCTAGGTTGGCAACAAATATGAATAGTTGCAAGAGAAGCCTTCACAGGAACTGCTGGGTGACACTGGCGTTGTAGCGAGAAAAAGAGAAAGGGAATATCTTTTTTTGTTTTCATAGCTTCGCCTGCCACCTGCATCTGTTGCAGTAACGTCACAATAAACAATGAAAAGACACAAAATAAAACAACCACATCACCTACACTCCTTCGTAGGCGCTTTGACAATGGCGCTGCCGTCTTTCTCTTCAGATTTTTTATTTCATTTTGTTTTGTTTTATTTCATTTTATTTTATTCTATTTTTTTTTAATTTCCCTCGCCCTGACATCGTTGTCCTCTGCTTGTGGACCATGAACCACTATTGGACCACTATTGAACCACTAGTACTTGATGCCAAGCTATTCGGTATTGAAGTGGCTTCCAGCTGGACAAGGAACAGCAGTTCATAAATGACTGCAGTGTCCACACGATGCGTCATGCATTGGCGTAAGACAGACATAACATTCCAAAGGCATTATATTCATTGTTGTTGTTATTATTATTAATATTGTTATTGTTGTTATATTATTATTGTTATTCTATTAATATTATTTTATTCATATTATTCTATTATTATTTTACTTATTTTATTAATGTTATTTTATTAACATTATTTTATTATTCTATTATAATCTTATCATTTCATAATCATTATTATTATTATTGCTATTATTATTATTTTATTATTATTATTGTTATTCTATTAATGTTATTTCATTAATATTATTCATTATAATATTATTTCATAATCATTATTATTATTATTATCATTATTGTTATTACTATCATTATTGGTAGTTGATATCGTTATTACTACTATTATTATCAGTTTTTATTATCAACAAAATTTACAGAGCGGCCAAAAGTAAAAAAAAAGACTGTTTTGTTTTTTTCGAAAACAAAATGAAACGAGGAACATAACATTTCGATGTGACGTGAAAGCGTCGATGTTGGAGAGTGGTTCCCTCGAAACTCCCGTCTCTGAAAGACTCCAATTATCTAGTGGAGTTCGTGACATACTCCCAGACCTTTATTCATCCTGCTGCCCTTCACTCCACCCAGCTATTTGCACTCCACAACTAGACATCCATTTCAGCCCTCCTTGCATTCGTATATGTCGTTCTCCACATGCTCCACCTCCACACACCCCAACTCCACCTCCACACCATCCACCTCCACACCATCCACCTCCACGTCCTCCACCTCAACTCCACGTATTCTGTAATCTCCATTTCTCCTCATACTCCTTTCCGTCCGTATACTCCCTCCTCCACTCATTCCTAGCCCTCCACATGCCCTCCACATACTCCAGCCCTCCACTTTACCTCCATATAGTCCAGCCGTCCATACACACCACCTCCATGTACTCCCTACCCTCCACATTCCCCTCCTTCAGACATGATGTGAATTTCACATATTTTCTGCATCGTAAAAGGACAAATAAAAAATGAATTATTCTCAGACCTGTACGTTCTGGACATACGTTCACATGCAATTTCAGAACGGCACACGTTTCCCCTCTCTCTCTCTCTCTCTCTCTCTCTCTCTCTCTCTCTCTCTCTCTCTCTCTCTCTCTCTGATGTGCAGACTGCAGCAATTCACAGTTCTGCATGACGCACTCAGCAATCCTGTCCTTCGGTTTGTTGTCAATAAAGGACGATTTGTCGTTACGCCAGCTTTTTCATCCAGCCTTGATGTGGACCCAAAAGTCTCCTCTTTCATCCATTGTGAACAGTTGTCACTGTGCCTCGTTCAGCTGAACATGACAGGGATTTCTGTTCTTTCTCGAATATGAACATCTGGTCTCGTATCTTTTGGAGGCACCAAATTATGGCGATGTCTTGTTTAGCTCTCGCGAATTTCGCCCAAACCGTTTCTCCAACAGTGGGACGGTTGGGTTGTTTCTATTCCTGATCAGTTTCCACCAAGGTAGCATGAACAGGCCGTGGTACAGTCTGCTTTATTTCCGCGCCAAAAATCTTCGACATTTTGGGTAATCGGCAACAGAGGGGAGTGAGGGTGAGTTCCCTGAAGACAAAACACTCTGAATGGACGCCGAATATGTGTATGCAACTGTACTGAGGGGGTGGTGTGTCTCCTTAGGCTGAATAAAATCGCCTGACGACAGCCAGAACCAAGATGCAAAGTGTCAGTTACTGTAAAAGGTATTGGAATTCATTGGTGCAAAGTTGCCAGAACACTCGAACGGCACAAAGGGTTCGTGCGGCCGTACGGGATAGACGGCACGTTTACCAATATGTCATTTTGTCTCAATCCAGAGAACCAAAGGGTATATACGTTTATATATATATATATATATATATATATATATATATATATATATATGTATGTATGTATACATATGCTGAAAAACCACTAGAAAAATAACAGAAATGAGACCGAGCGCTTTCGTCTATTCAGACAATTTTTTTTTCGGAATAGACGAAAGCGCTCGGTCTCATTTCTGTTATTTTCCTAGTGGTTTTTCTGCATACTAGAATCACGCGTTCAAGTGATTTCTTCTGCATGCATATATATATTTGTATATATATATATATATATATATATATATACATATATATATATATTTGTATATATATATATATATATATATATATATGTGTGTGTGTGTGTGTGTGTGTTTGTTTGTGTGTTGTCGGATGGCTCGCCTGAATAAAGACGCGATGAAATAAGTTTACGTACTGTACCACGCGAGTACCCTCGGGGGAACGACCAAGTCGTGTTCCAGGTCGTTCTTTTTTGTACGGTCACGCGTAGCACAGTGCTATCGTCCTTGCTTTGTAATAAGCAGCCGCTCATGCACGGGTTCGAGTCCCAGCGGCGGAGCTTGTTAATCCACACACACACACACACACACACACACACACACACACACACACACACACACACACACACACACACACACACACACACACACACACACACATACTATATGTATATATATATATATAGTGTGTGTGTGTGTTTATATATATAAACATGAGATGAAGTTAAACGAATACAATGGACGGCGTCGCCTCACACTCTGCATTACTTGCTTATGATTTTGGAACGAGGGTCTTGTAAAATGACCTCGCATCTCAGTTCTTCCGAAACGCCTCTCGCATTTTAAGCGTTCACAGCTCGTGGTCTTCAGGACACTGTAGCCTCTGTTGTTTAGGTCACATTTTGAGACTATTTTGCATTGTTGCGGGAATATAAGCTAAAGGGGATCTATTTTGTGCGCTCGGAAATTATATATTTAGTTGACACCTCAACATCGCGTCGGAAATTTTCCAGGTGAACTGGTAATTGAAAATACGTTATAGTTAGCAGAGTTTAAACTGTTTTGCTCTTGTAGAAAATGCGTGATCAATTTGTATATATTAATATATATATGTATATATATATATATATATATATATATATATATATCTTATGGAACAAATCACGAGTATTCTTTGTGTCTGTGTGCGTACACATATCATTTTCGAGGAACAAATCACCTAGATAGAAATTTATTTACACATACAACCTTTCTCCCTCACCCTCTTCCTTCCCTTCCAGCCTTTCTCCCTCTCCCATCCATCCCTCCATCCCTCCATCCCTCCATCCTCCGCTCCCTTCAACTCCATGCACATAATTTCGCACATTACATCATTCCCAACTTTCGTCTTATGAGCGCGTTGCATATCTACCATGCCACCGCCGTTCTCTGTACTTCTCATATATTATTTATCCCTGCAGCAGTAAAGCAACCAACTCACTTCCCCCGTCTTTGCTTCTCTCTCTCTCTCTCTCTCTCTCCCTCTCTACCCTGCATGTTTCACTCCATCTTGCTCATTACCTGATTACCCGCCATCGCCGCATCTGTCGTCGTTGTTGTTGTTGTCCTTGTTTTCCTCGCCAGTTTTGTCGTCGTCGTCGTCGTCGTTTTCTGATACCAATTCAGGTTCTTCCACCTCTCGACGCAGCTTCCACTTCCTCTGTGGCCCCTCCAAGTCGCCGGTTTCAGTTTTGAATTTTTAATTTTGAACGCCCTCAATCCGGCCCTCCCCCCCTTCCCCACCCTCCACTTCATCTGGCTAAGATCGTTCCGAGCTGGAACACAATACGTGAATTGTACCGAACCGCTATCCAGTCCGTGAATTGTCCCCAAGGAGAGAAAAGCTGTTTTTTTTTTTTTCCGGCGACGTAGACCCATCAGGTAGCTTGAAATATCTTCCAGGTTTGACGCCAATTTTATTCATCTGGACGGGACGGGGGTAAGCCATTCCCAGTCTTCCTCCTCGTGTAACCCATATTTATGTGTCGCTGTTCTTCTTTATTCTCCTCGAGACCTATTTAACACTAAAATTGTCAGACATCCACTAACCACCACTAGATTTTGTTCTATGGCCCCTCTTGTAAAACTCCGTGCCTCTTCAGGGTTCTACGGACCCCAGTTTGAAGATTAGGACTGTACTGGCTGGGACCCCATTCTCTGGACTCCCTTCTCACTCAGCAGAATGTGATCATTTAGTAGTAATTGGAACAAAATATTTCAGAGCCAATGTACCGAAGGGGCTCATTTCCATTAGGCCAAGTGAGAAGTCGAGCAGACGTGTCTGTCAATTAACGTCTGACTGCAGAACTAGATAATTTTGTGCGGTCGCCAACGCTGCGTTCTTCTTCCTCTCTGCAGGAGGAAGAGGCGAGGGATGTCAGCGCAAGAGGTTTCTGGAGACTTTACGATCGTGTTCTAGGTTTACAGAAAATGTTAGATCATGATATTTGCTAACTTAGCAGTCAAACTCTTCCATACGATGACGTCTACTAAGACGTCACGAGGCGTGAGTGGGTACTGTGATTGGCGTCTTGATTATATTTATTTTGTAGTTGTAGCTAAGTGACCCCCATGTTCTGTGAATTGGCTTGATCATATTTCCCTTGGTTATTGATATTCAGAGTGAAAGATAGCGAGTAATACAGCTGTAACTTTGTATTTCATAACACGAGTAACGTGGTGCATCATCGAATCATCGTACATCAGGCAGCTGATGCTGCTCGCGATATTTTCACTCGTATTGAAGAGTTTGAAAGTTTGTACAGACAGGTACGGGAAGACGAGGGGATGCGAAAATATGGGGATTTCTTTGGAGAGTGACACACATCGACGTAACTCCAAACCGATTGGATAGAGTGGTACACTCCTATATTTTGTCATAGTCCTGTGTTCCAATCTCTTTCTCATCTCCCCCATAGCTTGGCAATGTTGGAATTGCACATTTCGCATTTCATTAATTGATCAACAAAGCATGTGGGTATTCCAAAAGTATGAACATTGTACGTCTAATAGCATTCATGGTAATTTGTTTTTATGGATGACATTATTGTTAAACGTTTTTAGGTTGAAATTATTATTATTATCATTATTAGTGTTATTCATTTGTTTTTTATCATTTTATTTACTTAATATCATTATTGTTATTATTATTATTATTATTATTATTATTATTATTATTTATTCACTTATTATTTATTTTACTTATGTTCTACTTTTCATTATTATCATCATTAAATATTGTCCAGAATTTTAGGATTATCTTGAACACGGATAACAGTTTTCGTGAAACCTGTTAAATTGCCTCCAAGTTCAGTCTCTTATTGATATAGAGACACGGTAATTAAAGCGAATTTTCTCACTTTGTGTCCAATGCCTCGACATAAAATGATGTTGCGGAAAATCGGGACAAGCTGGAAAGAATGACATGATGCTAGTGACGATTTTTGAATGAAAATCATTAAGTGGGTGCCCAAATTTAAGGGCAGTTATTGTTATAATACCTATTTGATATTAGTGTGTGTGTGTGTGTGTGTGTGTGTGTTTGCATACTTGTACAGGAAAAGAGCTACGCTCGTGGGGTACCGTCTTTGTGTTCATGGATAAGACTTGGTTTTAAATTCCTTTATATTGTATGTATGGTTTATGTCCCTCTAAAGTTTATTCCAGAAATTGACGCATCTGCATGGAAACCTGTGTTGGTTGATCTTTCGACACACACGCACACACACACACACACACACACACACACACACACACACACACACACACACACACACACACACACACACACACACACACTCGGTGGCGCGGTTGGTAGAGTCTCAGACTGTCAGCACGGGGGTGACGGCGGTACCTGGTTCGAATCCTACTCAGGGCTGAAATTATTTCAGTATCGCTGCGCTTCGAGTCGTTACTCCAACTTTTGTGGGCGGGAAGTTGGGTGTGTGTGTGTGCGTGTAAGGTCTTAGCATTACCCATAGATCGGTCATACGAGCTCTGATCTCTCTTCCGGGAGGGAAATAGCTGTCGATCACAAGTCCAACACGTGATCCAAAAAGGCCAAGGTGAATACACTCTCTCTCTCTCTCTCTCTCTCTCTCTCCCTCTCTCCCTCTCTCCTTCCATTTTTTCGTAAACTCGTGTCGCTTTTCTGTCCCAAACTAGATCATCCCTGTCAATTTCGTCCACCCCTAACATTGATCACAACACAACGGCCATATCACTTCGTTTTTCTAATGAAGGCAGCTCCATCTTTTTTTCGTAGTCTTTCATAACACGATCTGTTTGCTAAGCTGGGGACCATTTTTATTGTTGTTCCATGTATACCTTCGATTTTATTTACATATTTTTGTGTTTGGATCTCTTTTGTATATTCCGATTTGACGTGTGTATGTGTGTGTGTGTGTGTGTGTGTGTGTGTGTGTGTGTGTATGTGTGTGTGTGTTTGTGGTCATCTTACACCATTTATTTTTATTCAACAAAATAAATCCTATGTTAAAGCTATCTCAACCTCTCAGTGACGATTAACTCATATTTTGTTGTAGTTATCGTCTTTATTCACTTAGCGGTAGGAGGTTGACTATAGAGGTTAAAGTAAAGTTATTCAGTCTGTATAAAGTTAATTTTATTTTTAGAATGAAGAAGGTGAACTTTTCATGAGAGTGTGGGTGTTTTTTTTGTGTGGATGCTAGTTAAGTATTTAGGTTAATTTCCTTTAGTTGAATTAGACCAATTTCGTTCCTCAGACGACAAAGATTCTTTTGTGCTTAGATTTGATTATTTGTTTATTTGTTGGTGTCGAGTAGGTGTGAATGTAGGAAATGAATACGTATTTATTTTCCCTACATCGAATAACGCCGACGAAAACGTCGACATTTTTCATAATTGCGTCGAGTCGTGACGTCAGGTCGGTTGCACTCAACGGCCCTGGTTAAGCGCGACTGCATTTCAAATTTACAGACGCTTCATGAATAACAGAACTTTTAATTGCGCGCCCTTCTGCATCTCATAAGAGGCTGCTACGCCAACTTGGTGGGGCTTTTCCTTGTTCTTGGGCATCAAACCTTTTCCATTTCCTCACGCATTATTTTCCTTCCCCTTTTCTTTCCTCCCTCCTTCATTTACTCTTACCTCGTCCACTTACACGTTTTTGTTTTTGTTTTTTTTATTCTTCCCTCCTCTTGCGTTTACTTGTTTTATCTCCCCTTTTTATATACTTGTTCCCTTCCTCTTACTCTTTCTCTTTCTTATGGTCCACTTTCTCACGCCTTTCTCCTCTCTCGCTGCCTTCACCTCACCCCCACCCTCTCCGCCCCCTCACCTTTGGTCCGCTCACCTTAGTTTCTGCAGCTCGCCTCCCGATCTCCTACCCCTCCCTCCCTCCCTCCCTCCGTTGCCCTGCACGTATCACCCACTGCAGTAACTGACTCTCAGAGTTGTGGAGAGGCTGTGATTATTCAAACCCAAATAAGCAAATAAATATGCTGAAATGACCGCACAGTGCTGCATACTTTTACGTCCGGAGCAGTCGGATTTCATTAGTTTAATTTATTTCCCGGGTTAATGTCCCGCCGGAACGGTTAGTTTTGATAGTTAACGAAAAATGATCGAACCGACATGGAAGAAGAGAGATCCGGCTATGCCTCCTCGTTCATCCCGCCCAGAGCCGAGTGGTCACGTTCCACAAGTTATCGCTCGGCCGAGCTGATAATGTGTTTTGGGAATGGAGAGTTGCAATTTGTTTACTGTTTTGCTGAACTATTTTCCGTCGATTGGGGACGGAGGGGAAACCTAGGAACTCCAAGGACACACTTAAGCTTTATCCTTCCTAATCTCATACTATTTTATTCAGTTATGGGACGTCGGTGCAGTGAAGAAAACGATAAGATTGAATTACATACAGTAGATCTATACTGACGACGCAATTTGAAACTATACGACAGTATATGACTTTTAGACCAATCTTAAGTTTGGTAGAGGTTTATCTCCGGGCTAGATGCATATTTGTACATAAATATACAGACATGCATGCACAGGCACATACATACATACATACATACATAGATACATACATACATACATACAAATGACTGTCCACCTCACAGCGTCACATTAAAAATGACCGTTAGGGAAGAGACGTTACTCAACTAATTTGAATTTTTGTTCTTTCGCAGAGCTATGGCATTCACTACAAGAAAGACGGAGAGATTGAAGTCATCACCTACGTAGACTACGTCGACTATGATGGTCCCGCCTTCAGGGCAGGGATGCGTGAAGGTCGGTGGTTCACCCCAAGGTCATCCTTTGCCCCTGGGGTGGTTCTTCAAGGTCAAATAAAAGGGCAGTCTTGTGACCTTGGGTCACCTACAGGGCAATGTTTAGACTTTGGATACTTTCAAGGTCAGGCTTTTGATACGGAGTCTTTGTAAGGTCAAGAGGGTGGTCTTTGACCTTAAGGATATTGAACGTGAGATGATGAGTATTCTTATCCCAGTGGTGTTTAAGGTCAGGAAAAAGGTCCTTTTGGCCTTGATTCTCATCAAGGTCTGTAGTGTGACCTTATTTTGCCTCTTTTAGGAGTAAATGGAAAGACTCCTCAACTCGATATTTCCTCTGTAACACCTCCCCCTCTCTCACTCCCACTCCCATCCTCATCCCTCCTTTCGTTACCATGGTTACAACGACAGAGCGAGAGGTCGACGGGAGACCTTTTGGTCCATGACGGAACTGGGTAAAAAACAAATGTATGATGATAATGATAATAGTAATAATGATAATAGTAATAATGATAATGATAATGTGAGGGAGAAATAGATAAAGCAAAGAAATAAAACACTCAAAGAGAATGAATATGGCAAAAACAAAATCACCAGTTGACACACATTGCAGCAGCAGGAGCATCCTGGTCTTGGGATCGTTCCCCGCTTCTCTCTCTCTCTCTCTCTCTCTCTCTCTCTCTCTCTCTCTCTCTCTCTCTCTCTCTGTGTGTGTGTGTGTATCTTTATCTCTCTCTGTCTTGTTCGCTCTCTCTTTCGCTCTTTGTGTTTATGTGTGTATACACGTATACTGATGTGTGCATGTACGTATGTGTGTGTGTGTGTGTGCGTGTGCGCGCGCGCACGTGTCCATGAGCGCAGATACTTTGGTGTATTAGGAGAGAGAGACTGCTCAAGTGTAGTAATTAGAACTCTGAGGATTCGAAAGTTTGGGTCCTCGGGGAGGAGGCGAAACTAGACCAAAGTCTTCAAAAGAGGCAACTGTACTTTTTTTTTCGTCCACCGGGAGACTCTGAGCTGTAACCCAAGTTGCCTGATGTTCTTGGACAAAAGAACAAATGTACTTTTTTTTTTTTTTTTTTTTTTTTTTTTTGTCCACCGGGAGACGCTGAGCTGTAACCCAAGTTGCCGGATGTTCTTGGACAATAGATCGAACGATGTGTGAGTGTATTTATGTAATTGTATTGGAAAGGAAGTTCTTTTATTTTCCAATTGCCATACATAACATAATAATGAAGGAGACTGCAAGAAACCATAAGGCCTACACTAGGAAGTTCCATGTCCGTTACCACTTCTCATCCCCATCCATAAAGTTATCTAACTTCTTAAAATAACTAATAGTTTCATCGTTCACTACATGGTTACTAAGTCTATTCAATTCGTTGACAACTCTATTGGTAAGCTAGTTTTTTACTCTTAAATTTAATTTTTTCCAATTTAAATCCATTACTTTGAGTTCTGCCCGGTTGTCTTAATATGCTGACCTTTGCGTCACCCTTGTTAAAGCCATTGACTCATTTGAATACCTCTATTCGATCACTCCGCACTATATGTCTATCGATACTTCGATTTAAGTTCATGCATAGTTCCAGCTTGTGTAATATCATCTAAGGTTTTCCATTTCTATGGAAGACTATTTTTCTTTCGTACTTTTTTGAGACGTAATCTTTGTCAATTTATTCCTTTAATCTCGTGATACCCTCCTATCCCAATAGACGAGATTTTCTTTGTGAAATATGTCCATCCCTTTCCGTGAGCAGAACACCATAATCAAGTTCCCTAATTTGCCTTTACCTTGTGCTTGTAGTCTCCTAGTACATCTGAAAGATTTGTATTAATTCTTAGTTGCTTTTCTATATTCTCTCGACATTGCTTGCATCTTTCACTCTCTGTGGGGACCATACCATTGCTGCATATGCCAGTCTAGGTCGGATTAATGTCCATATATATTTTGTTCATATTTTCTTTATTTATTTGGTGAAAAGATGCCTTTTATGCTCCTCAGTAATCCGTTTCTCGATCCAGCAGTCTTACTGGCGTGTTTGTCACGTTATACGTTTTCTATTATCACACCCAGAGCCTTCTGCTCTTTTGTTTTTGCAATTGTCTCACTTCCCATTGTATCATTCAGTGATGGGCCTTTCAAGTTGTGTGTGTGTGTGTGTGTGTGTGTGTGTGTGTGTGTGTGTGTGTGTGTGTGTGGATTGTATGCGTATGGAATTTGTGTGTGTGTGTGTGTGTGTGTGTGTGTGTGTGTGTGTGTGTGTGTGTGTGGATGATTGTATACGTATGGAAGTGTGTTTGTGTGTGTGTGTGTGTGTGTATGTATGTATGTATGTATGTATGTATGTGTGTGTGTGTGTGTTCACTATGATCCTGGATCAACACCTATTCCCTTTGAGTCTGCAACGTTGGTAGTACTTGAGGCTATCCACTCCAAAAGCAAGCCACGTGTGAGAGAGAGAGAAAAAGAGAGAGGGATAGATCTGGCTCGTGGGAGGGACCCTGAAGTATCCTAGACATTGCTGTGTATTGAGCTAAATCCTGTGAAATTATCTTTTTCCTCCATTTAATCACAGAACGTTTCTCCTTGTTCGACATCATGAACTTTTCCTATTGTGGTGTGGCAACGAGTTTTTCCTGGTAATAAAGGTTTAAGAAACGAAAAAGGGTAATAAATATGATAATAATAATAATAATGATGGTAATAAAAACATACGTGTAAAGAGTAAATTTTGACAAATTTGAATGTTTCAGAGCTGTCGTCAAAAGTATCCACATTGCCTTCATTATGACTTTTCAACTTCCTCAAAACTTAAAAGAAAATGGGATGTAATGAAAAATTAGTCAAACCAAGTATACAACTCCACAACTACCGTTACGAAAAATATTTCTCTCCTCTCTTTCTTTCTCTGTTTCTCTCTCTATCTCTCTCCTCTCTCTCTCTATCCCTCCCCCTTCTCTCTACCTCTCTCCCTTTCAATGGATATGTCTGACCCGACTTCCTTTTTAACTCTAGCCGTTTTTCACGAATTATTGTTAATGTATCTGCCGTCAGGTGATTTTATTCAGCATAAGGAATCCAACCCCAACCCTCCACTTTCATAATGGAAGAATTTCCCCCCCACCCTCAGCCGATTCATGCATTACGAATTTGTGCAACCATAACATAAGGAGGTCAACGTGAAACATATCACGTTCGTACCGTAGACTTTTTCACAATAAAAAATCTGTAGACGGTTAATATATACATATACCAAGGCTTTTTCCCCCTTACAAGGGAGGTAGCCAAAAAGGAATATATAATTAATAGTATAATTGAAATAAAATAAATTAATAAAAGTAGAGAAATCAAATAGATGATTTAGATGATTACATGAATAAATAAATCTATATAAATACATAACTAACTACCCAAACAGTAAAAAATAGTGTACAAACAAATGGTAAATTAATAAAGAATAAATAATTATGAATTGATGAATGGATGAATAATGGATAAATGAACAAATGAATAGTGAAACCCTTACGCCGAGAAGGGCTTTGTGTTAGGACTTCCAGGCGAAATGATAATCACTGGGACCCGTGGGAATCGAACTTGGGTCATAACGACACCATGAGCATTTCGACACATTCGTTATTGCTATTATTATTATTATTGTTATTATTATTATTATTATTATTATTGTTATTATTATTATTATTATTATTATTATTATTATTATTACTGACTATTATTATGTTTAATATTATCAATATTATTTTCATTATCATTCTTTTTATTATTATTATTATTATTATTACCATTTTGATCATGTTTTTATTTGATATTTTCAATTATATAGTGATTACTGCGAATATTACTACTATTAATATCGTTATTATTACACATAATAAAAGTAATGATAATAATATTAGTAATAATAATAGTAGTAATTATAATAGTAATAATTATAATAGTAATAATTATAATAGTAATAATAATAATAATAATGATAAGAATTGGAAATAGGGAACGGAGGTTGAACAAATGCAGACTAAGTTGATTGATTTTGTCCTCGATTTCTCTCCTGTCATCTTACAGGATGACCACGTGCAGCTACATTGGATTGGTTTCTTCTAGTATATATAATATGAAATGTTTCAATTCAAATAGCATCGAAAAACACCAGTGATAGTCTTAGCAGCAGAAGTGAAGAAGATAGTTCAAGACGAATTATGATACGACAGTTTTTACTTTTCTGTTCTCAGATACTTAAGCCGAACACCAGCAACTGACAATTTTTTTTCTTAAATGCAGGAATAGTTCTCTCCATTTGGAATGTAAAATTCGCAAGCCCTCAATATTAAGTACAAGAAAGTCTTTCAGAAAATTCCTGGAATACTTGAAAGCACTTTTAGCCTATGATTTTTGTTTATTTGTGAAACTTTTCGCTCCGAATAATTTTTGATATTTTTCTTGAACATCCTTTTGAAGGAACAGCCTCTCAACGCATTGATAAAAGTCATCAAGTAGGTTTGTACAGACATTAGAGCATCATAAACAGTTCTGAAGAGATGCAGGATGACTAATACAGTAACATTTATTAAACTGCGTCAAACCGCATGAGATGTTGTTCTTTGGATATGATCTCTGTGTTTTCATCGTCTCTATGGTGTTACAGGTGACGTGATCCTGTCCATCAACGGCCAGGACATGGAGAAAGCGGACCACAAGGCCCTTGTCAACTTCATCCAGAACTGTGGCGACCGTATGAGAATGGTGGTGCTTTTCGAAGACTGCGTGCATAAGGTGGGAGTCTCACTCCTCCTCCCCTCCCCCATCCCCTTCCCCTCCCCCATCCCCTTCCCCCGCCGTCTAACTCTGTCACTTCCCCTCCTCTCTCTCTCCGTCCTTCATTCCTCCTCTCCTTTCCTCCTTGTTTTGTCCTCCATGAACACCTTATCACCGACTTGACGTCAGAGTCTGTCAAAATGTTTACATATCCCACTCTTTCCAATACTATTTTTCTCCTCTTTTTTAACTTTTTTTACTTCTTATTTTTCTTGTTTTTATTTTCTACATTCCTTTATTCGTATTCTTTCTCTTTATTTTTTATTTATTATTATCGTTTTTTCGTTTCATTTACATTCCCGTGCTCCGACCGGTCGTAATACCCCAGCGTTGCATTTTCCCAATTGACTCGCCTTCATCCCCCAACCACCTCCTCCTCCCAACCACTCCCATGCTCCCCCTCTACTCGACAACCCTGTTGTCCTGTCCCTTCACCCCCTGCCACGCCCTAGACACTCTTCCATTAGTGTCGCCCTCTTCCCGAGCATAATTCCCCCCCAATCGTCGACAACGACAACAATCTTTACGTCCCTGTGACCAGTACCTTATCATCTACCTCCCGCAACTTGACCATTATCCTTCCTTGTCCCCTTCTCGAATCTTCCTCCATTTCTTCTCTTCCTACCTATCCACCTCATCCTCCTTCGCCTCCCCCTCCTCCTTCTCCTCCTCTTCCTCCCCCGCCTCCGCGTCCATCTCCTTTTATTCCCTTCCCTCCTTTGGGACAATTTCTCCGCATTCCCTGCCTCATGCCAGTCCTCCCCATGAGCAACTCACATTCCTCAACTTCCCTCACATTCCTCAACTTCCCTCACATTCCTCAACTTCCCTCACATTCCTCAACTTCCCTCACACCTTCGCTCCTCCTTTTACTATGCCTTCCTGCTTCTGACGACTACCTTCCCTTGACCCCATTTTCTTTCCTCTCCACTCCTCACTTTGTCCCATCCTCCGTTCTATCTCCTCCATGCTCCTTGTTCTCTAGTCCCTGTTCTTTTCTTCTTGCTCCTTACTCCCTGTTCCTTTTCCAACTTCCTATTCCTTTTCCTTCCACCTCGTTTCCCCCCTCACCCTCTCTCCTTGACCTCCTCCTCTTCCATTACTCTCAGTTTCTTCCCGTCTCTTTTCTCCGCTTAATTCGCCAATCTTCTCGAAATTATCCTCGTTACTCCTTAAAAATCCGCCATTTCCCCCGTCCTTCTTCCTCGCAAAATCCCTTCCATTAACTAGTCTTAAGGTGGCAGCACACTAGCATGCTATTTGCTTTTGCTACCTCGTTTGAGTAAAAACGACTTCGGTTACGATATTCTAGATTTCCGTAAGAACATCTCGACAATATGACTAACATTCGTATTCTAAGTTTAACTTTTCTTAGTTCGTCGTTCAGCTTCTCATTAAACGACGCAAGACTAATTCGAAATTTGAAAAACAAACGATCGTAACCGAAATAGTTACTGCTCAAAACTAAATAGCAAAAGCAAATAGCATGCTAGCGAGAAATGACTAGCGTGCCGCCATTTTTACTCTTTGCTGTATATTTGACAAAGACTGTGAATATCAATATGATTCATTTTATTCTTAATAATCAAAGCCTGTTTTCCTTTTTTTATGTTTTTGTACTTCCTCTGGATGTTTTTCAATGATTTATGAATGTTGAAAGTGTTCCAAGTTAGCAAGTCATGTGTGATTGGCAGTAGATGCGATATTTTTCATATAGCTTCGTATTATAACGAATGCAAGAGTTGGGTTCAAGGAGAATTAGCTATCAGATACGTCCTGTGTGAAAGAATAGATTCCATGTACAGTCTCAAGTAATAGATTTGACCCACAATGTCAGTATAATTTTTTTTTGTCGGGTACGTGGTATATTTTCATATATAGTATTCACATTACAGTTAGGCGGTTTTCTTGAGTGGATATAAAAATAAGTTACTTGGGAAAGAATTTTATTTTGCATCATGAAAAACTCTGTGTAGGTCAAAGCTTTTGCACATAACTGTACATCCATTTTTTGGGTTTTTGAATAATTCAACACCATAATACAACAGCATGATAATTAAATAACACCTCCAAAAGAACCATCAATTAGAATTTTCGAGTCGTCTTCTTATGTACACCAGAAATTGAATGTGTGATACATTGGGGTTTGAGTTCATTTAAGGTTTAACCTCTTCTACACGATGATGCCCACGTCGGCGTTATGAAGAGCGAGTAGACATACAAGGATGCAGACGTCGTCTTCGTCTTGATTATATCTATTTTGTAATGAAGCTGTGGGGGTGAACCAGCCTCGGCTGTCTGGCCTTGCCATGGAGTCACTGTGTCTTGGTGGGTTGATTCAGTTTACGGGCCGTAGGCGGGAGACAAGGAGGGTATTTCATTCTCAAGGAACTAAGACAAAAGGGAAGACAAATAATGGTTGAATAGGCGCGGGATGGGCGAAGGATGAGTGTATATCTTGACTGGGCTTCCCCTTTATAAGAAGGAAAGGACCTTTTGGTATATGCATACATGCATGTATGTGTGTGTGTGTGTGGTACTCGCTGGCCGAACGAGTTAGAGCATCACTGCTTGGGACATCGTATTCAAGTTTGTAGTAAAGGCAGACTACTTTCGATTTCCTGCTTCAGAAAGTTCTCTGTCAGGAAACACCCTCCCAGCCCTCTCTGGGATGTGGAGTTCGTGATGTTACACCGAATCAGTCATATATATAGTTAGGACAATTGTTGGAAGTGCATGGAGGTGTTACAAAGTTGTCCTTGTATGACAGAAGCTTGACTTGTGTTTCGAGTGAAAGTAAAGTATTTTAATGTTGAAACGGAACTGAGATGGATGATTTAGGCCCCTCACTGTTGCTAATTATGGGTGTGTGTATGGATGTGGTTGTGTAAAATGCGAATGTAAAGATGGAAGAGGAATAAAAATGAAAACGGATTTACAATTGAGGAGATGAAATTATTTTGCATTTCTCATAGACTGAGTATTGAGATGTGATATTTTATATGTGCTTCCCTGTATTTATGTTTGTATAGTCCCTTATTTGTCTCTGTCAAGTAGAACCCTGTATTATGTTAAACAAGAATTATTCTGTCCAGTCAATCCCAAAGGGTGGTATGCATATGAATTCGAATGTGTGTAGTAGTGTCCTTGCCCCATCCCTGAATACAGGCTTTGATTGGCTGTGTGCGAGATGCTGAGGCATGGTGTTTCTACAGGTAGAGCTTCACATGCGGTACATCCAACTCCAGCGTCTTCTCCAGGACAAGATGGCCGAGCTTGAGCGGTTGTGCCACCAGGAAAAGACCTTAATCGCCGGTAAGTTGCCACCGTCGTGCCCAGTGCAAAACGCCTTCACCATTGCTCACTCCCGTCTCCTCGAGTGGATTCGGGCACAGCGGCGCCTCCTGCCTCCTGACCGTGACCTCACCTGCCTCTCAGATGTTGCCACCATAGCCTCTGCCTTAAGAGTCGTGCGCAAGGAGGACAACAAGCTTAAGTGGGAAGCCAGGAAGGCCCTCGAGTCGAGGCAGCGATCCCTAGGGGAGCGTGATCTTTCCATTACAGAAGGCGTACCTCGGTGGGAGAGGGCCAAGTCCGTCACGCCGACAGGGTTCATGATCGAGGACTTGGACGGCCCACCGAGGTGCGACCCCCGGCACCGGTCCTGGTCGACCTGGACCAGCTCAACAACTCGGCATAGCAGAGCCGAGTTCCAACGCCAGTCATCCACTAGCTACCCTTCCTCCCCCAACAATGCTCCTGCTCTTAGAGACAGTCCTCACCCTGGTAGACTATGTGATGGAGAACACCTCAGGGACCGCAAACGTTCTCCAGACTTCCGCCGTCCTCTAGCCTCGGCAGCTGCCCCCCCTCGCACCCCTCCTGTCTCTCTCACCGACACACACAACACCAACAGCAACATCACGAACAATAACATTAATGACAACAACAACGACTCCAATACGGTTTTGTTACCAGAGGAAACTCCTCCCCCGAAGACGTACGTCAAACAACACCGGCGAGCCCTCAGCGCGGAGTCGGGACGTAAGCATCTCAAAAACAGCAACAATAACAACAGCGACGACGAGGCGACTATCAGTTGTTATGCCACAAGGCCGCGGGACGGCAGCTCAAAGAAGGACAAATCTGTTTCTACAGCAGCAGTGACTGCAGTTGGTGTGGCTGGTGTTGTTCTTACTCTGCAGGACAGAACGAGTCTGCAGCACAAACAACAGAAACAACAGAAACATAAACCCAACCAACAGCAGACACACGAACACCATCAACAACAGCATCATCATCACCATCATCATCATCATCATACACATTCTCAGCAAGAGCGAGGTCGGAACTCACACGGTGGTAACTCCACCATGTACAGTGGCAAGGACCTGTCAGATGCCACTGTACACCATGACGCGTCCATATCTCACTTGCACCATCACGAAACCCCAAAACATCACAATGCCAGTCACCATTTTCATGAGGGAAGTCATCGTCATCAGCATCTTCCCGCAGTCAGTCCTCACGGTAACTATCCTGATTCAGGCCTTCACCATCACCTCCACCAGGAGGGTAATCCTCATTCTTCAAATCCAAATCATCCACGGGAAATGGGTCACCACCTTCCAGACTTTAGTCAGCATCACGACTCGGGCCTTCCTCCTGGGATGAGCCACCAGTTCCCTCGCCAAATTCACCATCACCATCAGCAGCACATTCCTGAAGGACAGAGAGTTCTCGAGTTCAGATCATCTCCTGAAACTCAGCATGTGCAGAAACACAAGTTTGACACTGTCATCAAAGACTTCAAGCAGTTCCACAATCCAAAGAGTGACTGTGACAAGGAGAACAGGAAGGACCCGTGCAAGGTTTGTCGAAAGGATGAGGACATCAAAATTCCCTTCCCCAGTTCATCACCGGGGACCCATCAGGACCACGTGTACAATTCAGGGTGTGCCTCCAGATCCCCGGGGGCTGGCGACACCTCCAGCCTTCCGAGGCATAGGCAGGCGAGGGCGAGGAGAAAGCGGGATTTAGATCTTTTTAAGTCGACCAAGTACTACTCGCTTGACGAGACGAACTTGAGTAAAAGCACACAGGAGGAGAGTAAGTCAGATGGTATAGAATACGGGTTGGAGGACGACCCTGCCAGTATTGCTGAGGAGGTTTCTTCCCATATTAGGACTTCGGAATATAAGGGTTTACTTTCTCTTCCCTTTTCTCCTGCAGATAGGGAGCTGCCGCAGTGGCCTGACATTTGTGGCAGAAGGGAACTTCGAGGATCCTATCACTCGCTTCACAAACAGTCCCATTACGAGAGTCATCGTCAGATGTGGACCTACAGGAAAATGCAGAAGGACTCCATCCTGAGGGGAGTCGGTGCCGAAACGCCCAAAAGGGAGATCCTGGCCAGAAGCAAACACCAGAGGTCGTTCGAGTCCATGCACGATCTCACTCTAAGGGAGCCAAAGAGTCCTGTCCCTTTCAGCAGATCCCGATCTCTGCGTTTGCGGCCCGAAGAGTCGTTCATCACGCCCGAGTGCATCAAGGGCATGTGCAGCCACAAAACCAGTAAAACGCCTCCCCAAAAGCCAATAGACGATGATTCCGTTGACCATCAGGATGACATGTCGAGCATTATGAGTCGAGTGGGAGGCGGACACTTCAAGTCCGACAGAAGTAAAGATGACGATGTCACTTCCTCGAGACGAAAGCTGTGGAAAAGTGAAAAGCGGCGACCACGGTCGCTCGCTGATGACTACGGGGACAAAAAGTCTGGAGACAAAACGCCTTCTTATATAGATAACGACAGAATACGTGGGTCGAGTCTTCCGCGATCTGGGAATGTGCGGAAGAGCAAAAGCGGCATTGAGCGATCCGATTCCGGGGACCAAGCTGGTCATAAATGTATTTCTTCGGATTGGATCTTTAACTTCCCTCGCCACGAAGAAGAAGGCGACTGGAGGCCGCCTACTAAAAAGTCCGAAGTGAGGAAGGAGCGGGGTTCTAG
The DNA here is from genome assembly GCF_046742065.1 of Oratosquilla oratoria. Taxonomy (NCBI): domain Eukaryota; kingdom Metazoa; phylum Arthropoda; class Malacostraca; order Stomatopoda; family Squillidae; genus Oratosquilla; species Oratosquilla oratoria. The sequence goes on along the minus strand of NC_134785.1, from coordinate 49,812,896 downwards.
CATGGACCGACGATCGTCACCAGACTATGCTGATTACAGGGGGTCAGCAAGCGAAGGTCATCGGTCTCGGCCTCAGCGTCCAACTTCGCTTCATTCCGGAGCGTCGGGACATAGCTCAGGCACGACCACCGACCACTCTGGCAAAACTGTCATATCCGCTAGGTCGAGGTCGCTTTGCACAGATTCCTTCGTAACTCAGGCTCGTGTGGTCGAACCCCAGATCGCAGATGTGTATAGATTCTCTGGTGCCACAGACCCTTCCTATCTACGGAGGAGGTCGGATTCGCTTGAGGCGCGCTGGTCTTCCGACAACTCGCTGGACGAGAAGGTAGTGGGCAAAGAGGCGCCACACACTTGCTATGAAAGTCTATACTCTGAAATGGATAGCGAGTCGTCGGTATATGGCACTCCGATCATCAAGAATTGTTTTATTCCCCGTGAAGACAAGGGCATGATGTCCGACGACGAGGAATCCCTCGACCTGGACGTGCGCTGCAGACCCCGAAGACCCTTTGCAGGACGTAAGAAGAAGGCAGTCGAAGGCGGTGGGCTGAGGTCGCAGGACTCGAAGAGCAGGAGCGAACAGGAGCTGCGCAACATGGATGACACGAGCACTGGCTGCGGTGGTGGGTGTGGCGGGAACTCTGCGACCTCGAGGGGACCCGTGTCGGACCCCAACTCTCCTCGATCTTCCGCGGCCGAGGTGATGGACGAGATGGCCATAGCAGCACGGTCGTTACGTTCTGACGAAATCAGCCGTACCGTAAGCGCCCTGGCGGATTCTCTGGCCGCCTATAGGATGAGGATTGTGTAGTAGAGTTCTGCCCTCCTGCTCTGGGTCTTCTTCATGGGTCTTGCCTGACGGGGGGAGGGGAGGGGAGGGGGGTTCAAACACTACTAGCGGCCCGACTTCTTTCCGCCGAGGGCTTTCTTCATGTGGACAGTGTTGGCACGACATGAACGCTCTCCTTCTGCACACTCTTGTACCTTGGCTGGCTGGCTCCTCCTGTTCCTCTTCCTCTTCCTCCTCCCAGTCCTCTTCTCCTCTCTGGCTGCCAGCCACTTTTCTATTGACTTACCATTGTTATTATTATTATCGTTATTGATGCTATTACTTGCTATTAGTATTGTTACCAGTATTATCATTATTATCATCATTACTATTATTGTTCTTGTTGTTGTTAGTCTTGTTATATCCCATTTAGTGTCTCAAATGTGAAATTTGATAATGATGATCAACATTTCTAAATAAACCAACATAGGTTCTTAGTTTACATTATCAAATGACTAAAGGCTTTGAATCCTACTTCTTCTTTCTTGCTCTGTTTCACTACTCATTGTGTTAACCACTTCTGACACTCATTTTCTTTGGTAACGTTTATGATAATTCAAGATGACTCCTCAGCTTCCAATTACTTCAACACTGGTTCAGCTTATCATAGTTTAATGCCACCAAGCTCTTGAGCGAACACCTCAGCGGACAGCTTCCTAATCAAACATTTACAGGAATTTTTTAGTCAACTCAAGAATATTATGCTACATAGTTTTGTTAAGTTTCTTGTCATTACGAGCAAATGGGTCACTAAACACTAATGAGCCACACATTACCTAACCTTTATTGAGTGTCACCCAGTGCCCAAGACTGACAATCCAGTATTTCGTATAACATTGCTTGTTTGTCTGTGTATACTTTCAAGCACACCTAAATACATTTTGCCACTTGCACCCCTGCACCCTCCACTGACCTGTACCCATCACATGCACACCTGCCCTGAAATGTCCACCTATGTGCCTGCCAGACTTCCACAGATGCATCACTTCAAAATAACCAAGTGACCACCTTTATCTATACTTCACAATCATCCTCTGTTTCCACCCATGTGCCAATCTTCATTCCCCCAGTTGTCCATCTACACCTTCCCATCCAAATTGCATGTTTACCCAGCATCTCATCTTGTGTGCTCACACATCCATCCACGTCCTTCATCTTGTATACTTGCGCACCCATCCATATTCTTCATCTTGTATGTTAACACACCCATCCACATTCAGAATCTAAAACCTGCACTCCCCCTCTTTGTATTCATATGTACTTTCCAATCTTGAGCTTGGGTTCACAACCTTTGCCTTTGACCTTGCCCATCCTCATTGTTATTTTGTTTCCACAATATATGCAGCCTCTAACACTCTACTCTTCATTTTAATTCTCACAAACACGCACACACTCACACACACACTCATAGCTCCCCTTCCCATAAGATACAACTAGGTAAATACACGCACCCACACACACATGAATACCATGGGAATAAGGAGGAAATGGGAAATTTTTCTTGACATTTACAACCAGAGAGTGAACAAACATTAGTGGAAGGAAAAAGCAGAAACAGGACTTGTTCAACAAAAGATGTGAAATTGCAAAAAAGGCTAGGCCTGTGGCTTGGGGAAAATGGAGAAACAAAAGAAGCCATAAAACAAGAAGCTTACAAACAAGCCAGAAATGACTATACAAGAATTTGTAGGGAGGAAGAAATTAATTTTGAAAGAGGTGTAGTACATACATGGAAAGATGAACTGAAACTGTTTTACAGGTTTATGAAAGGTAAATTGAAATACAGGGAAGTAATTACCAAATTGATAGTGGGTGGTGAGGTCTTTGAGGAGGCCTCAGCTTAAGCAGAATTAATTAATGAAAGTTTCCAATTGGTCCTCACAAAAGAGAACATTGTTTTTGAGGAAAACAAGGGGTGTCAAAATTCAGATTTAGAAAATGTAAATGCATAAGTGAGGGAAGTGCTCTTTCTTTGGGGAACATTAGAAGGGACAAAAACTTCAGGACCTTACAGGATCTCAAACTGGGTACATAAAAATATAGGAAACAACTAGCGGACAAGATTAGCAGCTTATCATATGTTCATTGAAAGAAGGCATAGTGCCACTTGATTGGAAAAGGGCAAATGTGGAACCAATTCAGAAGGGTGGAAATAAGGAGACACCAATAGATTATAGACTGGTATTACTAACCAGCACAATAGTGAAATTATGTGAAAGGATTATGAAAGATTGATAGACCAAATATCTTGAAGAGATGAACATTTTGGTAGACCATCAGTTTGGCTTCAGATCTGAAAGGTCATATGTGTTGAACATTTTAATCTTTTACTTTAGAGGGATTGATGTGTTGCAAGAGAGAGAGGGGTGGGTGGACTGTGTGTACCCTGACCTAGAGAAGCCATTTCCTCAAGTATCTCACAGTTGACTTATGTGGAAATTGGAGCACATTAGAGGACTTAAAGGCAAACGATTCTAATGGATGAAAGATTTTTGACGGGAAGATACATGAGGACAGTAGTAAAAGAAAAGATGTCAAGATGGAGAGCAGTAATAAGTGGAGTTCCACATGGTTCAGTGCTTTTCCAATAATATTTCTTGTCTATATCAATGACAAGATGGAAAGTACAACCTGTGCCAACATGTTTGCAAATGATACAGAAATCACAAGAAGAGTGAAAAACTAAGACTCTATATTATTGCATAAAAATATGAACACTGATCTGTCCAAGAATGGAAAATGCATTGGCAGTATGGTCCCCAAACAGTGAAAGATATAAGCAAAATTGAGAAAATACAATGGGCCACAACTAAACTGGTTCCCAGCCTGGCAGATAAACCATATGAGGAGAGACCAAAAGTACTGGGTCTGCCAACTTTGAAGGATCAAAGAGAGTGACATCATTACAGTATCCAGGCCACTAAAGGGAGTAAATTACATTGACAGAAAAAATCCCTTGATTGAGGATGAGAGAGGTAAGACCACATGTCTAAAGGATGTGAATTAATACAGTTTTCCATATAAATGGATAAATGCTTGGAATAGTGTAGAAGGTGATATAACCCAAGCTTGAACAATACATGAATCAAAATCTAAATAAGATAATTGAAAATCAAGGATTAGCTTAAGTTGGAACTGTACCTGAATTTGAGGCTATGTTAAATTAGAGAGTAGGAATTGTGACCCAGTGAGTGATGCTCCTTTCCTGTATACTACACTTCAAGTCAGTTTTCACTAGAGAAAAATATGCAACATCGGGATGAAGGGAGAGAAGTGACCTTTCCCCCCCATGAGGGAAATAATAGTAACACAGAAAGAAATAATGGATCAAATAATGAACCTTGATGCCAGGAAATCACATGGCCCGGATGGAATAACAAATTGGATATTAAAAGAATGTAAAGAAGAACTAACAGACAAAATATATAGCATAATAAGTTGCTCACTCAAAGGAAAAATACCAGAGGACTGGAAAAAGGCTGATATCTTATCAATTTATAGAGGAGGAAATAAGGAAGACTCAACAAATTACAGACTGGTTTCCCTTAAAAGCATGGTAGCTAAAATTTGAGAACAAGTTATAAAAAGTAGATGGATAAAACATCTTGAGAACAATATCCTAAATCTGAGACAATTCGGATTTAGACAGGGAAGATCATGTTCCACAAATTTGATCTGTTTTTACTCAAGCCTGATTGTGCATTCCTGTTTCTACAAAAAGCTTTTGATAAAGTCCCTCAAAAAAAAAAAAAAATAAAAAAAATAAAAAAAAAAAATGGAAACCATAGGAGGAATACAAGGTAAACTACTGAAATGGATGGAAGACTTTTTGCATGGAAGAAAAATGATAGTGTTCAGAGATAAGAGTTCTACTTGGGAAGAGGTAATTAGTGGAGTTCCACAAGGATCAGTATTGGCTCCAATAATGTTTGCTATCTGTGTGAATGACATGGACAAAGGTGTGGAATGTTACGTGAGCTTCTTTGTAGATGATGCAAAATTGTTAAAGGAAGTGAGTACTGAAACGGACTGTGACTCACTACAGAAAGATCTGAACAATGTCTGGGAATGGAGTCAGAAGGGAGAAGTGGACTTCAACATTAAGAAATGTAGCATAATGGAATTTGGAAAAAGTAAAAAAAAAAAAGATATCAGGACAATATGAAATTGGTGAAAAGGAAGTAACCAAAGTGGGATCTGAAAAAGACCTGATGAACATATAAACAAAATTGTCGGTGAAACCTATAACTTGCTAAGATCAATAAAAGTTGCTTTTACTTGGATGAAGAAATGGTAAAGAAAATACTAGTCACACTGATAAGGCCTAAATTGGAATATGCAGTGACAGTATGGTCACCCAGTACTAAAAAGAATATAAGGAAAATTGAGAGAATCCAGAGATCAACTATGAAGGTGGCCCTAACACTCAAAAATATCATATGAAGAAAAATTGTCAAAACTAGAACTACCAACTCTGTAACAAAGAAGAGAAAGGGGTGACTTGTTGACCATCTACAGAATTATGAGAGATGTGGAAGTCCTTGATAGAGATGACTTACTAAATTGGGATAAGAGAAACACAAGAGGACATGGAAAGAAACTCAAAAAGGACAGTTATAGAAGAGACCTGAAAAAAAAATGCTTTCCCCACAGAGTGGTGGATGTATGGAACATAGACAAAATAATAGTATATACAAAAACAGTACAAGAATTTAAGAGCAAATTAGATATGGCAAAATACAGAGATGTGACACCATGAGTGTAGCTCCCCCTTCCTGTAAGATACAACTAGTTACGACTAAGTAAATACACATTTTAGCAAAGGAAATATTGAGGATTAATCATCATGGAAGCCAAATATTAGCCATAGTAATAATATGTAGTATTTGAGGATTTAGAAGGGGTCTTGAGAGGGATATTATTACTATCATCAATATGATCTCACTGGCTGAGCAGGTAAGAGCATTGTTACTTGTGGCAAAGGTCAAGGGGATTGTGGTTTTAACCCTGCCACTGGTGAAGTTGAAAAAAGGGCTGGCTTATTGAATTCCATGCTACAAAGTCCTCTGTAAGGGGCACCATCCTAGCCTCACAATAGTGGGGAGTTTGTGACGTTGAACTATATCATCATCATTAATATTGTTATACTTACATAAACCAAGGGTTTTTTCCCTCTTACAAGGGAAGTAGCTGGAGTCAAAGGCATAAATCCGCTCACACCCAGTTAATCCCAACACACTCCACACCCATTCACCACCCCTCCCTTCCTCCCCTGTGGTAGGGGAGAGAGAATACCACCACCAAGTGTTCCCACTTGAGTCGGAAAAGGCAACAAAAATGGGACGGGGATAGGGCTAGGCATCCTTCTCTCTGTAGCACCCAAGGGGATATTACTATTGCGGGGGTGGAGTGGGGGGTGGGGGGGCATTACTGTTATAATTATTATTATGATCATTATTTTATATATTTATTTATTTTTCATAAGCTAGAAAAAGGTCCTTGATGATCAAAAGCAGACAAGATAACTAGATAATGTGTTAAAATATGTTGAAAATATTTGAGAATAAAGAAGCATTAGTGAGAGATGTAGGGAATGAAAAAAAGTGTATAATCATTATAAGACGAATGGAAGATCATATCCCACAAAGAATGATAAGGGAAAACAGGAACATAAAATCTAAAAAGGTGATATTAATGGTATTGAATGATAGAACAGGCATTTATGAGATTGAGGAATTCTATAGGTTCAGTAAATATGAGGTTGGCAAGGTAATTCCAATGGAAATTAAATTCGAATCCCAATCTGTGGTGAACGAGATAATCAGTAATACATGGAGATTGGCTGACACTCAAGTTTAATGATGTTTGGATAAGAGGATACACAACGGAGGGGTAGAGAACAATTATGGAGTTAAATTATATGGTGATTATTGGCCTAAAGTAGATTTTGAGCTAGAATCTTGAAATTGACTTGCATGCCAAGTTGACTTGTATACTGCAATTTACACGTATGAACAATATCTCAGAGAAACAGTATCTTGGTCCTAGAGGAAGCCTAAAATATCACAGATAAGAACAGAACAGCTGTATGAAAAATGGAAAAAAACATAAAGAGGCAATCTGTAAATCTGTTGATACAGCAAATGCAAAACCCATGAGTGTTGAGATGTATATGTATTTGTTAGTAGGTGTGAACAAAGTAGAAAGTAAAGCCCAGTATAGGGAGATGAACATGGTGAAATGATGGACAGGTTGAGACAGTTGTTTATAGGGAGAGAGGATTTCCAAGGATTCACTTGACACAAGCAAAAGATTATTGAATTGTTTAAAGTGTTTGTTTCAAGACATCAAGACAAAAAGATGGAATAGAATGTCAAAGTTAAAAAAAAGATCTAGGATACCTACAAACATATGAATAAATTAATATGTGGAAGGAACAGAATTTAGTTCAAAGATAAAGGATCAACAATGTCAAGTAAATAAATTGTATGAAATTAATGCAAACCAAAGAAGTAAAACAAAAGAATAATTGATAAGGAATACACTTTAAAAGAGTCAAAATAAAGAAACTGAATTAATACTGTAAAGCTAAGTTGACTGAGAAAAATACTAAAACATTACATTTATAGAGGGACAAAGGGGATGAAAGGAAATCAATGGGAAGAATTAGAAATAAAAGAGATTGTATAACAAAAGAGAAAGAACACTGAAATGTAGCGAAGTAGCGAAGATAGAAATAGAAAAGCATTGGTGTGGGATGTAAATACATACATATACCAACAGCTTTTTCCTCTTTACAAGAGAGGGAGTCAAAGAAAAAATACACTCCTACCAATTTCATCCCCGCATACTACACTCCCATTCACCACTCCTCCCTCCCTCTTTTCTTGGCTCCTCCTGGATGATGGGTCATCCCATCTTGCCCATTGCCTTGGGTCAGAAGCAATGTAGCTGCAATGCCACTTTATTTAATTGACAACCCACCTCTCCATCCCCTCATGCAAAAAAAGAGAAGGCAGGGAAAAATCCTTCAGGCTGCATCAAAATATCATTCACACCTACTCCCTCATCCCCCACCCACTCCCTTCCATGTATCACAGCATCATCCATACAATACCATTCTCCACTCATCCCATCTTCTGTCTCCTCCCTTCCTTCCTCAACAGATATTACCCTCTTTCCCAATGCTCCTTTTATCCCATCCATCCATCTTATCCTTGGTTGCTCCCTCATGTTCCCTTCCTCCACCTCTGCCTTCTACACCTCCTTCAATAATCTTTTTTCACTCATTCTTTCCATGTGTCCAAACCATCCCAATACTCTTTCATCAACCCTATCTCTTAGCTCCCTTTCCACCCCCACTTTCCTCCTCACCTCATTTCTCACTATCCAGCCTAGTAACCCCTACCATACTTCCTAGACATTTCATCTCAAACACATTTAAACTCTTCCTGTTCCTCTCTTATGTTCCATAAGGGATGTAGTGATGAAAAATATGCTATAGTTTTACAGTGGCATAGAAAAAGAAAAGCAAGGATTTCAAAGTGCCAAAGACTGTATCAGTAGTTCTGGAAAATGACTGGTGCACTAAAATAGATATTGAAGAAGTGTTTAGATTAGGTACAGAAGATATGAAAAGGGAGGGACACAGCCACAGTAAACCAAATGATTAATAGAACATGGAAATTAGCAGATGGACAAGTTGAAGAATATTTGGATAGAATGAGATGCAGTAGAGGAAGAAAGAGCAAAAAAGTGCTAGATCATAAAGCTATGGTAAAAAAGAAATTACCACAGAATATAGCAGAAGACTGATAGACAAGAAACTGAAAGGGACAGATAAAAGATAATGTAAAGAGAGTGAAAATTGTATTTACCAATGTAGGTGGTTTAATAACAGCCAGGAAAGAAGCTAGTCATTGTTTCATGGTAAAAGATCTAGATATTATGTGCCTTGTAGAGACTAAGGTAAATGAAAATGTTGACATTCAAGTTCTAGATGATGAAAAAGTAATAGAATCCTTGATCTGTCTTAGAATAAGTGGTGGCATAATAACTCCACAAAGTGAAGGATGTATGCAAGATCAAAATAATACAGAGCATTAACCAAATCACTTCCAAACATTCCAGATAATGTATACAAAGAGACATTAGAACCACTGTTGTTGTCGTCACACAAGATAAAAGATACAAGAAAAATAGAATACTAAAGGTAGGAACTAAAATGATGCCTTGCCTAATTGACAGATTGTACAAGTAAAAGACTAGGCAAGTGTTGCCCACACTGGAAGAAGGAAAAGAAAATGGTGGCATAATTGCCTTAGAATTTAAATTGTAGACAAGATTGACAAAGAAGGTCTCTTAGTAAGGGCAAAAGAATATAAAAAAATGTAGCATGAAACTTAAAAAAAAAAATTGTTTGAAGGATGTTAAGAAATATAATTTTACATACAGGTGCACAGAACTGTGGTATAAATTAAAAGAAAAACAGTCTAGGCAGTCAACTTATGAATTTAAGCAAAGTTTGGAGACTTATAGTTCCTATCCATCCTGTGTAGTATACAATTACATGAATGTAAACACATATATTTACACATGGGAAAGTTAATCTAATTCTAACCACATTTTCCTCCATCTCACATGACTTCTCACTTCCTGATAATATTCCCCCAAGCCACATGGTGTAGCATTTAAATTCCGTTGAATAACATTTTGTCGTGTACACATTCATATTCTGTTGTCAAATGAAATCCCCTCATCGCTAATTTAATCCTATAGCTTTGAGATCCTAGCCGTGACTGAACAGTCAAGAATGGGAACAAAATCTTTGAAGTGCATCACCAAGTTGAAAGGGTCATAGACTTTGCAATTTTTGTTTTGGACTAGCCAAGATTATTTTATTCAGCAGATGGGAGTAGGGTAATTTAGGAAAATTGTGTGTAATGTTTCAGCTCGTTGTTGGAAGAAATGATACATCCACCTCAACCAATATCACTGTTTTGTTCACTGTCACCACTCTTGATAGCACAGCTACCACTTCACCACCTTTTCCAACACTCTCCTTTCTACTAACACCATGCACACCCTACCATCATGGGCAGTTACTGATGTCTCTGGCATCATGCCTAATATTAGTGCCATTACTCTTACATCAGGCATTACCACAGCATGGCTGTTGTGAACACCACTGACATCACTTCCTCCGTTTAAGTTACACATCAACATTAACTTCATCACTGCCATTTTTAGGGCTGCTATCATCATTGCCATCTCTAACATTACATTATTGTGACCATTGGCTCACTGCTTTCCCTGTTCCAACCCTAATCCATCCCTTTTATTACTGTTTTATAACTATAAATAGGGTAAAAGATACCATCATTCCTGTAGCCATGACTATCAGTATCATTAATATAGAATATGCACCAACATGACCAATGCCTTCACCACCTTTTCTACAAGTATCACTGCACCATCACTATCTCCACCACTTCCACTAGCACTTCCTCCACCTCTACCACCATCACTATTTTTATCATGATCAATTTATTTCCACCACCATTACTTCTTTTATCATATTCGTTTTATTTCCATCACCATCATCACCACTGTTTCCACCACTTATACTTCCCTTTCCATAACTACCACAACTAATATACTGCTATCACTTTGACTGCTACCACCACTGCCACTGATACCAGTGATTAACTACTGTTGCTACCAAAACTACAATTACTACCACCCTATACCCTCAACACAGCACAAAAGTCTCATTACTACTGGAGCAACAAAAATAAAAGAGAGATTTTGTCCCATCACCTACCACTCCTGTCAGTTTTCCTTTTACTGGTTCATCATCCATCATCATATCACCTCTCTCCTTGGTGCCCTTCACTAGCATCACCATTAAATCTTGAACAATAACATTTTCACCACACTCATTTGGCCAACTTTTATAGTAAGGAATGTCGCTGATATAGTTGAAGTGCAATAAACTATCTTCAGTTAATCTTGTTGCTGAATGTTTAGTTAAACCTTAATCACCAACCTTGATCATGTTTTAATTTCAAATATAAAGATTTCTATTTAGATATTCCACATCACCACGCCCATTCATTCGTATGTTGAAATCTGGAAGCAGTTCAGACTGAAGACAGTATTTAGTAATGCAAATATCTGATATACAAGACTTCCAGACTTATTGCATTTGATAACTTTGTAATGTACATTATACTTTAGTATATTGCCATAAACATGCAGTATGAATAAATACAAGATGACACATGAAATTCAAGAACTGGCTGATTAATTTCTTACATCCTCCTTATAAGAAAAAGCTACTGGTGTAAAGGAATGACCAGTTTATCCTAAAAATACTCATAAACTGTTGTCTGATTGCTCAGATCATAGAACACCAAAGATAACGTGGCATGAGCATAGTCATATTTCCTGATATAAGAGTTCTTTTTATGTTTTCATTCCTGAAACTATGTGATAGGAAATACCTGTTTATATTTAGTAAAACACAGTATATATATTTGTTGGTACATTGTGACAAGTTGATGAAGGTGGAAAAAGAAGTCACGGGTCTAGTTCCGAGTTTCTGAGTTTATTCCTGACCAGTTTTGATCTATGCTTCTTCCTCTGAAGAACCATAGAGCGAAACCGGTCAGGAATAAACTCAGAAACTCGGAACTAGACCTGTGACTTCTTTTTCCACCATCATATATATTTGTAATAATAATTGTTGCCTTGAGTTTCACTGACTGGAAAGTTGCAGTCCCAGTTTGGGTGGTAATGGTAATTAGGCCTTCCTGTTGATCTCTTTGGGAAGAAACATTGGACTTATCTGTGTGAGACTGTTTCTGTTGCTGGTTGTCAATTCCCTTCATGAGGAAAGGTGGAGGAAATACAGTTAAAGATGATACAGATCATGGGCCAAGTCTTGATGGTGATTTCCAACCCCTCAGGGCTCCACCTCCATATGGAGGTGAGGGTGATGATGAATTTTGAAGATGTGTGGCAGGGAGATGATTATTTCTGGCATCCATCTTGCAAAACCACCACTTGGTGGTACCTGCCATTGGTCTCATATGTATTTATAAATCTATACATGTAAATAGTAATAATTATTGCTCTGAGTTTTACTGACTGGAAACCTGCAGATCCATAATGACTGGCAACAGCTCTCAGGCTCTCCCATAAAGTGTAATTGGAAGGGATGGACTGTTGTATTAGTATGGGACTGCCTTTTTGTCATCAGTTTACAGTAGTAGGATGAGAACAGTCACTGGCTGTCTGCTCTCCATTTGAGAAAAGGTGGAGGAAATACAAATTTGACAGAGAGAGATCTAGGAGAACAATCCAGAGACAATGTCAGGCCCTTGAGGAAGCTCATTGGCTGAGTGAGTTAGGGTATTGTTACTTGCGGTGAAGGTCAAGGGGATGGCAGTTCAAATCCTGCCACTGGCAAAGGTGAACCAAGGGCATGGTTCATTAAATTCCACACTACAAAAGTCCTCTGTAAGGGGCACCATCCTAGCCTTCCAATGGGAGGAGTTTGTGACGTTAAACCATATCACCACTACTCTCATTTTTCTACCAGGCAGGAAATCATGCAGTTTAGTAGGTTACCTTGTATCCCTCCTATGTTTTCTAATTTTTTTAATGATTTTTTGTGTGTGAATATAGATGTGTATATATATATATATATATATATATATATATATTTATATGTAGATGTAGATTAGAAAAATAAGGAAACAGATTATCTTGTATGCAAATAGAGTTAAAAACGAAAGTATTCTGACAGTTAATAATCTTCTTTCTCTTATTCTCAAATTTTCTGACTATGATCCATCCATTCGGTGTTTGAACAAAGACTATTTCACCAAGATCATTCATATATTATTCAGCATTTCATATTCAAGGAGACTTCATCAGGAATGACATACACTGGAGAACACAAAATGTACAAAAATGAACATAAAAACTTAAGAGGTAGTAATAGTGTAACATGACAGTAAGATGTCTATTGAGATGCGTTACTATGCACCAACAAAATGTGGCTATTGAACATCACCTTCAGCATTACTATAACTGCGTAGTTAACAGGGATATTTAATTAACTGCACAATAATAATTGCTAGCTTACATTCATTGAAGGAATGTATATTAGAAAGAAGACTCCTATCATCAACATAAATCAAACATGATTTCAAGTATAGATTTTTTAATGACAATTTTATTTTATGCAAGTCACATGTGGTAAGCTTGCTCACCTTCCACCTTCCCCCTCTCCTACTGTCCTTCTGCCCCCTCCACAAGAGGTAAACCCACCCTCCACTTCTCTCCTTCCACCTTCACCACTCTCCTTCCCCTCCTTATGTGGTATACCCACCCTCCACCCCTCTCTCCTTACTCCTCTGCCCCCATCCACCCCCGAAACCATTAGGAGATCTGCTCAAATTAGTGAGTCTACATGGTATATAAGCCGCCATGCTTGTTCTTTCTTGTATCATTTGTTTTTTGTAAGTACACTTTATGTTCTCCAGTCTTTCATTCCTGAGGATGTCTCCTTGAAGACAGAATGTTGGATAATATATGGATGATGTCGGTGAAATAGTCTTTGCTCAACCCGAATGGCTGGATGCTAGTCAGAAAATTAGAGAATACAAGAAAGATTATCAAATGCCAGAATGCTGTCATTTCTAACTCTACTTAAAGACTAAATAGGATTCACTTTTGACTATTTTATTGTGTGTAGTTTCTATACTATGCATGGTCTTGTCTTCATCATTGATGTTTCTCAAAATTTCTCCAATTGTTGCCAATGTTTTGGAACTTTTTGGTTCCATCTTCTGGGCAATATGGTGAGCAGGGTCCATTGTGGTCATATTTATTTGTCGTGTAGGGGTCATCAGGGTTTCTATGTGAAGAGGCTTCTGCTGATTGGCTGCCACAGGCCAATAGGAAGTTAGGGAAGGTTTGTAGGACCTTTCCCAGTATAGGTGTTTGATTTGCTTGGGTCCAGTCACTGATATTTAGTTTCCAGTCCAGGCTCAAAATATCTCTATTAACTTTATTTGTATTTCCCCCATTTTTTTTTTTTTTTTTTTTTTATAAAGAAAGATGACAACCAACAATTGTGCCCTCCTCTTATCAGTGGCATCAAGACAGACCCACGCTAGTGCAACACAGAGAATAGTTTATTGTTTCTTCCCAAAGAAAGGGACCAATGATGGGTACCTGCAAGATGGACAGCAAAGCTGCTAATTTTCTAAATTTGTCAACCTTTCCTCACCTCCATCAGGAGGTTGCAGCCCTGAGAGGCTGACACTTTGTCTCTGGACTATAGGCCCAAGATCTTTAACAACTTCAACTGTATTGCTTACAATTTTTCACGCATGGAGAGATTACACCAGTGACTGTTCCCTTTCACCTACTACTTTCATATGGTGACAGGAAAGCAGACTCACACCAATACAACATGGACTAGAATCTGAAGTTTCTTCCAGGAGAGATCTGTGGCAAGGCCTGAGGACCATTGCCAGCCACTCTGGGGTTACGGGTTCTCCAGTTAGTGAAACTTGAGATAACAATTAATTAAATTCCCAGAGAAATATATGGGAAGGCCTTAAGACTATTGTCGATTACAGTGCATCTGTGAGTTTCCAGTCAATGAAATTTAAGGCAATAGTAATCATTATTATTATTGTTATTATTATTATTATTATTATTATTATTATTTTCATTATTATTGTCATTATTATTATTATTATTATCATCACTCCTGAAATTATACATTATTTCCACTTTATATATTATTTCCACCTATTTTGGTTTTCAGTGAAATCTTTTCTGTATTTGATATTATTATTATCATTATTTTTTCTTTAGTAATATCAACATTTTATGCCTTTATTTCTTGATATACATTTATTTATCTATTATTTTTCAGGAACATTGGTTATTCAAAACTTCAACAGGAATACTTTTCGATCATCCAAGCAGAAATATTTCTTATATATACATTTACTGATGAGGTCTTACAGGTGGCAAAATGGTGTACACAGTATATTTATTTTAGTGTGAATTTATTACTAAGAAGTTTTCTTTTTTAGTGAAGTGTGCATTATAAATGAATTCATCTCTCTTATGTTACATTTAATCAAGTAACTTTAAGTTTCCCATATTTATTTTTGAATAATTTTTGCAAATGCCTTGCTTTATTTATCCATGATTTAATCATACTAGTCTTTACCATAATTTTGTATATTAATGTTGCTTTTTTTCATGAGTACTATTCTTTTAAATTTCACAATTGCCTTTATTTCATTCTTGATCTTTAGTATTACCTTAATTGTTTACATCTTTGTTGTTATTTGCTCTTATGTGGCTGGCTTGCATGGTTGCGAGCATGAAGGCTGGAGGTGACCAGCCTCAAGGAACCAGACAGCAGATTAAAGCTCCTCCTACCTCAATGTGTTTCTAACCAACACACCAAACTAATTATTACTGCAGTATTTATGGCAACTGTACATATCTTATATTTGCACTTTTTTTTCTTTACTGTTATTACTATTATTGTTATTATTACATTACTGTTACAGTTATGACTATTAAAATGCCATTTTAGATAATGGGGAGAGGCCCTGTTTAGCTATCGGATGAGTCAGATGATAAGCACTGGATTAGTAATATTTGATGCTTCATAGTTTATTGGCTGTTGTAGATAACATAACGGAAATCTTCTTTGGCCAGTTTTTATAAATAACTATGATTGTGTAAATATTTTTGGTTTCCTTTTAAATAAAACTCATATTATACATAGCCTTAATAGTTGTAGAGCAGTTGTAGGTTATGCCGATCTGAATAGGTTCCTCCCCATAGCATTGTGCCCTGTGCCCTCATGACCTGCCACCCCTTCCCCCCTGCATCTGGGCTTGCTGCACTTTAGTGGACCCGGGGCTTCAAGGCCCCAAGCGTTCTCATGTGGACCTTAGATGTGACCTGTAAGCCCTGAAAGCACTATGGACCATGGGTGCACCCTGAAGGTCCTTAAAGTCCTCTGTGGACACTGGGTAATCCCTGTAGGCTCTGAAATCTTGCTGAGGTGCCCAAGGCCCCAGGTGGTCAGGCCTGTGTGGGTGGCAGAGCATTGGGGTGCTGGGAGTAGAGTAGAAAGCCTAGACTGTGACCACCTTTTGAATGCCTGGTCCTGATTGTCTCTCCCGCAGCGTGGCGGGCCCAGGGCTACCGCATACCCCAGCACCTCGTGTCCGGCCGTGGCTTGCCCCAGCACTACTACCACCTTCATCACCATCACCACCTCCAGCACCACCATCTCTACCACCACCACAACCACCAAAGGTCGTTGATGCCTCCGCCACCTCCAGCCTCCTCTTCCACCACCTCCACCTGTACCTCTACATCCAACTCCTCTTCCAATACCACTGCAACCACTGCGCTGCCCCCTCCCCCCCACTTCCGACATCATCACCACCACCACCTGAACCACAACCCATGTAGTCTTCATCTCCCTGCTAATTCCTCCGCTGCTAGCAATCCTTCCCCTCGCACGCCTTCTGCTGCTACTGCCTCTGCTTCTTCCACTGTGGAGTCCTGGGCCTCGCATTACGGCTACTATTGCCCCCCCTCCTCCACCTCGCCCCACAAGTCCCCAGCGCTTGAGCGGCGGCCCTCTGCATCAGCTGCCTCGACTTCAGCTGTGCCTGCATCCTCCGCGCAGTCTTGTAGTGAAGGTGGTGATCACCATTCATACTCAGGCTACGGTGGGTCCAGCCTTACTTCAATTCCATACTCAGCATATCACCAGTGGCAGCAGAGCAAACCAAGATCATGGGATAATCTGCTCTCCACACGGGCTTTTGGTGGTTATGGATTTGGTTATGGTTTTATTGATACTATCCCTCCTCGTGGAGCAGGCAAGGGGGAAAAGGTGCGGTCAGCAAGCACCTACCGCCTCCGGGAAAACAAGGAGAACCTCATTGGTCCTCCTCCGTACCGTCCTCCTCCCACAGCAAAGCTCCGATCTAATGGGCACAGGTCTACGGACAGCTTGGTTTCTCCCTTAGACGGCTCCTGTTTTACCTGCGACTGCTTGAGTGTCGATACTCCTGGTCTTGAAAACTGCCTCTTCGCCAAACCCAAGAGCACTGAGAGTCTTCTTGCATCTCGATCTCTTCAGCCAGCAGCTTCTGAGACCAGTTTGGCTGGTGACTGTGGCGGAGGTGGACCTGGTGGAGGAGGAAGTGGAGGTGGTGGTAGTGGGGGAGGTGGGCCTCCTCCTCGAAGGCGATCTCGTGCTGCATCTTTGGCAGACTGCCTGGGGACTACTAAGCATTCCCCGCCAGATGCTGACGAGATGACACATTTGTAGCCACCGCCACCCTGCCCAGCAGCTGCCACTCCACCACCTTCCCACATTGCTGCCTAATTCATGTCCAACACAGTCATTTTAGTAACAAAGAGTTTTGTCATGAGACTTCTAAACACAGTTGAAACTTAAAAAAAAAAATATGTGACTCCAGAGGATGTGACCCTGTGAAAAGAGTCATTTCTGAATGGTCATAATTGTTTACATAGTATAGTATCATTGATAGTCACAGAATTTTGTGTGTTTATGTATGTGTGGAACTACTCTCATGAGATGTTGTGTAAGTGTATGAATGACAGAATAGCATATTTTGGTAATATTAGATATTGTGCATGCTGGTAACAAGTTTGAGTGATAAAGTTGGGGTTGCATGGCAGTTAAAACTACAGTACATAACGTGTATGGCAAAAAGATCAGAAAATGCTGCAGTAGTAACGATGAATCTTGTTATATCACAGTTGTGGATGGTCCTGCTGAAGGTTCTTCTCACAGCCTTCATCTGTTATTTTTAGCTACACTATCTATCCCTTTCTCATCCTCATCTCCCATATTGGTACTCAGTCTGGAGGAAATAAGCATGCACTCATCCATGTTTTCATTCTTTCTTGTGTGTAAAACCAAATATTTTTATCCAGTGTACATACCTTTACGAAAAGCATTAAAACTGCACCCGAGATTAAACACTGCTTGTTTAGGTTATGCAGTTACCTAAATGTCCTTTCCCCAATGCATGGCAGTCCATTGAAAAAGATTTTTGCATGATATGGTTACATGTCACTTAAAGATTTAACACATTAACTGTCTATCTTTTGTACATAAGACATTATATATTATGCTACATACAAAAATGTGAAATGCTCTTGATCTATTACAGATTTTTTTGTTGTGCATGCATATGTGTATATCTGTGTGTACTTATGTGCATGTACAAATGAGTATATATGTATTAATAAATATATGACAGTAAAAATGTACATATCAACATGTACTTGTATTGTTTGTGTGTGTGTGTGGACATAATTGGATATATATATATATATACATATGTATGTGTATATATATATATATATGTATATATATACATATATATATGTATATATATATATAATGTATGTATGTATGTATGTATGTATATGTGTGTGTGTGATTTGCCATGGTCTTGGATCACATATTGGACTTATGATTGACAGCTATTACTCTCCAGGATGAGAGCTCAGAGCTCATATATGACTGTTAATGTGTAATGTTGTAACCTTACATGCACACACACCTCAGCTCCCTGCCCACAAGAGTTGAAGTAACGGCTTGCAGCACAGCGATCCTGAAATTATTTCAGCCCTGGGCGGGATTTGAAGTCAGACTGCTGTAGTAGCGGTGGCAAATGCTACCACTGTGCCATTGAGCCATGTGTGTGTATATATATATATATATATATATATATATATATATATATATGTATATAAATATATATATATACATATATGCGTGCGTGTGTGTATTTACCTAGCTGTATTATACGGGAAGGGGAGCTATGCTCATAGTGACCCATCTTTGTATCTCTCAGCATCTAGTTTGTTCTTAAATTCTTGTATGGTGGCTGCACACACTATTGTTCCATCCAATTTGCTCTAGACATCCACTCTGTGTGGGAAACTTTTTTTTTCAGATCTCTTCTATAACTATCCTTTTTGTTTTTCATGTCACCTTGTTTTTCTTTTATCCTACTTTAATAAGTCTTCTCTGTCAAGGACTTCCTTGCCTTTCATGATTCTTTAAATGGCCAATAGATCTCCTCTTTCTCTTCTTTGTTTCAGGGTTGGTAGTTCCAGTTTAGACAATCTTTATTCATGTGTCAATTTTGAAAGTGTATATACATGTGTATTTGATATAAATAGTATTGTGTATGGCTATACTATATGAAATCAGTGGTGATGGGTATTTGAAGTTGTTCCTGCAAGATGGGTATCTGAGACATTTCCTTTCTGCCTCTCCTCAAATCCTGTCAATTTCCTTGCCTTCCTCAGGAGGTGCATCGTCAAGGAGCTTACACTTGGGCTCTTAGCTGAGCCCAAGCTCCCGGTTTATGTCAACTGTATTTTTTCCACTTTTTCACTTAAGGAGTGCTGACTGTTTCTCTTCTCTTGATAATCTTGTCCAGTAACAGAATATGTGCAAGATCAGTAAACACAATAAACAAGCCAAAGTTTCTTCTCACAGGTTTTTTTTGGAGCACCTAAGGATTGCTCCCAGCCACTGTGGAACTTCGGGTTTCCAGTCATTGAGACTCCAGGCAACAGTTATTAGTAATGTTATTATACACTATGTAAATACTGTTCTAGGAATTGATACATCACTGTATGAATTTACCTAATTGTATTTACTTAACTGTAGTAGTCAGGGAGGGAGCTATGCTTATGGGGTCCTGTCTCTTATTCTCCAATTATTGTACCTTGTTTTGAATTCATATATGATCGGGCATGCAGCTTGGGCTGTATCATCTTTTAGGATTCAAGGAATTTATGCCACTCTAAACAATTTCTTCTTAAATCCCTTAGACATGTAGTCTTTTTCAGCTATGACCTTGTGATGATCTCTTATCTCAAATCAAGATATTTTCTCTGTCAATTTTGTCCATTTCCTTCAGTGATCCAAACAGTCCAATGAAGTCCTCTCTGTTTGATTCTTTAATGATGGCAGGTCTTGTGCCCCTAGTATCTCCTTATATGGCTTATCTGCAAAGCTGGGGATCATTGGTGTGTGAGTATTTATTTAGTTGCATTTATCCAAGAGTCCCATCTTTGCATTCCTAATGGCCAATTCTGACCTTAATTTGTCCTGTTATTTGATTTGATTTTTCCATGAATCAATATTCATGTACAGAAAACTAGTTTTTAATGTCCTTCAAGTATCTAATAATATTTAACTTCATCTCATAGAAAGAAATGAAAGATGGGGGAGGGGTTGTGAATGGGAGTGGAGTGTGTGGGGATGAAATGGGTGGGAGTGGATTTATGTCTTTGACTTTGGCTACCTCCCTTGTAAGGGGGGGGAATGCAAAAGCCCCTTGGTATATGTATATGGGCTCTGGTTTTCTTTTGTTTCTTGACAAGGAGTCTTATCAAGTATGTTCTCGTCTCTCATGAGTCTAAACACTTGTATCAGATCACCTCTCTTCTTTCCTCTAATGTTAGCAATCCCAGAATATTCAGTCTTCTTATAATTTATCTGCAAGACCTGGAACTATTTTGCTACTGTTCTTTTCTCTGATTGGTTTATACTGTTTTTTTTTGTGTGTGTGTAATGACCACACTACTATAGCATATTCCAGTCCAGGGTGAATCAGGTATTTGATGAACTTCATCATCATGTTTTTGTCCAACTAATTGTAATGTACAGGAAAGGAGTTGTTATACTTGTGAGATCCTATCTCTCTTTTTCCAACTGTCATTAGCTTTCTTTGAAATTACTTATAGATTTAGCTTAGGTGATATTATTTATTCCAAGAGTTAATGAATCTGTATGAAAATTTGTATTTCTTGACATCACATCCAAAAGATGTATTTTCTTAACTTATTTCCATGATCTTTCCGCTCTCATCCCAGAGCATTATATCAACTCTTGTCTGTTTTATTTATTCTTTTTAATATCCTAAACATTACTATCAAGTCTCCTACTTTTCCCAAAAGTGTATGCACTTGGTTTGTTTCCACATATATTTTATACAACCCAGAAAATGCTGTCTATAGGTCTTTTTCTTTCCTCTATTAAGTCATTTTCTTTTATGAAAACTGATTGGAAACTTCTGGTGATAATGTATGTGTGCAATTTCACTCTGGTCTGATCATGCACTGGACTCATGATAGACAGCTTTTACCCACTCAGTTGATAGCTCAGAGCTGTGGCCCAGTCTATGGCTAATACTGTGACCTTACACATACCCTTGACTCTTTGCCCAGGAGAGCAAGCTGTTGACTTACAGTGCTTTGATGCTCTACAGTACCTTGGGCTGGGACCAAACTCATGACTACGTAGTTGGGCAAGTTGGTGTTTGTGCATGTGTCTATGTATTTATCTAGTTGTATCTTACGGGAAGGGGAGCTACGCTTGTGGTGTGTGTGTGTGTGTGTGATTCACCATGGTCTTGGATCACATGTTGGACTCATGATCAACAGCTATTACCCTCCTGGAAGAGAGCTCAGAGCTCATGTGTGTGTATGTGTGTGTTATGAAAATATGTGTTGAATACATATAAACAAACTTGTAACCATTTCAGTGTACATGCATACATATTGGTGTGACAGTTCTTCAAATATAAACCTACAAATGTGTGTGTACTACATGCATGTATATAGTTTATGCTTTCCATTGCTGCTTGTTTTTATCCAAATTCCAAACATATTGGTATTCAGTAGTTTTGCTTATTTGTGTAAGAATTAACATTTATGTTATTTACAATCAACTATTGTGTAAATATACTGTACTCGGAACCATTCTCCTTTGCACAGAAGCCCCACCCTATATTTACTGTACATATTATTGATTGGCTACAGAGTGAACAGTAATGTTCAAGTATATTATCACTTGACTAAGAAAAAAAGGACAAAGTGATATTGAATAGATGGGTGGGCACTAGTATTATCTCATTCGACCTTTTGTTACAGTGATGTACTTTAGATTTTATTCTGGGTAATGCCAAGTAATTTGATTCAGCTATAAGGGTGACCCGTCATTCAGGAGGTCCCAAGATAAGAGGGTGGATGGGAGTAGAGTATGTTAGGGATGGAATGGGTGGAAGTGATTTTTATGCCTTTGTTTTTTGGCTGCCTCCCATATAAGGGGGAAAGCCTTTGGTATATGTATGTATTTATAAGGATGTGAGCATAGGGAAGGGTTTAACTGCAGAAAATACTTTAGATTATGTTTACATTTATTTGTTTTCTTCTTTATCAAGTGCTTATTAATGACTAATGATATTTCATATTTGATTTATTTTATAAACCTGTAGAATTTAGTTATTTGGACTTTCATATTCACCAAGGAAGAAACCAATGGTATAGTTCCATAAAATCAATATAGGATTTCTGTTTAACCAAACCAGCCATTTTGCTGAGAGGGAAGTGGGTTTGTGTACTGGAAAATCACTAATATTAGCATGAAAGATGTTTCTGCTTCTTGAAATGTATTTTGTCTTTAATTAAGAGTATCATAACTAATGGAACTGGCCACTCCATGTAGATATCACACTTGCAGAAATTTGAACTCTTAGGTAATTGATATACAAATCAGTTTTGCATGGTGGCATATTCAAGGATTTTTTTTATTTTTCAGCAGAGAGGAATTCACAGTAAAGAGAATTATTGACCAGTCCAGATCCCATTCAATCCCCCTTTAACAGAATGAAAGGTTTTAGCATTTGCCATATAATCTAAAAGGTATACCACCATGTTGCAGTCTTCAGTAGTTTTTCATGCCTTCTCTACCCATTTTCCTTTGCAGTGTCTGAGAAGTAATAAGGTACTCGGAACATATTTATTGTGACACATAAATGCCAGTAGAGGATCAGAGATTTAACCCTTTTTTGACTGAGGGAATGGATTGGAGGTGAATGAAATAGCTTGACAGGACCCAGAATAAAGGAAAAAGTACCATCAAGTACAAAAAGGATGATTGAGAATAGTCTATAGCTCCTTTGCTACCAAAGAAGTGCCATACAGATGAATAGAATAGTGTAGCCTGATATCAACCAGAGTAGTAAAACAAATGCCTCCTGGCATTGAAGATGATGCATTTAACTTTTTAGCAGTGGAGTCGTGATGGAATGTGATATGGTAAAGATACTACATCAGAATTGCTGAACTAAATTGAATTGCTTCATTGTGCAGTAGAACTCCTCCATCAGTTGCATCAAGTATGTAGTGTCCCATTGTCTGCATGATTTTTTTTTTTTCCTTTCACCCTCCACAATATAAATGTATTTTGTATGTGTTCATCTATTATTATTATTATTGTCATTACTGTTATTATTGCTGATATTAATATCATTATTATTATTATTATTATCATTATTAGTAGTAGTATTATCTATTATTATCATTGCTATCATCATTTATTTTATTTATTTATTTATTTATTTATTTTTATTTTTTCTATTCACTGAATGGAAGCCAACAGCCCTGCAGTAGCCAGCAACAGACCTTATACCCTCCCATAGGTCTTTATGGGAAGAAACTTAGGACTATTGTCTGTTTTGTATCAGGATGGAACTATTTTTATTTTAACAATTTATAGCAGTAGGCAAAAGAGAACAGTTGCCAGTTACCAGCTCTTTTTATGTGAAAAGTTGAGGAAGTATAGTCAAAGTTGATAAGAGACATTGGATGACCTAATCTGGAAATTAACTGTCAACCTTTTGGGGCTGTACCTCTAAATGGAAGTGAAGGGGTTGATAGGATTTAAAGACAGGTGGAAGATAGAGGATTCTCTCGGATGTCTGTTTCATAGCACCACCACCTTCAAGTACCTGCCATGGGTCCTTGTCCATGTGTGTGCTTGTATTTATTTACAGTACTACCTCTCATTAACGGACATTAATTAGCTGTGTTTGCGGTGTTTTCAGTGTTTTGGAGTGGCTTTTGGTGTGGCATAGTGATTGCACGCACTAAACAACAGCACCAAAAGCACTGAAAACACCGAGAAAACACCACAAACACAGCTAATTAACGTCCGTTAATGAGAGGTCTCACTGTATATATATATTCATTTTGTGCGTATGTTTCTGTGTAAGTAGAATATCGATTTTCTAAATTTTGATTATACAGATTAGAGGGGTTTTGCATTTTATGTCAAAATGCTATTATTTGACAGAAATTGAAAAAAGAAAGAAAATTTTTTGATTTGTTGGTGCAGGCAGACAATTAAGTATTTCACCCTCCTCAGCGATTGCTGCATCACTTCTAGACATTTGTTGATTTCATTTACTTAATTGAATGCAACCAGGTA
This sequence comes from Oratosquilla oratoria, assembly GCF_046742065.1. Classification (NCBI taxonomy): domain Eukaryota; kingdom Metazoa; phylum Arthropoda; class Malacostraca; order Stomatopoda; family Squillidae; genus Oratosquilla; species Oratosquilla oratoria. The sequence continues at coordinate 49,788,666 of NC_134785.1, read as the reverse complement.
ATAAAAATGCTAGTATCTGAAGCTAATATTGTGGCATGAAGATGGAAATTTTATCCTTTATAGAGTGGCTCCTTAATACTCACGTTTGTTAGCTAATGTAGACCCCTGTGAATGTCAAAAAAAAAAAAAAAAAATTGAAAATCTATTCCCCCCTAAAAACACTCCTGGACCTACTTTTTCTTAGTACTGTATATCCAAAGAAATAATGTATTTCCATACTTTTATAGGATAAATACAAAAACTTAAGGTTAGATAATAATCCACATTTGCTGGTGTATAAGAAGCATCTCCTTATGAAAAGTATCATGGTATGAGACTCGTCCCTATATTACAAGAATACAGTATTTTGAAAAAATTAACATTTTGAGACCAATGTTGTTTCATAGATTTATTGAAGATTATTGAAAAAAAGGATATTGCGGGGGAAAACAAATTATTTTGTGCATTGCAAATTAGCAGCAATAGTGACAAAAATAACATTGTGTTTGTGGCAAACACCAATGGCAATACTTTCACATAAAATTATCTGGCTTAGGTGCCTTTTTGGGGCTACTGTTGCAAGAGGTGTATTTCTTACATCTTTATACATATGGAGAGCTGACAACCAGTGACTCAACCCCTCATACTACTTTCACTCGGTGAAATAAAAACTGTCCAATACCAGTACAACATAGAGAAGAGTTTAAAATTCCTTCCTAGAAAGATCAGTGAGAGGACCTGAGGACTGTTGTCAGCCACTGTAGGGCTGCAAGTTTTCTACTCAGTGAACCTTTAAGAAACAGTTATTACAACTACTACAATTAATTATTGTTATTATTATCATTATATATATATATATATATATATATATATATGTATATATATATATAATGTGTATATGTTATAATATTAACTTTTCTTCTTTTCCTTTTCTTTTTCATTACCTTGTTCACTGCATTTCTGTTTTGACAGTCATCATAATGAAATTCCATTAGTTGAAGGGTCAGAATTTAGATGAGTTAATTGTATTGTCTTTTGTAGACATGCACTAGCTGATTGAAGTCTCAACCATTTTTCTCACTGGATGTGGTAGAAAATTTACCTATTTCTCAGTTCTTAAAAGGGCTATTGAATGCGGCTCTGTGATAATCTAATGAGTCTTCATGGTCTGTCAAGAAAAGCATTTTTCTTTTTCCTCAACTTCTTCTTTCATGATACCCTGATTGTCTTCTCCACCCCAATCTCAGTGATATTCAGGATTGGTCGTCATGCTATAGACACTCGAGAAGGGAGAAAAATGGCAGAAGCTAAAGTGCAATTTTTAATGCACATAATATTTTGCTTTTGGGCATAAAAAAAAAAAAAAAGGGATGGTTGTGGTGAGCAGGACTGTTAGGATATTGAGGTGCTTGTGGTTGTATGGTGGGATGGTTATTGACATTCAAGTAATGTGGTAGTTCAGATTTTGTGGTGAGTAGGTAGGTGTCCGTATGAGCTAATGGTGATGGTTTATGGTGAGGAGATTTATTAATTGGCAAAAAATGTTGAGTGAATGTTTAATGTCATTTGTTTCATTGCTTCATTTCAGTTATTATGGAGATGAGGTATTTTGTAAGCAGCAAAATCAAGTAAAGGTAATAGAATATATTAATGGCAAGTCTTATATTTTCTCAGACAAACCATTTGGTTTGCACTGGGAATGTATCAGTATTTCCACAGTGTTTCTTAGCTTTTATTTTGAGACTTAAATTTGTGATAATAAGCTTTGTCTTAAATACCAGTACCTTGAATGATAAGCGCACAGAACATTTGGCCATGGCAGTGGATATAGGATTAGGCTAAATGACTTTGATAACTGTAAATATGAAAAGGTTTGTCATAAAAGCATAATCCATATGAAAGAATAGAAAATGCACAAGTTATGAAAGTAGTAGCTGTTTTATCGAATCAACAAGCAAGACCCAAGGCGACGAAATGAAGTGCAATTGTATTAGTATTTATCGACACAAGTGCAATAGTAGGCACTACATGATCCTGATACTGAAAGTAAAAATATTAGAAGTACAATGAAAAGTAAAAGGTGCAGAATGAAGGTGCTGTCGAAGATGATAAATCTGTTCACCACTTCTTCTGAAATGTATCTGCTTGCTGTCCACAAAACATGGTATTTCTCACATAACATCCACTGCAGGAGAGTAAGTAGACTAGAAAAGTCCTCATGTGGATTTTTTTTTTTTTCATAGCTTTTAATGATTGTCATAAGCTTTTTGTATGTGAATTTTCCAGCAGCATTATCATGCTGACTGTGTCTGGGTTCAAGTGAAAATTCTATGTACACACCTGTAGATATGCCTACACCGTCACTTTCACATATCAGTCGTGCAGTGGCTGTTTCTGGCCAGCAGTCGTCATAAAAGTTGTGGTCATTGTACATATACAGTATATGCTTCTGTGTAGTGGGAAGAAGAATGAAATGCACATGTTGTATTTGTGCTGTGGTTGGAAAATGAATAGTCTTTCATGGCAATGGTAGTCCTAAGGCTTCCTCTAGCAAACTGTAAATACTCAACTAAGGTTAGAGAATGTACATGGATGATTCTAGTTTGATTTTTACACTTTGTACATATTGGTCTGCTACTGCTAGCTCTGCTCCCTTTGACATGTGTGACATGTAGTCATTGAGCAAGAAATTCCTTGAAAACCTCACTACAAACATCTTTTAATATATGGTCATGTCCTAATTTTGCTTTTAGTCAAACTATCTTTACACAAATAATGATTTCTTGCCAGTATTTTTTCCTGACACTAGACATTCTCTCTCCACCAAAGGTCATTATAAGGTCAACCATAGCCTTGTGACTTAAGTAGCATTCAGGCACCTAAAATTTTCTTATATTTCATACTTGCGTTTAGTATTATTTTTATATGTGATCTTGGTGCGAAATATCCAAAAAATAATTTCATTGCATAGATTCTCACCTCTTGCAAATCAGTAACATTTCCATGCTAATGACTAAAGAGAGCTCTACACTGTTCACTAAATATGCATTGTGCAGTTTTAGTGTCATATTATTTAGGATACCCATTTCATTCATACTTCCTTTGCTTTTGAACCCATACTACACATCAGGCCATTATATCCTTATATTTATAGTTTGTGTCTGTGTTTTTATCATGCAGTGTGACCTTATCATTCAATGTGCCCTTATCATCCGGCCCAGTTTTGTCATCTGGCTTGTTCTCGTCATTGGCTCACACTAATGCCATGGACCTGAATATGGTACATATCACCATGGCCATATACAGAACCTTAAAACTTTTGATGGGCCAGACATGCCAACAGCATGGTCCACTGATGATCACCTTTGTGGATGTGATCAAGACAAGCCTAGGGCACTTATGGAAGGGTCTTTCGTCATCCCAAGATTGTCCAGAGTTCACAGTGGAACATATGGTGAGCTTTTAGTATGAAGTCTTGTGAAATAATTAGTCAAGGATATTCATATCCTGCAGTGATATGTGACACAATATTTTCTGTACTGATTGCCATTATATAGTATGACATGTATAGGTATGCTTGTCATATCATAGCATGGTGTGTGTCAGTCCCAAGACATGGGGAAATGAAGATGTAAGGCCAAAGTGACAATCCCCAAAGTGCCAATATCACATCACGTCTAGTCATGATGCTCAGCATCGCGTCATAATATGTCACATGACTGAGTTCCTGTGACTCCCCAGAAACTTTAGTTGATGCTGACTAGGACACGATGTACTGTATATTGTGCTATCAAATACTCTTTTATCATGATCATACTCACCTGACACGTTTCAAACCATATCCCTTCACTAGACTTTGCACCTGGTCCAACACACCCTTCAGTAGGTTCTAGACAGTCGACATCCATTGAAAATTGTTGTATTATTAAAAGCATTATAAAGAATTCCTGAAATTATGTGCCATAGATTATATTAATACAATTACTAAGTTTTGTAGAGCTAAGGAGAATTTGTAGAGCGTCTAATAGACTGAAAAGAAACATGTTATTTGATTACCCTTCCTGTGATTCTATTTTCAAGTTGAAAGATGTAATAAGACAATTATGTCATCAACGAGGTATAAGAAGGAATTATCATTGTAGTTAAGTGAAATTTTTTTTTTTACATTGAAAGCATTAGATGTCACTGAATGATGGTGTTATATTCTCGACTACACTGCTTTTGTGGCTGGAATGGCTCTAGCACTTCATTAATCTGATTGAATAACCCAAATTATGAGGGCAAGATGAGTGCTTGCATTGGAAGCAGAGAACAAAATATTATATAAATTTAAAGTGGAATGAGCTATGTTGCAGTGGGTCACCAATATGGGATGGAGCGCAGTTGTCAGGGTATGATTATTGGCAATATTGACGGAAACCCTGATTGAATTAATTTTGTTTACATAACCAATACATGCTGTAGGAATATATCAAAGCAGATATTTTACACTCAAAACAAAATCAAACTATACAGTATTATACTATGTGTGACTAGTGTGGAAGAAGTGCTTATAATATATACAGGGCTGTACCCTCTAGGTGGGTGGGGAGGGCAACTGCCCCCCCCCTTATATATATATACAACACTGAATGGGTCCCAGTGATTAGAGACACATTTTAACAACCACAATGCACTTTAATTCTAAGCCATCAACATCGGGAGACCCAATGGAGGCCGACATGCAGAAATTAAATGCGGTACTGCCAAGGACTTGAACCCAGCCATCACATGACAAGTGCCGTAGTAACTTACCAACTACGCATTTCAATTTCTGCGTGTCGGCCTCCATTGGGTCTCCCGATGTTGATGGCATAGAATTAAAGTGCATTTTGGTTGTTAATATATATATATATATATACATATATATATATATGTATATATAATATATATATTTATATATATATATATATTTGCTTGGGGTCAGTGATAGATGCAATAGAAGGAAACAATGAAATATTCAGAGAAAAGAGATTTATTTTATTGAAATGTTGCCTTATGCATTTACGGAAGAGAATAATGTCAGGTTTAGTACGACTTTCAAAACAGTTCTGGTCGCCCATGCGTCATTTACAAACGAGTGGAATTTCCTGGATAGTAGTGACATTTTAATAAATGTCTTTATTTTGGTGTTCTAAATGTCTTGTGTAATGAATAATTAAGTTGTAGCTTCATCATGTCCGTGTTACTGTTTCCGGAAATTACTGCTAAGCGTTTGCTATGGCCATTGACAAAGCAATTATATAATTTCCTTTGCAATACTATGTTTTCAAGTCCCACTGGGTTATGATTTATACTCGTAAAAACACTTTACCCAAGTCTATCTTCTCATTTACTTAAGTCTTATTTATTCTAATTAGGAATATCAAAACCATCAAACATTTGGATACCATTATATGAAGTTTGATATTGTTTTCGTACACAATTCTTTGCAATGCTATTCAAGTCATCATTTGTTCTGTCTCGAGCTATTTCCATAACATAAAACAAAAAAAATTTTGCTCTGACCATATAAGTTATTAAGATTCTTCGAAGTATGTGGCCCAAAGAAGAATGACACACGGTGAATTATTAAGCGGTAAGACAAAATCACAATCACACTTCCACAATGTGAGATTTTTTTCCACTGGTAGGAATTTTTTTTTTCTTATGCCAATGTTTAGGTCACCTTCTCACCTAGCCAAGACTGCCGGGAACCAAAGCAGAACACGCAGGGAGTTCCGGAATTCGACCGCACGACCACTTTTACACGAAATCCTCTGGTCCCTTGAAATACAAGTTGGATTCTTTATCATATAACACTTCTAACCTCAAGTAGCCTTATCCTCAAAGTATTTTTATTCGGCTTAGTTCATTTATCGTTCGTTTATTCCTATAATACCCATTTGATATGAGTTATTATTACCAGTTTCGTTTTAACTTTAAAGTCGACCGAGATTCAATTTACGTCATAAGTTTTCGTTCAACTATCCGTTTACGCCCGGGACCGATCGTCACTTATTTAATGAAAGTCGCATGGCGTTTCCCACGCCATAATGTATACAAAATACCACGACTGTGAATCTGTCTACATACCAAAGACTTCTTCCCCATTGTAAGGGAGGTAGTCAGTCGGTTCGTAGCCATTCCCACCCACTCCACTTCCATCTAACACCCTTGTTCCCCTCCCATCCTCCTGTCCACTGCCGAGATCAGAGGCAATGCAGCAAGACAAAGGATATCCACAGGAGGGCTGTTTCACTTATACGGCGACCCTCCTTCCTCCTCTCATGCAGAAAACAGAGAAGATGGGGAGAAAACCCCTTCGGTCTGCGTCAAAATATCACACAACCATTATCCACTCACCCCTATCCCCTGCCTTCTCCCTTTCCTGCTCAACAGACATTACCCTCTTGCTGAAAACCCCTTTCACCTCACCCATTGGACAATTTTAGAATTAAGAAAGAAATAGGCAAGAATTGGTTTATCAATAGGGTGGTTAACGAATGGAACAGACTTAGTAACTATGTAGTGAGCGCTTAAATTATTGGTTGTTTTAAGAGTTTATATAACTTCATGGATGGGGATAATTGGTGGTAATGGTCATGGAAATGACTAGTGTAGGCCTTATATTCTCTTGCAGTCTCTTTCTATCTTATGGTCTTGTCAACCTCTAAGTTCAATACAACCTCTGCTTTCCAGTCTTTTTGCTAATCTTTCTTCACTCCATTAATTCCATCCCAATATTTCATCAGCCCTATCTGCCAGCTTCCTGTTCACCCCCCAATTTCTTCCTCACTCAATGTAACCCTTAACATACTTCTCAGACACATTTCAACTTTCCTTTTCCGTCTTTCTTAAATTCCAGGTCTCCGCCCCACACAGTTGGAATATATACCTTTCAATCTTGTTACTGTCACTGCCTCAGAAGCTGTTTAGTTCGATTCCTCCCCTCAGCGGGATGAAATGGTTTGGAATAGCCAGGTTGTCTTTGCAAATTGCCATCGGCATCGGGTGAAAAGAGGGTTGAGACAATTGCCATACACAACTCTGCTAACGCCTACACTGCAGTGAATAACGGTTCACGCTGAGCTTTTTCAAACAATTTTCCGTTCAGATTTCCTGAATGTATAGGAATAACTATCCCTCTATGAAATGCGAAAAAATTAATAAAGGTAATTAAACAAACGAACAGATGCATAAGCAACTGATTAAACGATGAAGCAACTAACAAAATAACTGATTAAGCCAACTATTGCCGTTCCGTTTAGTGCTTTCGACCGATGTCAACAGTTGTTCCTATTCGACGAACTTCTTTTCCACTTCAGAGCAGGTAAGTTGCAGTAGAAGAGCAAATATTCGGGTATATGGCAAGAGATTTTTCAGCCTAGGCTCCTCCTAGGTTGACATGTTGCATTGTGCCATGTAAACACTTTTTTTTTAAATGGTCGGTGTATTGATGACAAGACTGCATACTTTTGTAATACGCGCAATAACATATTTTTCTCTTTCGTTTTATGGTATGCATCTGGCCGGGGAAGTTGTGTAGAGAATGGAGACATGTTTCACGATAAATAGGAAAGAATGAAGGTATGGAATTATGTTGAACTTCTCTATGTAAAAAATATATAATAACACGGTATATTTGAATTGAATACGACGAGAACATGAATTCTGTGCGAGTGCGTAGCTGCAAAGTCTACTTTTGCACGGAAAGATATCGGATTCTATACAAGTGGGACAGAAGAAGCACGTAATAGTGTAGAAGGCTGGAGCACGAGAGGTTGTGAGATCGATAAGACAGGGGTTCTTTCAAACTCTTCGCGTTGTCACACTCATTTATAAACTCCTGGGGCCAATATCTATTCCTTTCTAGTTTGTAAAGATGTCTACGATTCGACGTACTCTTGCAACAACAGAAAATTGATAAACTTATTGTCTTGCTTGTATTATACCAGTTGTGCGTGTGCGATTACTTAGTGGAAAAATAATACAACTCATTCTACGTAAAGCTTCCAATCTGATTACATAAGCAAAGAGATGCCATCTCTGTGTGCATATAATACTGCATTCACCTGACACAAACTTGCAGTGATACACATAGTATAAAACTATAGTACAGTGTAGTCCACATAAGATGCAGTAATATATATATATATATATATATATATATATATATATATATATATATATATTCACATTTTTACGCAGTTTGAATTATCTAGTTCAGACTAATGGTGCGAAATTGATACACCTCGAGCGATGCAATGTCATGTTGGCAACACTGACATCTTGAACTAGGGCTATCAATATAGACCACATTTGATATTTGTGTGGAATGACGTTAGCACACCAAAAGCTAGGCAGACTGCAGGCAGATGTATACTTTATGTCTCAGCATATTGAGTGATATGGATAGTAAAGCCTGATAAGTTAATGTTTGTGCTAGTAGTTTGCATAGTTTCTGACAAACTTCCTCTCATACTCTGCATTATCTGGGCTGATGACTGTTTTGTGAAGCGTTAATCTATATAAAAATATGAGTTGATTATACACCTCATTTAATGTTTGGTATAGGTGAACCTTCTCAAAATACTTTATAATGTCATCCTAATCCATCTTTCTTTTTCTGCCTCTCATAAATTCCAACTCTCCACTCCATGCAGCGAGTTGAAAATTAACATTACAATCTTGTTACTGTCACTGCCTCAGGTGATCCAAAGTTCGGTAGAATGTAATATTTTTGAGGGTAAGTTAAAGTTATGTTCAGTGATTTCATTCATGGTGTAAGTGAATAATATTTTCTGTTATTACATGTTTTAATAAATTGCTTTATCAAACAAGTCTTAAATGAATGTACACATAGTTATTGAGTATGTCATCACAATCTACCCATCAGGTTATGTAGTTGCTTGGTTGTTTGATTTAGTTGTAACAACTGGTTGAGGATACTGATGCTTCTAAAACAAAATTTGGGTTATAATTAGTGCTGTGACTCGAATATGGACTGGTGTGCTGATTGGTTTAGCGTGGGTCAGAGGATGTGCGTTCTAGTTTCCAACAAAACAGCTGGAAAATCCTTCCTTCCCACGATGGCTAGCAAATGTTACCAGGTGTAAGAGAATTGGATGAATTCTGTATGCCATAAACTAAAAAAGCAACGATGCCACTTGTCAGGTTTTTATTTTCGTCACAACACAGGGAGTTAGATGAAAGCGTATGATGACGTTTATTCTGCCTATTTTTTGATTCGATATTTTTCTGAACACTGGTACATTTCTCGTACAGACTGTACATATACACTACTTTGAACACTGAAATATTATTTTTTAATGTTTCTGACGACTCTAAGATGCTAGATGGCAAAAATAATAACTTTGCCTTTAGCATTTTGCTGTAAACCGTCGCACGATAAGTGGTCCGAGTATATAGACAGCGTCATTGGACTAAATAGCACTTTCTGTCTCCTTGCCTCCGTATTCCATTCTCCACCTTTTTTTTCCGTATTCCATTCTCCACCTTTTTTTTCCGAAACGGACATAACATGTACATCACTAAAAACCTCATCACACTTACGCATTTCCTCACTTGAAACACACAGAAGCAAACCTGTCAATATCTGGATATTCTGCACCACATTTAGGGCGCTTTGCCCAAGCATGGTGGAGGCCAATTATATTGTCAGCGTCCTCTCCTCGACGCCCAGCGGGGCGCCCTATCACTCCCGTTCTCATTGTTTATTGTACGCTGTTGAAAATAGCCACAGGCCTGATAGGAGGGGGAGAAGCCACGATGAAGGGACTCGTGGCGTGGCTGCATTGCAACCATCGAAATCACAGGTGAGGATGCAGCCAGTCATCTGTTCATTGCTGAATCGAAAGACGCCGCACTGAGAGTCCATGTTCTCCAAGACGCAGGTTCGGATGATCAAGTCTTCACCGTTAACTGTCGGGTGGGGAAGAAGAGGAACTTTAGAACTGTCCCACACTCTTCATACACTCAATATGGTCTTTAAAAATATAATAATAATAATTATAATAATAATTAATAATAAGAAAAGTACCATTTGAATTATTGTACTTGTTGATATAATGAGATCTTAAACCTCAGTTCGGATATCGATGGGTTGACATTATTATGAAGATAAAGTAAAACTCAGCCTCCGGTTCTTCACGAACAAAATTCAAAAATTGACTAAACGCGGAAAGTCAGTGACCGTTAAACACAAGACCAGTGTGTAGGGAACCCCATGAACCGCGCAGAAAAAAAAAAGCGAACTACTACTAGGCCCTACGCGTGGTACACGATAACTTACCCGACGTTCCAATAATCTTGACGCAGTAGTTGGCAGGGAAATTTCCAATATGGTGCTCCTTCGGAACCTGGCAGTCGACTGAATACGTGGACCGGGCTGGGTGGTAGGGATCCCCGCAGTTGACGTCGCTTCCATTTTTTGAGGAACACACGTAACAGTTGATGCCTTCCACTCCTGGAAGATACAGTGAATGTACTGGTTGAAGACAGATCGTATCAGTGGGTGTTAGTACTATCACCGAGGTCTGGAACCGACCAAAGCATACGCTGAGTGAAGATTTATGGGCATCCTGCATTCGCCCATATCACTAAGACACACCACAACACCCTGCAGACCATACAAAACGAAACCCTAAAGACAATTACAGGCTACACAAACACAACATATCCCTTACACCATCAAACAAAAATCCTGAAGGTCAAGGATCACTTTGATATGGAAGGCACACAAACACTTGCCGCAGCCTCCACAAAAACAGCAGAACACCCACACACGCCAGAAAACAGCAAAACACACAAATACCTATGCCACACACAAATACTCCCTCTCTTCCTCCACAACCACCAGACACCAGCATCTAGAAACGTATCCACAATCATATCACTCACGGCTCCATCAACAAATTGAAAGACAATACAATGCTGCATGCCAGACCCCCTGATGTCCACCCTTCTGAATCCTCTCTCCCACGAAAGGACAGAGTCCACTAGCCAGACTACGATGCGGCCACCATCGAGCTCTTCTAAGCTACCAGAAGAGACTGGATGACTGGATGTAACACTTCAACCCATACTACAACACATTATGGAAGAGTGCATTGTACACAAGCATGTGCGCCAACATCAAAACATAAACTATGAGGGATTTGTGGGAAGGCTCCGTTCCAGCCGTGGCGTTCCACAGGGAGACGACCGGGACTGCTCGGCCAGACAGTCTAGGGAACGACAACAACAAGAGCAATAGCAACGACAGTGTGTGCGAGTCTCATTCTTGTCCATAATAGGAATTGATTTTTTAGCCACAGTTCCTGGTAGTTTGAAATTTTATTTCTTCTTTATGGGTAGATCTAATGACTAATACGTATACAAGGTACGGTATAACTAAGTTAATATATGTATCATTACCGTGTATTAGGTATTATTACTGTTGAAGTCGTAGCAGATAATTTTGTTGACAAATTCGATTATGTTAATACATAATAATGATACAAAGATTAACTTGTTCTTTTCTAAATGATCTCGCACTAGCTAGATAAATAAATGAATAAATAAAATGCATGTGAATATCAGTGATGAGCAGAGATGGCTACATGTTTCCTTTCTGTTTTGCTTTGTGGTCACATAAGCTTGCGGGTCTCGCGTTTCCCGCTGTTCTCTTCGATCACCATGACAACAGAGGAATTTATGACGTCATGTCGCAAATGAGGGCCTTGCATACCAGACGACTCGGCTTGCAACATTCCCCCATTTTTCAGTTATTGGACTTTCTTTTTCAAAAATGTTTAATATATAAATTCTAACGTGCTTCCATTGCATTTTCACTGCCTGTGACGTAATCGCGAGGGTGACATTGAAATGAATTAAATTGTCTGGCGGTAACCAAAAATAAAAAGGTACTATTCAATTGGTACTGATCGAATACTATTGTATCATAAATCGTACCTAAGACACAATGTACGATAATGTGCGGATGTGAAAAAATACACAGATATGATAATTAAATAAATATAAACGAAAAAGTGAGTATGTATAGAATGGGCTCAAACCAGCTTGAGTTTATACTCGAATGCTAACAGTGTTGTAAACACAGTGAAAAATTATCGTTTCCATGCGTGTCTACTTAAGTGGTCACGACTACCCATTCAGTGAGGCGCATTAAACTCCTAAATTTAGTTCCATGAGAATAACGTCCATGCCCTCAACAACAACGCTACCCTTTCTAGACATCAATGTATTTGTAATGGTCTAGGGTGGCCATGATCTAATCAAGTTAGTACACATATAATAGCTGTCAACGGTAACAATAACAATAATTACCATCGTTTTGTTAACCTTAGAGAATGTTCTCTGTGTGTAAACACTGGAAACAGTTTAAATTATAGACGAATGTTTTGCATGTACCACAGTAACAAATATCAAAGATTGTATCAGGATCTATTTTGTGATAATGATACGAATTCCCATTAGCAAGAAATTAACTGCATTTTTTTCTTCAATTGTAAGTTTAGTAGATTTTATCTACTCATAAAAATTTTAATCAAATAATGAAATGGTCACTTTAAATTATTAAGTTTTCTACAATATCATTTAGGAACAAAGTTACTAGGTAGCTCTGTGATCGATGAAGGGAAATTTCTGCCGTCTGTGTTTGATTGTGATTTTTTTTTTTTATGAAATGCACTGCTCTATTATCAAGCTCCCGTCAGTAAGGTATACCTTGAAAAGGAATTAAATAAACAGGGGGCAGGCAGAATAAAACGGAAAATGCTCCATGACAAGGAAGGCTTTAAAACTAGTTAGATAATATGAAGTGCTTAATTTCTGTACTTATGCAGAGGGAATCGGACAACAGCGGGACGACTGGTAAGGTTCCATTACTTCGGCCAGGAGAGGGAAAGTTTGAGTGCAAATTTTGTCATAACTTACATACTGAAAGCATTATGTCGTATTCTAAATCTCATAACAAATGAACCAGCTATTAAAACCTGGTACACTGTTCACGAGTGATGAGAGCGAAATAAATAAACGAATAAATGAGACAGGAACGGCGGAAAGCAAAACTTTTTACAATACTTGAATTTACTCTACCCGAAACGTGACCAGTCCATCCTCGGACGGCTCTAAGGAAACAGCAACGGAAATTCATCGATTTTTCTGTGAACAACGACTCAAATAGATACTATCGACGACAAATCTGAAGGTAAGGAAGGTTGATACATATGAAATATATATATTACAAATAATTTTGGCTTAGAATATATCAAATTTACGAAGAAACAAATGTATATGTGCAGTTCAAAAAGAACTATTGTGGCACAAGATTTACACACCTTTAATTATATGAATAATCTAATGGCATAAGAAAACTCAAAACTGAATTAGATCGCCTGGAAGTAGCCAAAACAAAATGAGTTAAGTAGTTATTTAGCTAAAGTGGTAATTAAAAAATAAATACTCAACCTTAAATATCCAAATTTAAAAGAAGTACAATAAAGAACAACTCTCGAATTATACTGAACATTTCATTATATATATAAAGATTTTATTCCTGGTGACATCATACGTCATTCACCTTTTTTTTTCTATTTCGAAAAAATACTGTAAGCGTTTGTAGAAACGCTAGGCAAGGCATGTGAACTTCAATCATGAGTTTTTTTTTCTGATAGATGTTGAAAACAGAAGGTTAGTGTGTTTATGCCGACACGAAATGCTAAACGCAGAATAACTCATGTTCAGCATACGTTCTCATGAACACCACGTTCTGTACTTATATTGACGTCTATAAGAACACAGAAAGCTCCTGATTTTACCATAAATCAGAGGTGCTTATGATTCATGGACGTAGAGTTTTTTATAAACACATAGTGCGCCTTGCATGCACAAAACGTATTCTGGGAATAATTGCCTAATTTAAGACAATTTATTGATGATAATGTGGCTGGCATTCAGGGATCTTGTAGCCTGCAGCATAAACTGGCATATGCTGATATGGGTCAGCATAGACCAGGTCATGCCTTGATTAGAGATCTTAGTAAAAAGAAACGCTGGGTATCGTCAAAGATATGCTGTTGTTTGACAACAGCAGCATATGCTGTTGCTTGCCGACCGCAGCATATGCTGTTCTTTGCCAACAGCAGCATATCCTTCATTTTATTCTTTCAGTTTTCCGAATAGCAGGTTCTCATGTATTTTAGGAACATTGAGAAAACTCATCGAGTGTTCAATGCGTATATTTATCCGGAAAACGCGAAAACAGAAGACATTTTTGTTGGTCATTATCTTAGACTTAGGGCTGTACTAAAAATAGAAAAAATAATAAATAAATAAAAGAAGAAAAATGGAAGTGCGTTATCGCCTGCTATTTATTAATATATCATATAATTTATGTAGCTATTTATTTATATGCGAGTTTCTGAATTGTTTTGAGTTCGCATATGCGCATGACGTCATGCATTCGGTATATCGTGATGTCATGTTTTCTTTTCATTCTTGTTCTACTTTCTTTGTGTGTGGACAACCGGTCCACTCATCGCGCGAGAAAGAGAGGGAGAGAGAGAGTCTATCTAGTCTATGAAATTTGGGAGTGAGGCTCCCACGGGCTTTAGATGTGAGCCCGTTTGGAGGATATTACATATGAGTGTGTGTGGGCCCAGCCACACACACTCGTACATTCACAAGATGTGCACACCCGTATCAAATTCGCATGCACATCTCAGTGAATGCACCCTTCTAGATATAACTGGTTCGGATTTAAGAGGTGACATCTAATACATAAAATATAAAGAAAAGAGGGGGTGATTCAATGTATGAGTGTGTGTGGCCTTGGCCACACACACTCATACATACATTAGATGTGCATACGTATGCAATATACGTATGCACATCACCATGAGAGAGAGAGAGAGATAGAAAACGGGATGGTGGGAGAGAGTGGGAGACAGACGGGGGGAGGGAGGGAGTGAAGTATCAGAAACGGGATATGACAGGGATGAAAACACAAAATACAGACAGACAGGAGAACACTGAGATACATTGGCTGATTTATGGACAGATAAGACACTGAGAAAAAGACACAGACATTGAAATACGAAGACATACACGTAGACAGAAGAGGAAACAAATACAGACACTGAAAGACAGGAGTATGGGCAGACATACATCGAGACAGTAATGCACACACCGTGAGACAGAAACACAGACAAGACAGACACACAAAAAACAAATACAGACAGAGACTAAGCTCACAGGGTCATGTGGAAAGATAAAGTGACAGACAGACACAAATTGAGAAGCACTACAGTTGAAATACAACGAGATTATATCATTGGGGAATTAAATCCCTTTTCACAAGACAAACTCATCTGTACAGAGAACAATAAGATCGATGAAATCGTACAACAGTTGATGTAAAAGGAGATTATATCATAATCTACTTAAATCCCCTTTTCCACTACATGAACTCATCTGAACAGAGAACAATAAGATCGATGAACTCGATGCTGACGTTCACTTGTTGCTTTCAACTCTTTATAAGGAATTCAATCTCAAGTTTAAGAGGAGTTGCGTTTGGTTTTGGTGTTAATTTAGGGTTTCTTATTATCGACAGATTTAATGAAATAATTTAAAAGCCTGTGAATAAGATGGACCATGGACGTGTAATTTCAAACTGTGATGATCCAGGAATGTTATCATAACATCGTAATAGTATCCTTATCTTAAAAGATATACATGGCTTTATGACGTTCAAGGAAGGGGAAAATTATATTAAATATATTTCTCAACAGCAGTTTTCTTTTTATATGCAGTTTCTCTAGAATATAAATTAATGAAAGACTTTTTACCCTTGGTTCCAAAGACGAGAAGAAGAGCGAAATAAGCGAAGAGAACTACGACTGAGTTCGTGGAAGTCATCTTCGCCGGCCGCGTAGTCGTCTTGGTCGTTGAAGTCATCCTTACCGTTCTTCGTCTGTAAAAAAAGAAGATATATTCATTTAGATTTGAAAATTCACTCGAAAGGTAAATGTCGTGAATAGTTATTACTTTGTGGTCTAATATTGGAGTAAAGAAATTTTTAATTTATGTTATGTACCTTTCCTTCTCAATTTAGAAGACTTTTATTTTTTAAAACGCAGATTCATACATTTTCCATATCGTATGTCTATGTATACCAGTATTGCCTTTGTCCAATTCGTTTGTAATTGGCAGTTGCAGAGAAGTCAATCAGAATGGACACCAAATGTGAGAAAGGGGCTTTAATTAGTGTGACGTTTTGCTTATTAAAGCTTTATCAAGCACATAGACGTTGCACGTTCCAATAATAGTTCCCGTAACAAGGGAAAGTACTAACTAAAGCCCCATTCTCGAATGGTGTTTCTTTTGAGAGCTCTGTCCAATTGTACAATCTGATAAAGGTATTTGTACATCAATCTTCCGTGCACACACCCCTACTCTCCTTCTATACACTACAAGTTTTGCTGAAACTTTATAATGAGGAATGCATGTCCGTATTAAACGCGTCCATTATGAACGTACGATCATAGTCTGTTCAATGATGTCTTTGTTGCTCAACTGCAACCATTATCAACAACTTTTAAGTGTATCAGATTAATGATGAGTAATACTCTGCGACCTTGTTCTCTTGCAAGACTAAAAACAAACTTGAATGCTTGAGAGAAGCGTGTAATGTTACGATTTTTTTTTGGTTTTCTTAGAACTTGCTCCACGGGTTCTCCTGGGAACTCGCTGTAAGACCTAAGGAAAATAAATAAATAAATAAATAAATGAATATATAGATGAATAGATTAATAAAAAACGAGAATATGAAATAGTAGCGGTCTATAACAGACGGGACAATTCTACCTCAAGAATCTCTTCTGCTATTACCTATGTTGATTTCTTGAGTTTTCTATATACTTTTTATTGTTCTCACTTTTTGTAGCAGTCCCCGCTCTAAATCTCTTTAGTATTGCATTTGATACAATGAATTATATCTTATAGTCTTTCCTGAGTATAGTATGATAAAAGTTCTTGACATTTCCCAGAGTTTAGATTTAGTGTCTGGTAACAAGAGTTAGAAAAATATCGTATCCTAATTCTTCATGTATACGTAAATGTTAAAATAAATTTCTGTTGTCTAAGACGGAGGGTTTTTTTCAGTAATATATATGAATCTTCCATGAATTAAGGCGTGGAACTTTCGATAGCAATGCAGTACATCAAGGCGCCGAAATATATTTATGTTACCAGTCAGTGTCGTTATGTTAAGCTTTTGGGTACGTAAGGGACTTGACGTCACGGGAGCGTTCGGCGTCGTCCTCTCTCCCTCCCCCACCTCCACTCCTCCCTCAGTCCCTCTTCCTTCCACATTCATACAATCATCATCATCAATTGGGGGCAAGCTTCCAGGCAGCCACCCTTCCCACTCCAAATAACTCGACTGGTTCAATCCACATCGTCTCCTCCTTTATCGAGGGTTGTTTCTTGTGGAGACGATCCTTTGAGCGGGGTCAACATCAAGGAAACGTGGGGCCACATAATGCCCATATATGGCCGGAGTTTACCTTTACGAATTATGCTGTTGGTAACTGGCCTAGACGAGAGTCTCGTAGTACAGTCTCTGGTTTGATATAAAATCATTCTAGTGACCAGAAATATTAAGACGCTTCCTTAAGTCAGCATTTGATGTCCGCGTCTCACAGTCGTACAGCAAGACAGGGAGGACAACTGACTTGGGTATTCGAATCTTAGTCCTGCACAAATAACGACAACGTCATTTAATATTCTGCTTGGGAGAGTCGATAACACTATATGGGCAATGTCAATCCTTCGAAGTACTCGTATTTCCTGACATAACCCGCCACTGTTATGCACTACACTATCAAGGTATGTGGAGCTTCCCAAGACCTTAATGTCCTCGTCGCATGCATGGGCAGACTGAACTATGTCACCCAGTAATCCCCCCAGACTCCTGGACCCTGGTCTTGGACCAGAAGACCTGGAATCCAGGCGGTCTTTTAACATACGGGTGTGTTACTTGGGCAAGGTGATGTAGGGAGAGATTGATGCGCAGTTTCGTTTGTTTACTTTATTCTAGTGAAGGTACTACGTGTGTCAGAGGCAGACGTGGCGTGGTGGTCCCCGAAGTGGGGGACCGACCGCGAAGGCCTAGTGACGTGTAACAAGTTGAGTACAGGGAACTGACTAACTGACCGGCCTCCCCGCTCGGGGCAGGCAGTATACATATACAAGGGACTGACCCGACGCCATGACCAAACGCGACCTAATTGCGGTGACCCTTTCCGAGCATTGAGTCAGATCAACTACCACACAACTCCACAATGTATAAACTTGCATTTTACGCACAAGCATGCTTGTGGGGTACATGTACGCCACAGTCTCGCCTCGCCGTGCAGTGACTTGAGGGCTGCAAGGCCAGTATCCTCTGCAAACACGAGGTCACTGACCTTGGTCTTGCCAATAGATAGTCCGCAACGACACTGATCGATAAATCTGTCCAAGACCCAGTCCATGTAGGTGTTGGAAAGTCGGGGACGAGGACGCACCTTTACCTCACTCTGAATTAACATAAAAGAAGGAGGACGCGTTTCCTTCATACTCTACAGCACTTTCTGTCCCAATGTCATTTCTTCATAGGAGAAAGGGGAGTTCCTGTCTGAATGAAGCATCAATCTATCGAGAAGTCCCACTACCCCTCAGATAAAAAGAATTGCCTGGATGAAAAAAATACTATCATGATTGCGATATCTAAAAGTCAACTCAAATACGGCGGGAACAGTATTTTTGATGAATAAAATCGTTAAGCGATGTTCGGAACACCATTTGTACAATGCATCACAATACTGAACGACTATTCTATTAATTTTCTAATTGATGACTCATTATATTTTCAAATTACCAAGAGTCGGGGAGTTTGAAAACTGATTTTTGCCCCAAGCAAGGCGACAATAATAATGATGATGTTAATCATGATAATAACAATAATATCAAAACAACTAATTGGTTCCAACAATGACACTAAGGATAATAATAACAATGGTAATATATTACCAAGCCAAGAAGTTGGTGATCGATCAGAGAGAGGAATACTCGATAGAGGAAACGGGGAGAGCTTTTGTGTGCATAGTAAAAAAACACGCTGCAGGATACAATCCCATCTCTTATTGTCTTCAGTTGACAGAATCGATTCTTGTGTTCCCTATTTCAAGAATTCCAGTGTGGCCGAGACCATATTATTCAATCTGTAGTCGGAGGCGGAGAAATATATATTCATCTGTTTTATAGAATTTTGATGCTCGTAAAAAAAAAAAAAAAAAAAAAAAAAAAAAAAAAAAACTAAAGGTTTAAGAAAATGAGGTATCATGGGGTTGGGTCAAACGAACCCGAACCAGTGACGGGAAGAATTGTGAAATTGGACATTTTCATTATTCGATTGTTATCATCATTACTATCATTATCATGATCTTTGTCATTATTACTGTTATTATCATTATCATTACTTCTGGAATGTTTACAACAATAGTCCAAGAATTGCAAGTCACTGGTCAGACTGTTAAGAATTCAGAGAGAGAGAGAGAGGAGAGAGAGAGCAAGAGTACAATGCACCTTGAAATTGCTCTTCTCTACATACTGATCACAATTGTTGGGACAAATCTAATTTATTCATATATGATCGTTTTGATTATAAAGAAAATATCGTCTAAATAATTTTATGAAAGAACCCACAAAGTATACAGGGTGTCCCAAAAATGCTGCGTAATATTTGCGAACACGCAAGGGGGACTAGACTAGAGGAAGGGAAGGGAGATTAACTTTTCTTTAATTTTAAACTGATGACCAGAGCCATTTTCTTGACACACCTGATGGTAATACAACGTTATGATACGTTTCAATGAGTGAGTACATTTTTCTGGGACACTATACACTTACATAATTTTGCTGAATAAAATCGTCTGGCGCTGGCAATTTAAGAATATATAAAGCTCGTCACAACAGCATAGGTAATACGGCCTTGTCCTTCGCCCCATTCTCCGTCAACGACCCGCATGCTGATTGAAATTGATTGGCAATGTGCGTCTGTGTGTGATTCACCATGGTCTTGGATCATGTGTTGGACTCGTGATCGACAGCTATTTCCTTGTCGGAAGAGAGCTCAGAGCTCGTATATGACCGATCCATGGGTAATGCTGTGACCTTACACGCACACACACACCCAACTTCCCATCCACGAGTTATAGTAACGACCTGCAGCATAGCGATACTGAAGTTATTTCAGCCCTGGTCGGGATTCGAACCAGGACCGCCGTAGTGGGCGCCGCGAACGCTACCAACCGCGCCGTCGTGTGTGTGTGTGTGTGTGAATAAGCACATAAAGAAATATCTCTATTGGAATCTGGAAAGAAAGGCAAAATAACTTTAAAGAGTAAGAGAGGGGTCTGGGGAGGAGGAGGAGAAGAGGAGAGAGAAGAGAGGGGGGCGAGGAACCTGGGAGGAGACGAAGAATAAAGGGAACGGAGAGGAGGAGGAAGTGGAGGCGGAGGAGGAGGAGGAGGAGGTGCGTTTGGGGGCAAGAAGGGAACATGTCAAAGGAGGGTTCCAAAACAAAAGAAGAAAGCTCAGTTGGCGGAGGATCAGGAGGGGAGGGGGAGGAGGGGAAAGAGGAAGAGAGGGCGGAGAGAACGAAAGACAGAGAGAGGGATAAGCACAGAGATGGGGAGAGAGCGGGAGAGAGACAAATACAGAGAATGAGATGGGGAGAGAGCGAAAGAGACACACACAGAGATGGAGGAGAGAGATAGTGAGAGAGAGAGAGATGAAGAGAGAAAAAGATGGGGAGAAAGCGGCAGGGGGAAGAGATAGAGACAGACAGACAGACAGAGATAAACACAGAGATGGGGAGAGAGCGGGAGAGAGACAAACACAGAGAGAGAATGAGATGGGGAGAGCGAGAGACACACACAGATGGGGGAGAGATAGAGAGAGCGGGAGGGAGGGAGAGAGCGGAAGACACTGAAAGTGAGAAAGCTTTTGTAATCCTCTCTGTTAATCCTTTAGAATTCATTGGGGCTCTTTCAAACTGAATAAAA
Organism: Oratosquilla oratoria; assembly: GCF_046742065.1. Lineage (NCBI taxonomy): Eukaryota > Metazoa > Arthropoda > Malacostraca > Stomatopoda > Squillidae > Oratosquilla > Oratosquilla oratoria. Next base: position 49,767,532 of record NC_134785.1, on the reverse strand, counting down.
TCGATAAAATTACCCGGTCAGACACCGGGGAGGTAGGTCGTGGGGGGGGTCCTCTCGGCTGAATAAAATCGCCTGTCGGCAGACAGAATACAATGAAAGGATGATCAGGGTTTCTGCAGAGGAAGGGGAACAGGCTTATGATTTATTAATTTATCTATTCATTTATTCATGGTAGCGGGGGGGGGGGGGAAGTGCAACAATTTTCAATCGTTTCTTATGCAGTTTATAGCTGGGATTTTTTTTTTCTTCTAAAATTGCACATTTGCAGCAGAGTTACATGACCTAGTTGCACGACCTCCACGAGAGTTTCGTTTTTTCTTTACACATGTAATTTCGTTTTATAATGGAATTGCTCTCCATACTATAAATTCGAAACGCACACAATGATGGTAGTATCAATAATAATAATAGTAATGATGATGATGATGATGATGATAATCCCCATTCTCCTAAGGTCAGAGAGAGAGACGTAGGTGGGATGGTGTGGTGTGCTAGCACGCACTTCGACCGGAATTGTGGTTCCGGTTGATCACGCTGCCATTAATTCCCGGACTCTGCCCGGAATGTTATTCAACTCCATTCATATCCTCTGCTTCTCTTCCCGGATTGCCCCACTCTTCCGGGATATGATGCCCAGAAGCAGTCACTGCTGAAATCACTGCTGGGTCTGCAAGTCAGCGACCCGGACGAGAACAGCGCCTCATAACCCGGGGCGCTGAGGTGGAGCTCCTCGTAGTCCCAGATAATTCCTTCCTTTCTCTTCAGTCTCCTCCCTCCCTTCTACTACATCTCCCTTCCATCAGTCCTCCCAACTCCCCTTCCTCATCTTTCTCCACACTTTGCCCATCCTCTTCCACTTAACTTCCTTTTTTTCCCTTTTCTCTCCTTCCTTCCCTTTCACCGAAGGTTCTCGCACACACCATGCTTATGCATTACTGTTTTTGAATTCTCTGCATACCGCTTCAACACTGAACTAGATCAAGCATCCACTACCACTAGGTTGTCCGTGGCCTCACTAGGGAACTTCTGTGGTCCACTAAGGAACTTCTGTGGCCCACTAGGGAACTTCTGTGGCCCATTAAAGAGGCCACAGGTTCCACTGCGTCACATGTTACGTAACTTCCGTTACATCAGCACTTTCTATCCTCTCCCTTCTTTCCCTTCCCTCTTCTTCTCGAAGCTTCTTCACCAATTCCCCCACTTGAATCCTGCATCACCCATACACCCATACACTCCCATGTCTCCTTCACCCAACACCGCATCCTGTACATCTTCGAACAAACAGTACAGGGAGTACAGTATCACGTACACAAACGAGTGTACATAGGACTTCAGTGTACACTGGGTGATATGGTGGCGTTAGGGCAGCACTGTGTGTACAAAGACGGTGTACACAGGTCTCCGGTGTGTACACAGGTCTCCGATGTGTACACGGGTCTGGTGTGTACATAGGACCGAGTGTACAGAAACGGGAGCGGCGGAGTCTGCTCCTGGCAAACATCGGCCAATGCAACCTTGGCTTTGAGTCGAAACTCATCCTCTCGGTACACACACGTGCGTACTGGTGTGTACGTTTCCATACACACACACGCGCACATACACAGCTCGATGGCGCAGTTGGTAGAGTTCCCGGCTGCCACTGCGGCGGTCCGGGTTCGAATCCCGACCAGGGCTAAAGTAATTTCAGTATCGCTGCGCTGTGAGTCGTTACTCCAGCTCTTGTGGGCGGGTAGTTGGTGTGTGTGTGTGCGTGTAAGGTCACAGCATTACCCATAGATTGGTACTATATAAACTCTGAGCTCTCTTCCGGGAGGGTAATAGCTGTCAATCACGAGTCCAACGCGTGATCCAAGAGCATGATGAATCACACAATAAAGAAATTACATATATGTTCGCCAGCTCGGTTTGTTTACGATTATCCTAAATGTGTTTTTACAGTAAGACTCGACCCGGATGTCTACATTTCCATGGTTGGCCGCCTCTACTTCGATGACTTGAAGAACACGTTAGACTAGATGGTTCTCAATTGCCCGGAGCCTCAGAGCCCCCCCCCCCCCATCGCCTCTACCCACGTCCTCCTCGAAGGTGTTTGGAGGATGACCTCGAAGGCATTACTAGTTCGACGAACCACGAACTTCGGTAAGTAGATGTTTCCTTATCTTGATAAAAATCGGCTGACGGTAGATAAAGTTGTTATGATTTGGTTAGAGCAAAATCTCTAAATGGTGTCATAGGAGAGAAGTTGTCGTGATTGCGTCAGTGTGAATGGTTTGTATCATCGTGGACATCAGCTGATGGGTAATGCATATCTCGACTTTATGTTAACAAGATTACTTGGGGGGGGGGTGACTTTCAAGAGTTGCAAACTTGAAATTGTATGATGGAGAATCTTTTTGCAAATTGGGAAACGACCGCTCCGTTCCGTCTTTACAAAAAAAAAAAAAAAAAAAAAAAAAAAAAAAAAAAGATAACTAAATAAATAAATAAATAAATCTACTTTTTGGCGACCGGCAAGGGAAATTGTATTGCTGGATGAGATTGCGCTTGGCCTAGTGCCACGAGCTCAACAAGCGTGAAGCAAAGTATATAATCCTTGTTAAGGATACATCGCTTTTTTTTCACTCGCCTTATACTATTAGGGGCTGTTTTAATGAGAAAGACCCCTTCATACACACATTAACCTCTGCATGTTTCATGGCCCAATGCAAGACCGTCCTATCCCTTGGGGAACGATACAGTCTTTGTACCGGGGATTTTGTATGTACAGTACAGTTACTACACTTAATCATTTTGGTCCCCGTTCGCATAAAAGAGCTCTGGTCTGTACACCATTTTCAGGGATAGTTTTGTAACGCTGAACAGCCAAGACTGAAGGACAACCCCTGAAGTGTAGAAGATGAAATAGAGAACGTCAGTATCCCATTTCCTTCGATCTAGGTCGATTGCTCTGAAGGGCTCTTTCAGTCTGTGGGCTGTTGCTCGATTGAAATGAAACGGACATTTTCATCCTGGAGTGGATTGGCTGTCGGGGAATTAACTCCGGTTGTGACGTTTCAGTGCTAAGGATGTCTACCATGAAGCTGTCCAAACGTTTTTCCTAGCGTCTGTCTTCTGGAATGATTAAGACAGGGACATATCACAACAATGGCAAAGAAAGAATGAACAGTCAAGATAATAATCTCAACGATAAACAGAATAGGAGACTCCAAACTGCAGAAGCAATTTCCCTGAAGATGTGCCGCCAACGCTTAATACCCAAACTGCTGATCTCCAGGCTCTTCCTAGTTGCGAAAGGCCCATCACAACTAGCATCATCTGTTATCGGTTGCATCATCCTACGGACTGGTATCTTCGGTGAGTGATTGCACCTGGGGTTATAAGTGTCCTAACTGGTGTTCATCCCTTCCAATTAAACTATCCTTATAATTGATCAAATGCACTGGTGGCGTCATCGGAAGCATGTTGGCCTCGCATTCCCATAGTCCTGGGTTCGAGTCCCACACCTCACTCCATTCCCAGCAGTGACTATAGTTACTTGCGCCTACAGTTCAAACGCAGAGGGCTGGGGTAACGGCTTCGGCCGCAGTTATGCACGCGCCTCCTGGCGTAAGCACCTCTCCTTCTTAATTGGGTCTCCGAAGATGTTCCATGAAGATCATAATTGGCATACGAGGCTAGTGCAAAGCAAGAGGTTGTAGGGTGAAACCAGAGGAGTGAATTTCCCAACAAGTCAAAGGAATAACGAGAACAAGAAGAAAGCATCGAGAAGAACGCATGTAACACTGAACTCGTTATTTGATTTTAATTGTCATCCGAGAGCGTCTGCCTACCTACAGCAAACACACACACGTATGTATGTTTGCATGTATCTATGACTTATAGTATGATTGCGATAGGGTTTTCTTCAATGACTTTGAAGGAATTCGACAATGATGGCCACCACCTTCGTCTTCTTCTTCGTCTTTTCCTCTGTCCTCGAGATCGTCCTCGACTTCTCCTCCCCTGAGGGTGTAGGTCGTTCTTCCCCCTGCCGGTGGCTTCTTCCTCTCTTTCCGCACCAGGGGAGGGGGGGAAGGGGGGGTCGAAGAGGCTCAGGAGGGGTGCTCAGTTCCTTCAATTGATTTGTACTTTTCTCTCACAGTCTGGAATGTTGGCTTCCATTCCCCTAACCCTCCCTTCCCCTCATTTTTTTTTTTTTGTGTCTCGGAAGGTTGTGTTTTATATATCGTGTGTTTTTATAAGAATAAATATATTTTTCCTCGAGACTACTGCAAGGGACATGTTCATATACGACACCCATTTTCAACCCTTTCCCCCCCGTCATATATGTCCCCACGTCATATATCTACCCCCCTTGGCTTGACGCAGTTATCCATTTACCCCGTGTCGCTCCTACACAAGAAACACATCACCGACCCAAAAATACAAAACAAGAAAAACAGAGAAAAATAATGATATCAAGGTTCTGCAGGAACTGAAAAAAAGAAAATATAAATCCTACTTTTTATAAAATGTAGCTTACCAGGTATAACAAATTTGTAGAGAATCGACACTAAAGTATAAGGTGTATGTACCTCCTAGGGCGTAATTTTCTTAGCACCGAACTTCCCCGGAAATAAAGAATCTCCCTCTTCCCCTGGGCAAGAATCCTTGGTGTGGTGAGCGTCTTGTACACGTCAGTGTTGCTACGAATGGCAACACCAGTGACTTCGGACAAGGGACGGGGGTGAGTGGTGTGTGTGTGTGGGGGGGGGGGGGGATGAGTCACGAGGACGGCGGCGGGGGGTGGGATGTCAGTAGTTGGTTGAGGAATGAGACTGTGATTGTGGAAGGTAAAGGTTACACAATGTTTATGGCCGTTCGTTAATGAGGAATCCCGCACGGATTAACGGACAGAACACTGTAGTTCCCGAGGAAAATCCCTTTTGTTTAGATATCTAGCGATGACCGACGCATGGGGATCTGTCTCACTATCAGTCTGTACGTTATCTATTTATGGAATACATATATATTCATAATAGGACTGCATAGTGTTAGGAATGGCTTGGGATTTGAGGGAAATACAACGAACCTGCAAACTTTCCGTTTCAATTGCCACCGTGGCTTGTGCGACGTTGCCGACCGAGATATATGTATATATATATATATATATATATATATATATATATATATATATATATACACACACACACATATATATATATATATATATATATAAACAAAAAGCTAACGAGCCCCTCTGAGTAGAGTGGTGGAGTGATGTGGCAGAAGCGCGGTCTCATCAAGCCGCGCCGAAAGGCTCAAATTAAAATCGATGTAGTATAACTTCTTCACTCTACAACGAAGCCGCCCACGTGTTTCAATCTGGTTAACACAAGATGATTGTATTGGGGTTAAGGGTTTGCAGCTGGGAGAAAGGGATGTCACTTTTGCTAAGCGGTTAGAATGTCAAAGGGAAGAATATGCATGGAACTATTGATTTTTTTTTTTTTTTTTTTGTGTGTGTGTGGCGAATTCCTCTTATTTTCTCTACAGATATTACGTCTGACAGAAACGCTCATGTGAAGGGTGCTACACTTTTCGTCTACTTGCCTTTGTTGCGTGAGAATAGAGCGCACTCGCCTCATCTAGACTCATCACCGCGAGTCCACGGGTTTGCCAGAACATATTCTATTCTTTGATTTGCCTCAAGCCAAGGCAGGACTCGAACTCAAGCCCAGAAGATCCCAGAGGGACGTGCCACCTGGCGGCAGATAAAGAAACAAACTCCGACCTCCTTAGAGTATCTGGGCCCGAAGAGCGCCGGACGGGGGATCCCGCCGTGGCTCGGTTGGTAGCGCGCGCGTCTGGTAACCGCGTGGGGTTTCGACGTCTGTTCGAATCCTGCCCGCGGCGCTGAGGTTAGAAACGGAATCCACTCCGAGTCATGGCCCCACACCAATGCTCACATCGGACTTGAGGTGACTTGGTGACGTCACTGTGTGTGTGTGATGCATCAGCGGGTATCGTAAGTGATGTGGCTATAGCGTGGCCACCGTCTCCTGCGTTCGAACATTTCCGGACCACCTGGGAGGATGAGCTCTGAGCGGGTACGAGTCCCGCAAACCACAAACAAAATAAAAGGTGTCGGGGGACCATAGTGCACTGGCTGAAAGACCTAAAACATAACGGAAAGGCTGAGAAGTGAGAGAAGGAGCGGAGGGACGAAGATGTCGCGAGATCTTCTGGATGTCGATGATAAAGGAATAATGGATGGAAATGCGATGTTGATTAGGGACCTAATGAATATTAATATCGGTGATTGGTGATGAGGATGGAGTGGGAGGCGATTGGGGGGGAGGCCGAGGAATGGGCTGACAAATCTCTGTGGAAAACTCATCACTGCGTGATTCAGTGGATTGGGTGGAAAGTCCTAATCATATTCAGAGGATGGATGAATGGATGGATGGATATCGTATGGAAGGGAATGCGACAAAGCAGAGACAAACGAAGATTTTGAAAAAAAAAAAAAAAAAAATCACGTGTGGGATTTGTGATCGACGACTATTTCTCTCCCAGATAAGAGCCGAGCTTTGGGGTGACCTTGTCATTTCACAAACATACCACCATCCCATTGCTTAAAGGGGACAGTAACGGTTTGCAGTATGGGTAAAGCTTTCGAGCTGTGAACAGGGTTCGAACTCGGACTTCCAGTGTGAAAAATCTAGACGCTAGCCACTACACCGGCAAGAATTTGTTTTGGCCGGCGCAGATTGATTTTATTCAGGTGTGAAATGACGTCACTAATAAGATGGGGTGGACGCTATTTTAAGAATATAACCTGGTTTCTCTAGTTAATCTAGCTCACCAGCTTATCTATTAAATCTAGCGATAACTGTCCTAGATAAGGTGGTGCACCTCGAAGATTTTATTCTGGTTGACTTCTGGAAAATCTGTTTGTCACTGGAATTCTGGATACAGACGTGGAGTGTGCACGTGGGGTGGTGGAGGAGGAAGCGCTGACGCTGAACTTTGAGCGAACAGAAGGGAGGAAGGACGAGAAAGAAAGAATCGAGAAAGGTCGAATTAAAAAAGATGAAAATACTTGAATGCGACCGTTTGACGTCGACAGCTATCTTTGGCTTCTCTCTCTCTCCACCTACCTAACGTCGCCATTCCAAAGTATCCCTTCCATTATACAACAAGAAATATTTTAAAGGTTTCATCAAACAGTATAATATTGGATTCAATATTTTCTTTGTAATTCTAGACTGAAGCTTATCTCCTCTTCCCGGGAATTTAAGTTATCATAAAGACAGTTGGACGCATCTGATAAATACAAGCGTGCAAGTGATCGAGTCGTTTTGAATTTATTTTCACTTGGACGACTTGACGTCGGAAAGAAAATGTGACCTAACTAGTTTCATTTTCCAAACGTCTTTCTCTTTTCTTTGGGTTGTATGGATACTCGAAAAGAAAATCAAATTTCTTTTGATACATTGACGCCTGGTATATAATGAATATATATATATTTTTTCCCTGTTTGCAATGGTAGCAAATGTGCTTGGTCTGGTCGGCTTGTACGGTTTGTCTTGAAAGAAAACTGAGTTTATTGTCGACGTTATTAACTCAATTTATAAAGGATGAAATTTCACAATAAGGTGGCGGGGTTTTATAAATTCTATTCTGGCTAACTACAGGCTATTTTATGTAACTGAAGGGGCAAAATATATAAAATCAAGCAACGTCGCTAGGATCAAGGTACCGCGCGCGCGTCATTCACCATTGTTTTGAATCACGTTTTGATATTATTTCAGCCCTGGGCGGGATTCGAAACCCTGACCGCTGTAGTGGCGGCCGGGAACTCTTTCAACTGCGTCTGTGTGTGTATTATATATATATATATATTGGCCGAAATATGGAAGTTATACTTCTAAGTTTCCTTTTATTCCGATTGTGGGTTCTTCGTGATTATTATTTACAAATGTACCACTACATTTTGTCCAAGTGATATATATATATATATATATATATATATATATATATATATATATATATATATATATAATATATATATATATATATATATTGGCCGAAATATGGAAGTTATACTTCTAAGTTTCCTTTTATTCCGATTGTGGGTTCTTCGTGATTATTATTTACAAATGTACCACTACATTTTGTCCAAGTGATATATATATATATATAATTTCATTAACAGCTGTTTCGTCGGCAAGATCCGGCGCTTCTATCCTTAAGGACACTGCCGCATCGGAGAGACGACATCAAAGAGGAGACGAAGAAGAGATATTTGAGGCGCGGGTGGTACAACGGGAGAAGTATTGAGAGGCAACCTACGCCATGAGGCGCTGAGTAGCTGCGCCCGAAGCCGTCGCCTTTGGGGACTGTTTGTTGGGGGGGACAGGTGTTGGGAATCGGAGTAGAGTGCGGGACTCGAACCCAGAGCTGAGTGAATGCGAGACCGGCCGATGACGTCACGAGGGGAGTAAGGGGGATAGTACAAGTAGGAAGAGTGGTCAGCTTTACGGACATGGAAGTGGAATTGCCGCCAGACATGCAAGAGTGGACGCAGTGGAAGGCATTGAGTGGAACCAGAGGGAGGGGAGGATGGGAGGGGAGCCTGAAGCCTCGTCGCACACGGGGAAGCTAGTTTAGTAGCCGCTGATGCTAACTGCCGCAAGTTAACTTCCCTAAGGAGTAAGCGTTGACACAAGGATAGTCCGGAGGCAAGTTGACTCGCTTTCCGTTCACACTGGGCAAGTGGAGGGCTAGTTTACAAGTCGCTTTGCTAGCACTAATGGCTACTATACTACCCCCCCGTGTCAACGAGGCTCCAGCATGGGGCCAGCACTCCGAGACATCTGCTAAACTATGCACCGAGCTACTTCAGGTAAATGACCACGTGAATGAGATTCTAACACGCGAGCCAAGGACACCTACCCCAGGAGACGCTTAACTGCGGTCCATTTCTTCACCTTATGCCCTTGGATCAGTGGCGGATCTAGGGGGAGGGGGGCTGAGGGGGCTGAAGCTTCCCCCCAAAAAAAAAAACTTTCATTGCATCATTGTACAGGTTGAGAAACCTGCAACGTATGCACCGATGCATGTCAGAAAGCAGTATTACAGTGGCAGAAGAATATTCAACACATCATTGAGGGTAATTCTTTAAAATGTAAGATTAAGTATTACTTTTGTTCAATATTCTGAAAAAATAAGATAAAGTGAGAACACGCCAATTTATATTCAAAATCATCTTATTCGTGTTAGAGTACATCTCTTTAAAAGCGTCATTTATATTTACAAAAATCAGGTTAGCCACCCCTCCAAAGCGTCATCTACATTAAAAAAAAAAAAAAAAAAAAAAAAAAAAGAGGATCCGCCACTGCCTTGGATAGCCGGGGTACGTGGCATTCATGACGATTTACTGCAAAATCTGAAGTGAATTTTACTGTTCATGAAGTATAGAATTTTTGTCAGTAAAACGCCTCGTCTTCCCTATTTTCGCATGAGGGACAAGGAAGAAGGGTCGCCATGTAATCGAATCGGTGGGGGTAGACCAGTTCCTGTCGTCGGGTCCTGCTGTGGATGCGCTGTGTCTTGCTGCATTGCTTCTGACCCAGGGAGTGGGCGGGAGACGGGGATGGACTTTGATCCACAAGGGAAACGAATGGGTGGAGGAAGAGACCTTTTGGTATATGGATAGGTATACTACGCAGAATGTATAGCCATGTAGCATAGTTGTTTATTTTACTATTATTATCATTATTATTATCATTTTCTAATAAAACACATTGACGCTACCCAGAATAGTTCTTGAAATGACGTAACATGGACCAAATATTCAAGGGTCCCGCTTTCTACCGGTTAAAAATCACGCGGTTCCCCCCCCCCACACACACACACAAAGTCTATAAATGATGTCAAAAGATCGACATAAATAAACAAATAAAGAAATGAATAAATAAATAAAATAAATA
>NC_134785.1:49622555-49752555 GCF_046742065.1 Oratosquilla oratoria | reverse complement strand
TTTAATTATCGGTTAAATTACTACATTTTATCATTCTACCTCCGTTGTAATCTTGATCAAATGCCATTCTCTCACGAATCCCATAAACTTATTTTGAGGCAAAACAAATATGTAGATAAATAAATATATGAATAAATGAATACAGAAATGAAATTTAAATAAAAGGTAAATGAAAACCTGTCTATTTCATAAAACTGTAACATAATTTCGTCATTATTCCTGTTTTTCATGAGATGGCGATAGTGTAGCGTTTACTCTCGTCATCGTAGCTACGATGTTGTAAAATAACGGCCATACAAATTAAAGCTGATGGCATGGGAGCACACAGCTACGCAAATGCCCTACTCGGTAGTAAATTAATACTTAGCGACATGATTTACTGTTGAAAATGTCTCCATAAAGCTAAAGAACAGCGATACAGTATGAGGTATTCAAAGAAATGGCCCGCCGAACGTATTTCAACAAATGGATCCCGGTCCACTCAGCTACGGTTATGGATTCCTAAGCTAAAGGAAATAATCTTGTGTATCATGACTGAAGTTCATCGTCAATGTCATGGTCCTATAAGAATTTATCTATCATTTATTGAATATATTTTTATATAATTTCTAATTATTATAGTGAGCTTGATTTTAGCGCGATATCCTTGTCGTGCTGCAAATCACTTGAACTTGTCGCACGCGAACCGGACTCCATTACATTTCAAAAGTATGCAAATGTATCTTTTGTTGTCAAATATTCAATATATATCTTTATACTTCACTTATCATAAATGTGAATTTAAATCAATAAAATTGCATTAATGCGACAACAAAGATATATTTGTATAATTCTGATATAGATATATCCTAAATCACTAGCGGTTGTTGGCAACTGATTATACACAAGAAAAACGCGTTTTCATTTAATTTTCACAGTATTTAAGCTATCTAGGCATATCTCTGAACCAAAAGAAAAATTGATAATATTCTTCACACAACTGTGTGACGATGCTATCCTACAGCACTATGCAATGTCATGGTTGTATGCTTAATGTACCGTAATTACGTTAGTTTTGGGGGATGATGTTATTTTTAAATACATTGTACTGAAATTGACTTAGAAATTGATTATCTTTACCAGATATGTGTCCTATGCTTGCAGTTCTGTTTAACAAAACTGTATCGTGCTGTCCTTGCGATTTGTGACGATGTCTTAATGTGTTTTAAAAAATACAAGTCACTAGTCGAGTTTTATCGCTAGAGGTCGCTCTACATTTAAAAAGTCTGCAATAATTTTCCAAACAACTATAGTTTATGTTGAACCTACTTACATGTGTTACATGTTTGAGTCGAAAAAGAGATACTCATATCAGGTCGATGATTAAAGTATTGCAATTTGAGTCGGTTATAGTTTGCATAACAACTCTCACAAGGGTATGAGCATCCGGCACATAGCTCTCAATCTAGCATGTTCTGTATCAATTATTGCAATGTAATATATATAACTATCGCAAAAATGACCGCCACTCGTTTTGAATATCATTCGTTGCAATATAGGATATTGTTTACTAGTTGAAGCACAACCGTGGAGTCTAGTACTAAATACGTAAATAAGTACTACATCACACAAATACTCTGGTGTATGGGGAAGATGCTGTCATCTTTGGAAATCGGCGTCTGAACCCTTCGAGGGGTTTTAAGTGATGTCACCTTATGTCACAAAAGACGTGGGAGAGGTCGTGCGTACAAAGTGATACAGTTGGACGACCGACTGTCACTCAGCCAGTAAGATCGTATGAGCCGACTATGGTGTGGAGGGGGGGGGAAGGAATCGTCTTCTTGTGGGGGCCCTCACCAATCAACTGCACCCCAATGCCGTCTTGCGTGTTTTAGCGTGTCAAGAGCGTTAACTGCGTGTGTCTGTCTCTCGTACTCAAATAGTTCATCTATATCGATTTAGGCCTCTTGTTCTGATAGGTCCGTTTGGCTCAGAGTCCCCTCACCCGCCAGAGAGAGAGCGGGAGGGAGGGGGGCATCTACGGGCGGATAGAAGTAAGTGATCACAGACAAATTCAACTTACCTGTTGTATTCACATGGAGCTTGAGTATGCAGGAGTGACTATGCTGGGGTTATTCCCGTCCCGTGGCGAAATAATCTCATGGTGGCCATCCACGAAAAGTCCTTTCCCAGCCCACAATCCAAAGCGACTCGATTCTTTACTGTCTGTCGAGTGCGCAGCGCAGACTTCCACAAACACAAGCGATGCCAGCATCTTGGGAAAACGTCTCGTGCAAATCTCATCCCGTCATCCATCGGGTACGTTAATCCTCAACAGCTGGTGTAAGAAATCAATACGGTAGATGATACTGCAAGAGTGTTCATGATCCGTTAAAGAAACTGAATAGGTTGCTGATGTTTGTATATCCGGGTGGGCGCATCCTACATCAGACAACAAGTCCCTAATGCTGCCGCTCGGAAAATATCGAGCATCCTTTGCTACAGAATATAAATGAGGATGAAAATTAATATTAATTTCAAAACTCCCCCTGTTTCCACTTAACGTTGTTTGAATATACCTTCATATTTAATAAACAGCATTGCCCTTACCGAGTTATGTTGTGAGTGGTAGACGGAGATCTGTTGTCGCGTTTGAATAAACGTGAGGAAACGAGCTAACTCTTCGAAAGAAGCCGAAAGTTCTTACACTTGCATTATGTACAGTGCCCCGTCCAGAGGCTAATTCCCAATTCTAGAGTACGTGATGAAAAACATTGTCCATTAACATGTGTATATGTGAGTGTTTTGCACACATACACACATATGTGTATATATATGTATATAAATGTGTGTGTGTGCGCATTTAACTAGTTTTACCTAGTATTTTGCGGGAGGAGAGCTATACTCGAAGTAACCCGCTATTGTATCTTTCCGCATCCAGTTTTTTCCTTGTCATGTATAGTTTTAGCACTTACTATTTCCTCTTTCAGTTTGTTACAGATATCTATCATTCTGTGTGGAAAGCTATTATTTTTCATATCTCTTCTGTAACTGTCTTGTGTGTGTGTGCGCTCGCGCGTATATATATACACATACATGCACACACACATACACACACACACACACACACACACACACACACACACACACATATATATATATATATATATGTATATATATATATATTATATATATATATATATATATATACGGTACAGAGAAAGAGAAAAAGATATATTAGTGCATATAAATCTTTGCATATGCATCTGGTACATTGACGCTGGTGGCTTGACTATTTTAATGTCTGCAGGAGCTCTGTTTTTAGAGATCTGCAAGGTTATCCACATGAAAAAGGTCTCGTACGAAAGATATGAGGAAGATGAACTTACACGGTCGCAGGACTCACTACTAACATGTCCGCCACAGATGACCTAAAAGGAAATAATTCCTCATAGATAGATGGGGTCACCGTCATAATGACGGCGTGGACAACTGGGCGCCCTGGAGGACTCGACCAAATGTATTGAATAAGGTGGCACAAAAAAAAAAATGCATCTTACCTGAAACTTGGAGGCAAGGAGGTGAGATTACTTCCGCAACCTCGTAAACTTTGTTTCATGGGCATCAAGTCCAAAATTTATAACGGGCGTTCTCTCCAGATCACCGTCCTACAGCATTGCCTCTTGAGCTTATGGGGAGTGTGCCCAGGAATGTTTACAATCTTGAGTAACACCTTGAAGGAGATGAGAATATACATTTATGATGTGAAAAGCATATCAGAAGACCAAAAGCTACAGAGTTTGGTGAAGGAATTGGAGAACATCAGCTGGGATATCGCGGCACTGAGTGAAGTCATAAGGAAGGAGGAAACGCTCGTGCAGCTACATGACTGTCGCCATCAGTTCTACTGCAGAAGCAAAACAGAAGAATCTGATAAGAGTTGGATTCTTGATTAATGGAGAGATTTCAGGTAACATAGTGAAATCCAGTGATTTATCTGATAGGGTAGCTTGGATTGTAATAAGGCCTTAGGGAACTCTAGAAATAATTCAGGTTTTGCATCAGATTTACTAAGTTCACACGTTGAAATTGAGTCCTATGATATTGGTAAGTGAAACGTACATTGAGAAGTTTGGAGTAGGCGAAAGAAATGTAATGTGTATATAAACACACACACACACACACACACACACACACACACACACACACACACACACACACACACACACACACACACACACACACACACACCCCTTCCAGACCTTTTGCCACAACGACGACGACGACGCGGGGACAACGACACCTGGACCCGGCGAGCCATGCGCGAGTAGAGGAAGCGACGACAGGAAGGGAATAATACATATGATGCCATACTGAGTGAGTATGTAAGGTAGGCGGCATCCCCCGTCCCTAGCAGAGTAGAGCGGAATCCTCCGACCCGGCGAAGCCAAGGCAAGAGGACTTCGCCGGGGCGAGGCTTGCGTAGTCGAAGAAGAACTAGGAGGAACCGCTCGCGAAATACAATTACCAAGAATGCCATTACCGGAGACACCATTGCCATTACCAAGATGCCATTACCATGAGCAGTCCGCGCCATTAGAAAGACGGACGTCGTCTCGGCGCTTTGTTCTTACGCTCAAAGATCCGGGAGGATCTGGAGGTTTCCCTCAGCTGAATAAAATCGCCTGGCGTGTAAAGATGAAGCAGCTCACAGTAGGAAATCACGCTTATCAGTGGATTTCTAGCGGGCTCTCATAACATTATCACATGTTTTTATTCTTACATTTTTTCATTAATTTAGAAAGGGAATACAAGGACAAAATATAAGTTACTATTTGTAGACAATGTGAATATGCTAAATATAGTGAACTATCACAGCTATATATATTTTTTGTACATAAAACCTCAATTGTCTCTTAAAATATTGATGCTTTGCAAATCAAATTTCAATTATATTTTTGAAACCAGGAGGAAAACGACCTTGGAAACACCAAGCATATCTAAAGAAACAAAACTAGTGTTACCCAGTGTAGTGATAATGACCACAATAACAATAACAACAATGAATATAATAATAATAGTATAATGATAATAATTAATAATAATAATAATAATTAATAAGATAATAATAATAATGATAATAATAATAATAATTAATAAAATAATAATAATAATAAAATAAAATAATAATAATAAAATAATAATAATTAATAAAATAATAATAATAATAATAATAATAATAACTAATAAAATAATAGTAATAATAATATGATGATGATGATAATGATAATAAAGGTAGAAGGCCGAGCTGGAGGAGGAAGAGGAAGGAGATAGTTGGAGAAGTGTTGGTGGGGAAAAGCTTCATGAAAGATACTAATGGTGGAGGTGACAGCCCTTGAGGGAGAGAGAGAGAGCGAAGTAATGTTGGAGATGATGAAAGTAATGTTGGAGATGATGGCGGCGTGGGATGACTTACTCGCCCCAACATTCGGCGAATGTTTATGATGTGTATTCAGTTAGTTGCACCCACACATCCATTCAAACTAACGAGGAACATGTTTATACACACATACACGCGAGTGCAAGTACATGTACAAATATACACATACCAACACGACTCGATGGCGCAATGGTAGAGTTCCCGGTTGCCACTACGGTGGTCAGGGTTCGAATCCCGCCCAGCGCTGATATAATTTCAGTATCGCTGCGCTGCGAGTCGTTACTCCAACTCTCGTGGGCAGGGAGTTGGGGGAGTGTGTCTGTGTGCGTGTAAGGTCACGGCATTATCCATAGATCGGTCATACATGAGTTCTGAGCTCTCTGCCGGGAAGTTAATAACTGTCGATCACGAGTCTAACACGTGATCCAAAATGGTGAATCACACACAGACAGGGAGTGGGATGGTGAGTGTTGTGGAGGTTTGGTTTCCTTCAGCTGAATAGGATCGCCTGGACATTTGCTGGATCCTCGAGCCGAGAGTCAGATCGAGAGAAATCTTCGATCCAATTCTGGACGAGGGGCTCTCCGAAGCTGAGTAGAACCGTCCGTCTGGCATCGGGAGGAACGAGGTCTACAAATGGAAAATGAAATAAAGAAATTATTCATCTCTCTCTCTCTCTCTCTCTCTCTCTCTCTCTCTCTCTCTCTCTCTCTCTCTCTCTCTCTCTCTTTGAGACCTAGGGTCATTCTAGTGACCGCACGAGCTGGCGAAGAAGTCGATTTGGCAAAAGACCGAAGGAACGAAGACTGCGATAAAAAATTGACCTCAAACTGGAAAAACATTGAACCCTATGGTGTATTCGCACTACTGTATCTAATTCTGGTGTCGCCAGGCGATTCTATTCAGCCGAGGAAACTCCCCGTCGACGTCAAAGGTTTCGAAAGTTTCTTTAGTTCCCGAGAAGACCCAAAGAGCTCCTCCTCCTCCCCCTACACCTCCTCCTCCTCCTCCTCCTCCTCCTCCTCCTCCTCCTGATGCAAAACGTCGAGGGCGACGGCGAACTCGATGCACTTCCTTGTGGCTGGCGCCAGGCGATTTTATTCAGCTGAGGGACACCTCGAGATCCTCCCGGATCTTTGAGCGTAAGAACAAAGCGCCGAGACGACGTCTGTCTTTCTAATGGCGCGGACTGGTAATGGTAATGGCATCTTGGTAATGGCAATGGTATCTTGGTAATGGCAATGGTATCTTGGTAATGGCAATGGTATCTTGGTAATGGCAATGGTATCTCCGGTAATGGCATCTTGGTAATGGCAATGGTGTCTCCGGTAATGGCATTCTTGGTAATGGGTATTTCGCGCGATGTCCTATCGATACCTTCGGCCTTGGGATCTTGAAGAGAAAAGCAAATTATAACATACATCTACGACGGCGAGCGGTTCCTCCTAGTCCTTCTTCGACTACGCAAGCGTGGAGGGGCACCTAGTACCCCTCCAGCCTCGCCCCGGCGAAGTCCCCTTGCCTTGGCTTCGCCGGGTCGGAGGATTCCGCTCTGCTAGGGACGGGGGATGCCTACCTTACATACTCAGTATGGCATATTATCCCCTTCCTGTCGCTTCCTCGCGCATGGTTCGCCGGGTCCAGATGTCGTTGTCCCCGCGTCGTCGTCGCTACAAAAGGTCTCGAAGGGGTGCCCGGTCTTCTCGGTCGAAGTAGCTTCTGCCGGGCACGATTGTCCCGAGGTCCGAGCAGAGAGGTCTACTTAGCTCGACCTCGGGTCGCGACGACCCAGATGAGGAGGAGAATACAACAGACACAATGCAGACACCCACACGCATATGTACGACATATATACACACACAAAGAATCACACGTACACACACACGCACACACACACACACACACACACACACACTCGGTGGCGCGGTTGGTAGAGTCCCCGACTGTGACTACGGAGGTCCAGGTTCGAATCCTGCCCAGGGCTGAAATTTCAGTATCGCTGCGCTTCGAGTCGTTACTCCAACTCTCGTGGGCGGGGAGTTGGGTGTGTGTGTTCGTGTAAGGTCACAGCATTACCCATAGATCGGTCATACGAGCTCTGAGCTCTCTTCCGGGAGGGAAATAGCTGTCGATCACGAGTCCAGCACGTGATCCAAAGACCAAGGTGAACACACACACACACAACCTCGTGGCGGAGTGGTTAGAGTTCTCGCCTGCCACTACGGCGGTCCGGGTTCAAATCTTGCCCAGGGCTGATATAATTTCAATATCGCTGCGCTGCGGGTTGTTACTCCAACTGTCGTGGGCGGGGAGTTGGGTGTGTGTGTGCGTGTAAGATCACAGTATTATTCATAGATTGGTCATACGAGCTCTGAGTTCTCATCTGGAAGGTTAATAACTTTCGATCACGAGTCAATCACGTGATCCAAGACCATGGTGAATCACACACACTGCTCGACGGCGCAGTGGTAACGTTCGCAATCGGTAATCCAGCGGTCAGAATTCGAAACCCGCCCAAGGAATGATAATGATAATAATAATAATAATAATAATAATATTGATGATGATAATAATAATGATAGTAATAATTATAATAATGATGATAATAATAATAATAATAATGATAGTAATAATAATAATAATTATAATAATATTTATAATAATAATAATTATGAAATAATAATAATGAGATGGACAAGGGGAAAATATGGAAGCAAATTGGAGGTGAGCATTAAAGGAGAGAGACTAGAGGAAGTAGATAGTTTTAGATACTTGGGTGCGAATGTGGTAGGAAAGGGAGGAGTAGAGGTGGAGGCAGAATGTAGGTTGAGAGAAGCAAGTACAGTAAATGCCTTAGGGGATTAGAAAGTGTAATGAGAAATAGACATTTGGAAATGAATGCTAAGAGGAGATTGTATGAGGGGGTGATTGTACCAACAGCAGTCTATGGGACAGAGACATAGAACATAAGAGAGGAAGAGTTTAAATGTGTTTGAGATGAAATGTCTGAGAAGTGTGGTAGGGATTACAAGTGTCACGATCTGGTGTGTTGGTTTTGATTTCTTGTATCAAACCCGGCCACGATTTGATCAGTTCTAACAATCCAAGTGCCAGCGTGCTTTTATGCCTTTAATTAGGACGATTTTCTTTCTTACACCGGATATGAAATAAAGTAGGAATGCAAAATAAAACTACTTACATAATAGATGTGTACATATTGAACTTACTAGAATGAGGGAGGTTCGAACGAGCGTGCGAATGTGTTGGCACAGGACGCAATCCTTTTTTTCATAATTGGGGCACATACAAGTGTCAATGGCAGGTACCATATTACTACATCTATATGCCTAGTCTATATTCACATTTACCTAGCTTCACACAATCCTTCCACTTTTTAATTTTTGTGTGAAGAAGGTTTACAATTCATCATTTGTTAAGAAATGAAGATGATTTGCGATGGCGCTACTTACCTATGCCATCGTTGTTGTAGTGTGTTCGGCCACGATAAGTATGACAAAAATGAATCCATTTCTGGGATTAAGTTGCCATGCTTGGAGGAAAATATCACGCCACCGTGACCGAACCTACATACTCCCCATTTGGAAGTATTCCACCACGTTCACGGTGGGTAGCTCGGAGAGTCACCAAAATAACCCCAAACCTTGTCACTGTCTCCGATTTAACCACCATATCAGCCACAGGTCAAAGGCCACCAGGTCTCGTGTGAGCTCCCTCTGGACACCACTCAGGACGAAGGCACGGGCGCCATAGGCGCCACAAAGGCTAATTTTCTCTGGCCGCCACTGGCACGCCCTTGGGTCCAGGTTGCCCACACCTACCTCGCTGTACACTGTGCTTGACTCTGTACCTCTGAGGAAAGTTTGGGGCAAATCGGTGATCTGACGATCTTTGGCGTTTTTTGGGGGGACTATTTTGGTCACTGCGATTGGACCACCATCTCGCCAATAGGTCGAGGGCCACCAGGCCTCGTGTGGACTCCATCTGGACACCACTCAGGCCATTGGTACTGGCACCAGAGGCAGGAAAGTGAATACTCGCCACAGTGTTTGGTTTTTCTCTGGTCGTCACCGCCACGTCCTTGGGTTTAGGTTGCCCACACCTACCTCGCTGCACATTGTGGTTGACTCTCTCCCTCTGAGGAATGTTTGGGGCAAATCGGTGACCTGACGATTTTTGGCAAAATCCGTGGGTCTCCTTAGCGTTTTTTTTTTTTTTTTTTTTTTTTTTGTTTTTTTTTTTCATTTTGGTCACTGTCTCCGATTGAACCACCATCTCGCTCACAGGTCGAGGACCACCAGGCCTCATGTGGGTTGCACTGGGACACCACTCAGCCAATTCGTACTGGCACCAGAGGGAGAAAAGTGAAAACTCGCCACAAAGGCTCATCTTCCTCTGGTCGCCAGACTCCCCTATTCCTTATAGGAAGTCTCAGAAGCCTAACAGGACCTCCTGGGGGAACTAACAGGGCCTTCTGTGGGAGGGACAGGGTCTTCCAGTGACCTATTGTAAACCTAACGTGGCCTCCCATGGTTCTGCCACTGCCTCTGTAGCCAATTGGGGCAAATCGGTGACTTGAGGATTTTTGGGGTCATTTTGGTCACTGTCTCCAATTGAACCACCGTCCCGCCCACAGGTCGAGGGCTACCAGTCCTCATTTGGATTGCACTAGGACACCAATTATTCTATTGGTACTGTTGGCAGAGGAAAAGTAAATAGTGGCCACAAAGGCTCAATTTGTGCGGTCGCCACTGGGACGCCCTTGGGTCCAGGTTGCCCACACCTACCTCGCTGCACAATGGGATTGACTGTCTACCCCTGAGGAAAGTATGGGGCAAATCGGTGACTTGAGGATTTTTGAGAAAATCCGTGGGTAAACCCCTTAGCGTTTTTTGGGGTCATTTTGGTCACTGTCTCCGATTGAACCACCGTCCCACCCACAGGTCGAGGGCTACCAGTCCTCATTTGGATTGCACTAGGACACCAATTAGGCTATTGGTACTGGTGGCAGAGGAAAAGTAAATAGTGGGCACAAAGGCTCAATTTGTGCGGTCGCCACTGGGACGCCCTTGGGTCCAGGTTGCCCACACCTACCTCGCTGCACAATGGGATTGACTGTCTACGCCTGAGGAAAGTATGGGGCAAATCGGTGACATGAGGATTTCTGAGAAAATCCGTGGGTAAACCCCTTAGCGTTTTATGGGGGTCATTTTGGTCACTGTCTCCGATTGAACCACCGTCCCGCCCTCAGGTGGAGGGCTACCAGTCCTCATTTGGATTGCACTAGGACACCAATTAGGCTATTGGTACTGGTGGCAGAGGAAAAGTAAATAGTGGCCACAAAGGCTCAATTTGTGCGGTCGCCACTGGGACGCCCTTGGGTCCAGGTTGCCCACACCTACCTCGCTGCACAATGGGCTTGACTGTCTACCCCTGAGGAAAGTTTGGGGCAAATCGGTGACTTGAGGATTTCTGAGAAAATCCGTGGGTAAACCCCTTAGGGTTTTTTTGGGTCATTTTGGTCACTGTCTCCGATTGAACCACCGTCCCACCCACAGGTGGAGTGAGACGAGTCCTCATTCGGATTGCACTAGGACACCAATTAGGCTATTGGTACTAGTGGTAGAGGAAAAGTAAATAGTGGCCACAAAGGCACAATTCGTGCGGTCGCCACTGGGACGCCCTTGGGTCCAGGTTGCCCACACCTACCTCGCTGCACAATGGGCTTGACTGTCTACCCCTGAGGAGAGTTTGGGGCAAATCGGTGACTTGAGGATTTTTTAGAAAATCCGTGGGTACCCCTTAGCGTTTTTTTGGGGGTCATTTTGGTCACTGTCTCCGATTGAACCACCGTCCCACCCACAGGTCGAGGGCTACCAGTCCTCATTTGGATTGCACTAGGACACCAATTAGGCTATTGGTACTAGTGGCAGAGGAAAAGTAAATAGTGGCCACAAAGGCTCAATTTGTGCGGTCGCCACTGGGACGCCCTTGGGTCCAGGTTGCCCACACCTACCTCGCTGCACAATGGGATTGACTGTCTACCCCTGAGGAAAGTTTGGGGCAAATCGGTGACTTGAGGATTTTTTAGAAAATCCGTGGGTAAACCCCTTAGCGTTTTTTGGGGTCATTTTGGTCACTGTCTCCGATTGAACCACCGTCCCGCCCACAGGTCGAGGGCTACCAGTCCTCATTTGGATTGCACTAGGACACCAATTAGGCTATTGGTACTGGTGGCAGAGGAAAAGTAAATAGTGGCCACAAAGGCTCAATTTGTGCGGTCGCCACTGGGACGCCCTTGGGTCCAGGTTGCCCACACCTACCTCGCTGCACAATGGGATTGACTGTCTACCCCTGAGGAAAGTTTGGGGCAAATCGGTGACTTGAGGATTTTTGAGAAAATCCGTGGGTAAAACCCCTTAGTATTTTTTGGGGTCATTTTGGTCACTGTCAAAGGATTACAAAGGCAAAGCATGCCGACAGGAGACCTTTTGATCCATATCTAGGTCGGATGCAAAAAAAAAAAAAAAAAAAATCATATTAATAATAAATTAAAACTATAACAATGTAAATAACAATTAAAATACATAAATAAATGCATTGGTATAGTTGAATAACAAACAAACAGGTAAATAGTAAATGATAATAAATTGACATATAACTAATAATAAATGAAAATCAGACAGACAAATTATAACAAAACAAAAACAAATAATATAACATAAATTATAATCATTACAGCATCTTACTTAGGTATTTATCTAAATGATTCTTAAAGCTTCGAACTGAACTACATTGCACTACCTGTGCAGGAAGTTTATTCCATTCATTAACTACACGGTTGGCAAAGTTGTTTCTACCTACTTCCAAATTGAATCTATTTCCGGACAGTTTGAGACCATTGTTTCTTGTCTGATTCTCATTCAATGTGAAAATTTGGTCACTTTTGATGTTGTCAATTCCCTTTAAAATCTTAAAGACCTGTATCAAGTCACCTCTGAGTCTACGCTTTTTTAGGGAAAACAGATTCATGTGCTTAAGTCGATTTTCGTATGATTTATTTTTGATATTTGGAATCAGTTTTGTGGCTCGCCGTTGTACTTTTTCCAGTCTGTCAATGTCTTTAATGAGATTCGGTGACCATACGGAAACAGCATATTCCAAATGTGGACGAACTAACGATTTATATAGCTTGTTAATGAGTGATGGACTTTTGAAATCAAAAGATCGCGCAATCAATCCCAGAATCTTATTTGCTTTCTCAGAGGCTGAAATACACTGCTTGGATGATTTGAGGTCGTTACTGATAATTACGCCGAGATCTTTTTCACTATCCACTTTTGTTAACGAATTTCCAAATAACTTGTAATCTTACTTACTGTTATTTTTACCTATGTGCATTACCTTGCATTTACTTGTGTTAAATTTCATTAGCCACTTTTCAGACCATTGCTGTAATTGATCTAAATCTTCTTGAATATCTAATTGGTTTGAGTGATCATTTGCCACTCCGCACAGTTTTGTATCATCAGCAAATTTGGAAACAGTAGATTTTAGTCCATGGTCTATATCATTTATATATACTATGAATAGAAGTGGCCCAAGAACGGAACCCTGAGGAACTCCACTTGCAACATTTTTCCATCCAGAAGTTTTTCCATTTAAAACAACTCTCTGTTTTCGACCTTTCAACCAATTACTAGTCCAACCTAATAGGCTACCACTTATTCCATGCAAAGCTAATTTAGTAAGTAGTCTTTCGTGTGGGACGGTATCAAAAGCTTTTGCAAAGTCTAGATATATTAAATCTATATTGTTTCTTTTGTCATAATTCGAGATAACTGTGTTGTAGAATTCGAGTAAGTTAGTCACGCAAGAACGTTTCCGTCTGAAACCATGTTGGCTATCATTTATCAAACGGTTACTTTCTAAATGATATTCGATAGCATCTCTGATGATAGTTTCCATTATTTTTCCTACGATCGAAGTCAAACTTATAGGCCTATAGTTATTTGGTTTCTTTTTGTCACCTTTTTTGAATATGGGAGTAACGTTAGCTAGCTTCCATTCTCTTGGGACATCTCCGGATATGATGGATTTCTTGAAAATAATTTCTAATGGAACAACAATCTCATTTTTCATTTCCTTTAAGATTCTTGGATGCCAACCGTCAGGCCCTGGTGTTTTATTAACTTTGAGTTTGTCTATACACCTTTTGATTGTTTCTTTTGTTATATTTACCGTAGTGAGTAAGTTTACCCTAGACTTTTCACAGGTTTCAGTTTGGAATTCACTTTGAGGTGTTTCGTTTACGAATACCGAGCTAAAATAATTGTTTAAGAGATTACACATTCCTTCATTTGAATATTCAAGTTGACCGTCAGCAGATAATAGTGGACCAATGTGATTCCTAACAACCTTTTTATCTCTAATGTAACTATAGAATTCTTTGGGATTCTCTTTGGATTTCTCAGCGATGTTCATTTCGTATTGTCGTTTTCTTTTTCTTATTGTCTTTTTTAAATCTCTCTGTATTGATACATAACTTTCATAGTCATTAGATGCACCCGAGCACTTATATTTCTTATAAGCCTGTCTCTTTTTAGCAATACTTTTTTCAGTTTCTTTGTCGAGCCACTTTGGGCGAGCCTGATTTGGGGGACGTCTGTCCTTAAAAGGAATGTAAGTTTGAATCATCTTAGTGAGCGTATTTTGAAATATTTCCCACATCTGATCTACAGGCCTTTCGTTTAATTTTTCCTCCCAATCTGTAAGCTGAAGCTCCTGACGTAGTTCTATGAACTGAGCTTTACTGAAATCGGGTATTTTAGAAGCACAAGTATCTATTCTAAAATTGTTTAGGAGTTTGAATCTGACTAAGTTGTGATCGCTATTTGCAACAGATTCACCGACTTCTACATCAGTTGCCATGCTTTCGCGGCTAGTGATCAATAAATCGAGTAAGTTTCCATATCTTGTGGGCTCTTTTACATGCTGAATTAAATAATTGTCACCAAGAAAATCAATCAAGCGACTACCTATATGACCATGTTCAAGGGTCATCCAATCAATGTCAGTAAAATTGAAATCACCCATTATCAATAAATCCCGGTTGCAGAAACTAGACAGTTCTTGAAATAACAGTTTGTCGTCTGCTAATGATAATGTCTTTGGCCTATATATTACACCTATATTCATTTTTTGTCCATTTGTTTGGGTTAACTCAACCCACAAACTGTCATATGCATCCTGTTTCACTTTCTCTAAAACACAAGCATGAACATTGTTTTTAACGTACAATAGAACACCCCCACCTTTCTTGTGGTTTCTATCCTGATGAAAGTGTTTAAATCCCGCAATATTAAATTCAGCTTCGAACTCTGTACCATTTAACCATGTCTCAGTTATTCCTATCATATCGAGATTTTCGCTTTTGACATACGCTTGTATTTCTTGAAATTTGTTCCTAATACTACGAGCATTAAAGTACATAGTTTTAAGAAACTCCTGATTATTTCTTTTTGACACATTTTGAGTTTCAATATCATGTCTTATATTATCATTTTGTTTTTTATTCATGCCTTGCTCTATATTATTATTATTTGGTCCTTCATTGACATTCAATGCCTCATTAACATTTCTCCTATCAAAATTAACATTTCCCCCATCACGGACATCTGGTCGATTACGGTCATTCGATCTATTTTGTACATTTTGTCCCCCTACGTCACCGTGATTCACGCCGGCCTCCCGTCGTTCAGTGACATTATGTCCGGCATCCCTTTCTAAAATTATATTTTGTCCTCCAGTGACATTATATCCTACCGTGATATTTTTTCCTCCACTATAATTACATCCCATCGTGATCTTTTGTCTTCCACTGTCATTACATCCTATCTTGATATTTTGGCCTTCATTGACATTCTGTCCGGTATCTCTTCCTAAAATTATATTTTGTTCTTCACTGACATTATATCCTACCGTGATATTTTCTCCTCCATTATCATTACATCCTATCGTGATATTTTGTTCTCCACTATCATTATTTCCCATCGTGATCTTTTGTCCTCCACTGTCATTACATCCCATTGTGACATTTTGTCCTAAGACATTACATCCTAATGTGCCATTTCGTCCTCTAGCGATATTACATCCTATCATGATATTTTGGCCTTCATTGACATTCTGTCCGGTATCCCTTCCTAAAATTACATTTTGGCCTTCAATGACATTATATCCTACCGTGATATTTTCTCCTCCATTTTCATTACATCCTATCGTGATATTTTGTTCTCCACTATCATTACTTCCCATCGTGATCTTTTGTCCTCCACTGTCATTATATCCCATTGCGACATTTTGTCCTATGACATTATATCCTAATGTGACATTTCGTCCTCTAGCGACATTATATCCTAAAATTATATTTTGTCCTATACTGGCACATTGTTCTACATTAATGTCATACTCTACACTGTTTTCCCAAGTACATTCTATTTCCCCTTCCCTTTGGGCTTCTACCCTAAAAAAGGAGCTAGTTCATTACAAACTCCCACAATGAGGTTTGTAAGAACATCTTTGCCTCTGCGGGTAAGGTGGATCCCATCAGAAGCGTAAAGGTCATGGCGCCTAGAAAAGAGATACCAAGGATCAAGAAAGTGGTATCCCAATTGTGTGCACAACTGCGATATCCTATCATTGATCCCTATGGCTCTACTGTTCCAACACGAACCTGCGTAGATCCTCGGGAGGACCCCACAGACTACGTGACGGCTCCCACGTTCCTTCATCTCCTGAAGGAGGACCTTGTAATTCCGAACAAGCTCCTCTGATCTCACCCTACCTACATCGTTACTACCCGTATGTACAATCGTAACCGTGTTCTTCCGTCCTTGCTCCCTGATGGACCGGGTACAATCAACGATCCCACGGCCCGGTTGACATACAAGCTTGCAACGTCGCTTAGTCTTTCGCTGCAGGATGTCGTCATAGCCTCGAACCATGGAGTCCCCCACCACCAAGAACTCCTGGTTTTCAGCCACTTCATCCTCCAGTAGAGCAAAACGATTGACTAGAGCCAGCGGTTGCTCCACAGGGCACACGTCTACCGAACGCGGGCTCGACAAACGGGACCCCACGGAGAGCCACTCGCTCATGGCAGTGACAGTAGGTGAAGAAGTGGAACGCTCTTTGGGTTGTGGGGAGGGTTCACTCTTCTCACGGAGCGCACTCCTGAGAAGCCGAATTTCCTCCTCACACATCCTGAGACGGACCTCTAGGTTCACGCAACCTTCACAAGCCATTTCGCTCCCCCTTTAGCAATAAAAACGGCAAAGAGAAAATACAAATCAACAACAACAAAAAATCAAAGCGGTCTCTAATAAACTAAATACGCGAAGCTTACTCTGCTTACCTTATACTATTTCTCCTACCTTTGGAATACGGTAACAGAAAACTGTTTTGAAATTAAATAGAACCCTGCACTTTATCTTATATCTGTAACTGTATAGCGCTATACGTATACAATTACAAAAACACAACACAATCACTTAACACTATTCGAAGATATCAAAAAAATTGAACCACCGTCCCACCCACAGGTTGAGAGCTACCAGTCCTCATTTGGATTGCACTAGGACACCAGTTAGGCTATTGGTACTGGTGGCAGAGGAAAAGTAAATAGTGGCCACAAAGGCTCAATTTGTGCGGTCGCCACTGGGACGCCCTTGGGTCCAGGTTGCCCACACCTACCTCGCTGCACAATGGGATTGACTGTCTACCCCTGAGGAAAGTTTGGGGCAAATCGGTGACTTGAGGATTTCTGAGAAAATCCGTGGGTAAACCCCTTAGCGTTTTTTGGGGTCATTTTGGTCACTGTCTCCGATTGAACCACCGTCCCGCCCACAGGTCGAGGGCTACCAGTCCTCATTTGGATTGCACTAGGACACCAATTAGGCTATTGGTACTGGTGACAGAGGAAAAGTAAATAGTGGCCACAAAGGCTCAATTTGTGCGGTCGCCACTGGGACGCCCTTGGGTCCAGGTTGCCCACACCTACCTCGCTGCACAATGGGATTGACTGTCTACCCCTGAGGAGAGTTTGGGGCAAATCGGTGACATGAGGATTTCTGAGAAAATCCGTGGGTAAACCCCTTAGCGTTTTTTGGGGTCATTTTGGTCACTGTCTCCGATTGAACCACCGTCCCGCCCACAGGTCGAGGGCTACCAGTCCTCATTTGACTATATATTCTGTTCAACAAAGATGAAACAATAATAATTTGATGTCTAACATGTACAACCGAAAGTCATGCATTGTAGGGTTTCTTCCCTCACGCTCTCAGCTGTTGGCGACACAGTCTGGTCTGCTGTGATTATCGCACATAACACTGACAATGCAATGCAGTCTACACTATGCATTTCCTAGAAAGTGGTTAGTGAAAAGAAAAATAATGCAATGTGTGTGGAACCTGATGTGAACAAAATCAAAGACTAAAGCAGGAGGAACCTATATAGAAAAGCTTGTTTTTTTTCATGACAGGCATACGAATATAAATCATATAAATCATCCTCATTGTCTTCTTCACCGCACAGGGAATACTATCATTATTCTAAAACACCATTCTATAGTTTTTAGTTCACAATGTGATATCTACACTTTCCATTATATAAAAAGGAAATAATTGATAATGATAATAATCGCATATACAAACGGTACTCACAGTGATATCCGCTAACAGGGCAACAGTAAGTCAACAGATACAATGAGTACAAGTGGAGTACACAGGTATAGGTGTTAGTGCAAAATGCCTTGGCCTCTCTCTCGAGCCTCCAGAGCTTCCTATACCCCGAGGACGAGCGGTGTCGCCATCACTACAGGCCGCAACACTGACAAGGCTACACTTAAAAAATAAATAAAAGAATAAGAAAGAAAAAAAAAAAAGTGCCAAAAACTAACAAGAGACCTGTCGGTTAAGCTGCCATAACCATTGATCATTTGCAACAATTGACAGTAAATGTTGTGCTACTCAAGGGGGAGGGGTTAAAATGTTCAATAGTTGCAACTCTGCTGATAGCATATTCATCAGCTTTTGACAATTTCCCTTTTTTTTTTTGTTCTTTTTTTTCTGTGATGGGCTGATTGGTTGCTTGGCAACAAAGGATTTTGATATATATATTTTTACGCTTTGAGAAGGCATGGGTTGTTTTGCAGTAGTTACAGTAGTAGTTTGTGCACGAGAAAGAGACAAAGCATACACAAGGGTGTGAGTTGAGGTTGTCCTCGGAGGGCAGTGGACGAAGGAGGGCCGCAGCAATGGGGGTAGACAGTGAGGTAGGGATTGCTCCTCGACAAGAGACTAGATACTTTCGGTCACAAAAACAAATATACACAAACATACAGACACATGACTCTGTGGCGCAGTGGTATAGTTCCCGGCTGCCACTACGGTGGTCCGGGCTCGAATCCCGCCCAGTGCAGAAATAATTTCAGTATTGCTGCGCTGCGAGTCGTTACTCCAACTCTCGTGGGCGGGGAGTTGTGTGTGCGTGTAAGGTCACAGCATTATCCACAGATCGGTCATACATGAGTTCTGAGCTCTCTGCCGGGAAGTTAATAACTGTCGATCACGAGTCTAACACGTGATTCAAAATGGTGAATCACACACAGACAGGGAGTGGGATGGTGAGTGTTGTGGAGGTTTGGTTTCCTTCAGCTGAATAGGATCGCCTGGACGTTTCCTGGATCCTCAAGCCGAGAGTCAGATCGAGAGAAATCTTCGATCCAATTCTGGACGAGGGGCTCTCCGAAGCTGAGTAGAACCGTCTGGCATCGGGAGGAACGAGGTCTACAAATGGAAAATGAAATAAAGAAATTATTCATCTCTCTCTCTCTCTCTCTCTCTCTCTCTCTCTCTCTCTCTCTCTCTCTCTCTCTCTCTCTCTCTCTCTCTCTCTCTCTCTCTCTCTCTCTCTCTCTCTCTCTCTCTCTCTCTCTCTCTCTCTCTCTTCGACCTAGGGTCATTCTAGTGACCGCACGAGCTGGCGAAGAAGTCGATTTGGCAAAAGACCGAAGGAACGAAGACTGCGATAAAAAATTGACCTCAAACTGGTAAAACATTGAACCCTAAGGTGTATGCGCACTACTATCTAATTCTGGTGTCGCCAGGCGATTCTATTCAGCCGAGGAAATTCCCCGTCGACGTCAAAGGTTTCGAAAGTTTCTTTAGTTCCCGAGAAGACCCAAGGAGCTCCTCCTCCTCCTCCTCCTCCTCCTCCTTCCCCTCCCCTCCTCCTCCTCCTCCTCCTTCTCCTCCTCCTCCTCCTGATGCAAAACGTTGAGGGCGACGGCGAACTCGATGCACTTCCTTGTGGCTGGCGCCAGGCGATTTTATTCAGCTGAGGGACACCTCGAGATCCTCCCGGATCTTTGAGCGTAAGAACAAAGCGCCGAGACGACGTCTGTCTTTCTAATGGCGCGGACTGGTAATGGTAATGGCATCTTGGTAATGGCAATGGTATCTCCGGTAATGGCAATGGTATCTCCGGTAATGGCATCTTGGTAATGGCAATGGTATCTCCGGTAATGGCATCTTGGTAATGGCAATGGTATCTCTGGTAATGGCATCGTTGGTAATGGCAATGGTGTCTCCGTTAATGGCATTCTTGGTAATGGGTATTTCGCGCGATGTCCTATCGATACCTTCGGCCTTGGGATCTTGAAGAGAAAAGCAAATTATAACATACATCTACGACGGCGAGCGGTTCCTCCTAGTCCTTCTTCGACTACGCAAGCGTGGAGGGGCACCTAGTACCCCTCCAGCCTCGCCCCGGCGAAGTCCCCTTGCCTTGGCTTCGCCGGGTCGGAGGATTCCGCTCAGCTAGGGACGAGGGATGCCTACCTTACATACTCAGTATGGCATATTATCCCCTTCCTGTCGCCTCCTCGCGCATGGTTCGCCGGGTCCAGATGTCGTTGTCCCCGCGTCGTCGTCGCTACAAAAGGTCTCGAAGGGGTGCCCGGTCTTCTCGGTCGAAGTAGCTTCTGCCGGGCACGATTGTCCCGAGGTCCGAGCAGAGAGGTCTACTTAGCTCGACCTCGGGTCGCGACGACCCAGATGAGGAGGAGAATACAACAGACACAATGCAGACACGCACACGCATATGTACGACATATATATACACACAAAGAATCACACGTACACACACACACACACACACACACACACACACACACACACACACACACACACACACACACACACACACACACACACACGCACGCACACACACACGCACGCACACACCGGTTCCGCGGTTGGTAGAGTCCCCGACTGTCACTACGGAGGCCCGAGTTCGAATCCTGCCCAGGGCTGAAATTTCAGTATCGCTGCGCTTCGAGTCGTTACTCCAACTCTCGTGGGCGGGGAGTTGGGTGTGTGTGTTCGTGTAAGGTCACAGCATTACCCATAGATCGGTCATACGAGCTCTGAGCTCTCTTCCGGGAGGGAAATAGCTGTCGATCACGAGTCCAGCACGTGATCCAAAGACCAAGGTGAACACACACACACACAACCTTGTGGCGTAGTGGTTAGAGTTCTCGCCTGCCACTACGGCAGTCCGGGTTCAAATCTTGCCCAGGGCTGATATAATTTCAATATCGCTGCGCTGCGGGTTGTTACTCCAACTGTCGTGGGCGGGGAGTTGGGTGTGTGTGTGCGTGTAAGATCACAGTATTATTCATAGATTGGTCATACGAGCTCTGAGTTCTCATCTGGGAGTCTGGGAGGTTAATAACTTTCGACCACGAGTCAAACACGTGATCCAAGACCATGGTGAATCACACATACACACACACACACTGCTCGACGGCGCAGTGGTAACGTTCGCAATCGGTAATCCAGCGGTCAGAATTCGAAACCCGCCCAAGGAGTGATAATGATAATAATAATAATAATGATGATAATAATAATAATGATAGTAATAATAATAATAATAATAATAATAATAATAATAATAATGATGAAATAATAATGATAGTAATAATAATAATAATAGTAACAATAATAATGATGAAATAATAATAATGAGATGTACAAGGGGAGAGGATGGCAGCAAATTGGAAGTTAGTATTAAGGGAGACTGGAGGAAGTGGATAGGTTTAGATTCTTGGGTGCGAATGTGGCGGGAAAGAGAGGAGTAGAGGTGGAGGCAGAATGTAGGTTGAGAGAAGCAAGTACAGTAAATGCCTTAGGGGATTAGAAAGTGTAATGAGAAATAGACATTTGGGAATGGATGCTAAGAGGAGAGTGTATAAAGGAGTGATTGTGCCGACAGCACTGTATGGGACAGAAACCTAGAACATAAGAGAGGAAGAGTTTAAATGTGTTTGAGATGAAATGTCTGAGAAGTGTGGTAGGGATTACAAGTGTCACAATCTGGCGTGTTGGTTTTGATTTCTTGTATCAAACCCGGCCACG
Source organism: Oratosquilla oratoria (assembly GCF_046742065.1). Taxonomy (NCBI): domain Eukaryota; kingdom Metazoa; phylum Arthropoda; class Malacostraca; order Stomatopoda; family Squillidae; genus Oratosquilla; species Oratosquilla oratoria. Next base: position 49,730,643 of record NC_134785.1, on the reverse strand, counting down.
ATTTGATCAGTTCTATCAATCCAAGTGCCAGCGTGCTTTTATGCCTTTAATTAGGACGATTTTCTTTCTTACACCGGATATGAAATAAAGGAGAAATGCAAAATAAAACTACTTACATAATAGATGTGTACATATTGAACTAACTAGAATGAGGGAGGTTTGAACGAGCGCGCGAATGTGTTGGCACAGGACGCACTCCTTATTTTTTATAATTGGGGCACATACAAGTGTCAATGGCAGGTACCATTTTACTACATCTATAAGCCTAGTCTATATTCACATTTACCTAGCTTCACACAATCCTTCCGCTTCTTTATTTTTGTGTGAAGAAGGTTTACAATTCATCATTTGTTATCTATCTAAATCTTGTTAAGAAATGAAGATGATTTGCGATGGCGCTACTTACCTATGCCATCGTTGTTGTAGTGTGTTCGGCCACGATAAGTATGACAAAAATGAATCCATTTCTGGGATTAAGTTGCCATGCTTGGAGGAAAATATCACGCCACCGTGACCGAACCTACATACTCCCCATTTGGAAGTATTCCACCACGTTCACGGTGGGTAGCTCGGAGAGTCACCAAAATAACCCCAAACCTTGTCACTGTCTCCGATTTAACCACCATATCAGCCACAGGTCAAAGGCCACCAGGTCTCGTGTGAGCTCCCTCTGGACACCACTCAGGACGAAGGCACGGGCGCCATAGGCGCCACAAAGGCTAATTTTCTCTGGCCGCCACTGGCACGCCCTTGGGTCCAGGTTGCCCACACCTACCTCGCTGTACACTGTGCTTGACTCTGTACCTCTGAGGAAAGTTTGGGGCAAATCGGTGATCTGACGATCTTTGGCGTTTTTTGGGGGGACTATTTTGGTCACTGCGATTGGACCACCATCTCGCCAATAGGTCGAGGGCCACCAGGCCTCGTGTGGACTCCATCTGGACACCACTCAGGCCATTGGTACTGGCACCAGAGGCAGGAAAGTGAATACTCGCCACAGTGACTGATTTTCTCTGGTCGTCACCGCCACGTCCTTGGGTTTAGGTTGCCCACACCTACCTCGCTGCACATTGTGGTTGACTCTCTCCCTCTGAGGAATGTTTGGGGCAAATCGGTGACCTGACGATTTTTGGCAAAATTCGTGGGTCTCCTTAGCGTTTTTTATTTATTTTTATTTTTTTTTTGGGTGTCATTTTGGTCACTGTCTCCGATTGAACCACCATCTCGCTCACAGGTCGAGGACCACCAGGCCTCATGTGGGTTGCACTGGGACACCACTCAGCCAATTCGTACTGGCACCAGAGGGAGAAAAGTGAAAACTCGCCACAAAGGCTCATCTTCCTCTGGTCGCCAGACTCCCCTATTCCTTATAGGAAGTCTCAGAAGCCTAACAGGACCTCCTGGGGGAACTAACAGGGCCTTCTGTGGGAGGGACAGGGTCTTCCAGTGACCTATTGTAAACCTAACGTGGCCTCCCATGGTTCTGCCACTGCCTCTGTATCCAATTGGGGCAAATCGGTGACTTGAGGATTTTTGGGGTCATTTTGGTCACTGTCTCCAATTGAACCACCGTCCCGCCCACAGGTCGAGGGCTACCAGTCCTCATTTGGATTGCACTAGGACACCAATTAGGCTATTGGTACTGGTGGCAGAGGAAAAGTAAATAGTGGCCACAAAGGCTCAATTTGTGCGGTCGCCACTAGGACGCCCTTGGGTCCAGGTTGCCCACACCTACCTCGCTGCACAATGGGATTGACTGTCTACCCCTGAGGAAAGTATGGGGCAAATCGGTGACTTGAGGATTTCTGAGAAAATCCGTGGGTAAACCCCTTAGTATTTTTTGGGGTCATTTTGGTCACTGTCTCCGATTGAACCACCGTCCCACCCACAGGTCGTGGGCTACCAGTCCTCATTTGGATTGCACTAGGACACCAATTAGGCTATTGGTACTGTTGGCAGAGGAAAAGTAAATAGTGGCCACAAAGGCTCCAGAAGGAGGCGTCCCAGCTGATACGAGTTAAGTGACATCGTCAGTCGACGGATGAGTCCCCCAGCCGAGGTCCTGGTGCCCGCACGCAGAAATCTGGTCGCTGGGCAAAGGGCCACATAATGATCTAGCCCGTTTGCGCCAGCCTCTCCACAGTGGATGCAGGCCTCCGGCTGTCCGTCACCTCCGAGAAGCATCGATACCCGAGACGGAGTCGATGAAGGGTGACTTCCTCTATCCTGGATAGACGGACTCCAGGGGTCAGTCGCTCATACGCTGTGGCAACTTGATACCAGCGTGCTGACGGCCTCTGGGCTGTTAGGTTCCTATTGCTTTGTAGTTACCTCTTGGCCATCGTTCTCGTTGCAATGGCCAAGATCTCAGTTCGGCCCGGGAGGACCCCAATTCCACATTCCATGTCTCCTGTGGCCGCTCCTCTGGCCACCCTGTCTGCCGCTTCATTTCCCTGGATGCCGATGTGTCCCAGCACCCAGTTGAGGACGACTGATCTCCCTTGCTGACGGAGGGCCTTGAGCTGAAACAAGAGTGAGGTCATTAGTTTTTTCTGGTCATTATGATAAATTTTAGATATTAATTGCAACAGAGCTAAACTATCTGTGTGCACAACTACATTACGTCGGTGGGTGTTGAGAGCATGGGTCAATGCTAGACCCACTGCAACACCCTCTGCTTGCGTCGAGCAGCGAGTGCCCAACACCCTTACTCCCTGTTCCTCGTCCTTCGTGACAAACGCTGCACCTGCCACGTTGTGTACGGGATCCACGGAGCCGTCTGTGAAATAGACGACGCAGTTTTCCTGGGCGACAGACCTCATTGTGGCCTCCGCATCCGCCCGCAGGCGCGGCAGCGGCGTACCGCGTCGTGACGCCATCACACTGATTCTGGCCGGTGGATTCTCCCAGGGGGGGAGACTGCACACAACCTTCCACCGGCACATCCCTCTTCTGAAGGATAAGGTCATGCAGGTGAAGGTCCCTTATGCGGTGTGCAACCCTCGCTGACCACCTCTTCTGCGGGAAGAGATCCGGATCTTGCTGGAGGGCGCTGATTAGCCTTCGCCGCAGGAACGAGTCATGTTCTCTCTGAATGACTAGTGGCAGAGGAAATGTAAATAGTGGCCACAAAGGCTCAATTTGTGCGGTCGCCACTGGGACACCCTTGGGTCCAGGTTGCCCACACCTACCTCGCTGCACAATGGGACTGACTGTCTACCCCTGAGGAAAGTTTGGGGCAAATCGGTGACTTGAGGATTTTTTTAGCAAATCCGTGGGTAAACCCCTTAGCGTTTTTTTGGGGTCATTTTGGTCACTGTCTCCGATTGAACCACCGTCCCACCCACAGGTCGAGGGCTACCAGTCCTCATTTGGATTGCACTAGGACACCAATTAGGCTATTGGTACTTGTGGCAGAGGAAAAGTAAATAGTGGCCACAAAGGCTCAATTTGTGCAGTCGCCACTGGGACGCCCTTGGGTCCAGGTTGCCCACACCTACCTCGCTGCACAATGGGATTGACTGTCTACCCCTGAGGAAAGTTTGGGGCAAATCGGTGACTTGAGGATTTCTGAGAAAATCCGTGGGTAAACCCCTTAGCGTTTTTTGGGGTCATTTTGGTCACTGTCTCCGATTGAACCACCGTCCCGCCCACAGGTCGAGGGCTACCAGTCCTCATTTGGATTGCACTAGGACACCAATTAGGCTATTGGTACTGGTGGCAGAGGAAAAGTAAATAGTGGCCACAAAGGCTCAATTTGTGCGGTCGCCACTGGGACGCCCTTGGGTCCAGGTTGCCCACACCTACCTCGCTGCACAATGGGATTGACTGTCTACCCCTGAGGAAAGTTTGGGGCAAATCGGTGACTTGAGGATTTCTGAGAAAATCCGTGGGTAAACCCCTTAGCGTTTTTTGGGGTCATTTTGGTCACTGTCTCCGATTGAACCACCGTCCCGCCCACAGGTCGAGGGCTACCAGTCCTCATTTGGATTGCACTAGGACACCAATTAGGCTATTGGTACTGGTGGCAGAGGAAAAGTAAATAGTGGCCACAAAGGCTCAATTTGTGCGGTCGCCACTGGGACGCCCTTGGGTCCAGGTTGCCCACACCTACCTCGCTGCACAATGGGATTGACTGTCTACCCCTGAGGAAAGTTTGGGGCAAATCGGTGACTTGAGGATTTTTGAGAAAATCCGTGGGTAAACCCCTTAGCGTTTTTTGGGGTCATTTTGGTCACTGTCTCCGATTGAACCACCGTCCCGCCCACAGGTCGAGGGCTACCAGTCCTCATTTGGATTGCACTAGGACACCAATTAGGCTATTGGTACTGGTGTCAGAGGCAAAGTAAATAGTGGCCACAAAGGCTCATCTTTCTGCGGTCGCCCACAGGTCGAGGGTCTCTAGGCTTTGTGTTGGTTGCACTTGGACACCACTCAGGCCATTGGTTCTGGCGTTAGAGGGAGAAAAGTGAGAACTCGCTACAAAGCCAGACTCCCCGGGTCCTCAAAGGGAGTCTCAGGAACCTAACAGGGCCTTCGGTGAGAGGGACAGGGTCTTCCAGTGATCTTTTGAAATCCTAACATGGCCTCCTATGGTTCTACCACTGCCTTTGTAGCTTACATGGGCCTCCAGTTAACAGAATCTTTAAGGACATCTTTGGGACCTGGTAGAAGCTTCAGTGAACATAAAGGTAATGGGGCCCATTAGGGACCTAGTAGGATTCTTCAAAGGAAACCTGATGAAGGAAGTGTCTGGTGATGCTTAGGTTAATAATGAGGGGTCCAGTTTCCAATATGTTTAATACCCAGGTGTCTATGTACAGGAGTATGCATTCTTTGACAATTTCCCTTTTTTTTGTTCTTTTTTTTGTGTGATCAGCTGATTGGTTGCTTAGCAACAAAGGATATTGATATATATATATTTACGCTTTGAGAAGGCATGGGTTGTATTGCACTAGTTACAGTAGTAGTTTGTGCACGAGAAAGAGACAAAGCATACACAAGGGTGTGAGTTGCGGTTGTCCTCGGAGGGCCGCAGCAATGGGGGTAGACAGTGAGGTAGGGATTGTTCCTCGACAAGAGACTAGATACTTTCGGTCACAAAAACAAATATACACAAACATACAGACACATGACTCTGTGGCGCAGTGGTATAGTTCCCGGCTGCCACTACGGTGGTCCGGGCTCGAATCCCGCCCAGTGCAGAAATACTTTCAGTATTGCTGCGCTGCGAGTCGTTACTCCAACTCTCGTGGGCGGGGAGTTGTGTGTGTGTGTGTGTGTGTGCGTGTAAGGTCACAGCATTATCCATAGATCGGTCATACATGAGTTCTGAGCTCTCTGCCGGGAAGTTAATAACTGTCGATCACGAGTCCAATACGTGAACCAAAATGGTGAATCACACACAGACAGGGAGTGGGATGGTGAGTGTTGTGGAGGTTTGGTTTCCTTCAGCTGAATAGGATCGCCTGGACATTTGCTGGATCCTCGAGCCGAGAGTCAGATCGAGAGAAATCTTCGATCCAATTCTGGACGAGGGGCTCTCCGAAGCTGAGTAGAACCGTCCGTCTGGCATCGGGAGGAACGAGGTCTACAAATGGAAAATGAAATAAAGAAATTATTCATCTCTCTCTCTCTCTCTCTCTCTCTCTCTCTCTCTCTCTCTCTCTCTCTCTCTCTCTCTCTCTCTCTCTCTCTCTCTCTCTCTCTCTCTCTCTCTCTCTCTCTCTCTCTCTCTCTCTCTCTCTCTCTCTCTCTCTCTCTCTCTTCGACCTAGGGTCATTCTAGTGACCGCACGAGCTGGCGAAGAAGTCGATTTGGCAAAAGACCGAAGGAACGAAGAGTGCGATAAAAAAATTGACCTCAAACTGGAAAAACATGGAACCCTATGGTGTATTCGCACTACTGTATCTAATTCTGGTGTCGCCAGGCGATTCTATTCAGCCGAGGAAACTCCCCGTCGACGTGAAAGGTTTCGAAAATTTCTTTAGTTCCCGAGAAGACCCAAAGAGCTCCTCCTCCTCCTCCTCGTCCTCCCCCTCCACCTCCTCCTCCTCCTCCTCCTCCTGATGCAAAACGTCGAGGGCGACGGCGAACTCGATGCACTTCCTTGTGGCTGGCGCCAGGCGATTTTATTCAGCTGAGGGACACCTCGAGATCCTCCCGGATCTTTGAGCGTAAGAACAAAGCGCCGAGACGACGTCTGTCTTTCTAATGGCGCGGACTGGTATTGGTAATGGCATCTTGGTAATGGCAATGGTATCTTGGTAATGGCAATGGCATCTTGGTAATGGCAATGGTATCTTGGTAATGGCAATGGCATCTTGGTAATGGCAATGGTGTCTCCGGTAATGGCATTCTTGGTAATGGGTATTTCGCGCGATGTCCTATCGATACCTTCGGCCTTGGGATCTTGAAGAGAAAAGCAAATTATAACATACATCTACGACGGCGAGCGGTTCCTCCTAGTCCTTCTTCGACTACGCAAGCGTGGAGGGGCACCTAGTACCCCTCCAGCCTCGCCCCGGCGAAGTCCCCTTGCCTTGGCTTCGCCGGGTCGGAGGATTCCGCTCTGCTAGGGACGAGGGATGCCTACCTTACATACTCAGTATGGCATATTATCCCCTTCCTGTCGCCTCCTCGCGCATGGTTCGCCGGGTCCAGATGTCGTTGTCCCCGCGTCGTCGTCGCTACAAAAGGTCTCGAAGGGGTGCCCGGTCTTCTCGGTCGAAGTAGCTTCTGCCGGGCACGATTGTCCCGAGGTCCGAGCAGAGAGGTCTACTTAGCTCGACCTCGGGTCGCGACGACCCAGATGAGGAGGAGAATACAACAGACACAATGCAGACACGCACACGCATATGTACGACATATATATACACACAAAGAATCACACGTACACACACACACACACACACACACACACACACACACACACACACACACACACACACACACACACACACACACACACACACTCGGTGGCGCGGTTGGTAGAGTCCCCGACTGTGACTACGGAGGTCCGGGTTCGAATCCTGCCCAGGGCTGAAATTTCAGTATCGCTGCGCTTCGAGTCGTTACTCCAACTCTTGTGGGCGGGGAGTTGGGTGTGTGTGTTCGTGTAAGGTCACAGCATTACCCATAGATCGGTCATACGAGCTCTGAGCTCTCTTCCGGGAGGGAAATAGCTGTCGATCACGAGTCCAGCACGTGATCCAAAGACCAAGGTGAAAACACACACACACACACACACACACACACACACACACACACACACACACACACACACACACAACCTCGTGGCGTAGTGGTTAGAGTTCTCGCCTGCCACTACGGCGGTCCGGGTTCAAATCTTGCCCAGGGCTGATATAGTTTCAATATCGCTGCGCTGCGGGTTGTTACTCCAACTGTCGTGGGCGGGGAGTTGTGTGTGTGTGTGCGTGTAAGATCACAGTATTATTCATAGATTGGTCATACGAGCTCTGAGTTCTCATCTGGGAGTTTGGGAGGTTAATAACTTTCGATCACGAGTCAAACACGTGATCCAAGACCATGGTGAATCACACACACACTGCTCGACGGCGCAGTGGTAACGTTCGCAATCGGTAATCCAGCGGTCAGAATTCGAAACCCGCCCAAGGAGTGATAATGATAGTAATAATAATAATGATAGTAATAATGATAATAATAATAATAATAATGATAATGATGAGATGATAAGATTTACAAGGGGAGAGGATGTCAGCAAATTGGAAGTGAGTATTAAGGGAGAGAGCCTGGAGGAAATGGATAGCTTTAGATACTTGGGTGCGAATGTGGTGGAAAGGGGAGGAATAGAGGTGGAGGCAGAATGGAGATTGAGAGAAGCAAGTACAGTAAATGCTTTAGGGGATTAGAAAATGTAATGAGAAATAGACATTTGGGAATGGATGCTAAGAGGAGAGTGTATAAAGGAGTGATTGTGCCGACAGCACTGTATGGGACAGAAACCTAGAACATAAGAGAGGAAGAGTTTAAATGTGTTTGAGATGAAATGTCTGAGAAGTGTGGTAGGGATTACAAGTGTCACAATCTGGCGTGTTGGTTTTGATTTCTTGTATCAAACCCGGCCACGATTTGATCAGTTCTATCAATCCAAGTGCCAGCGTGCTTTTATGCCTTTAATTAGGACGATTTTCTTTCTTACACCGGATATGAAATAAAGGAAAAATGCAAAATAAAACTACTTACATAATAGATGTGTACATATTGAACTTACTAGAATGAGGGAGGTTTGAACGAGCGTGCGAATGTGTTGGGACAGGACGCATTCCTTTTTTTATGATTGGGGCACATACAAGTGTCAATGGCAGGTACCATTTTACTACATCTATATGCCTAGTCTATATTCACATTTACCTAGCTTCACACAATCCTTCCGCTTCTTTATTTTTGTGTGAAGAAGGTTTACAATTCATCATTTGTTTGGGGTAAATCGGTGATCTGACGATCTTTGGCGTTTTTTGGGGGGACTATTTTGGTCATTGCGATTGGACCACCATCTCGCCAATAGGTCGAGAGCCACCAGGCCTCGTGTGGACTCCATCTGGACACCACTCAGGCCATTGGTACTGGCACCAGAGGCAGGAAAGTGAATACTCGCCACAGTGACTGATATTTCTCTGGTCGTCACCGCCACGTCCTTGGGTTTAGGTTGCCCACACCTACCTCGCTGCACATTGTGGTTGACTCTCTCCCTCTGAGGAATGTTTGGGGCAAATCGGTGACCTGACGATTTTTGGCAAAATCCGTGGGTCGTTAGCGTTTTTTTTTTTGGGTGTCATTTTGGTCACTGTCTCCGATTGAACCACCATCTCGCTCACAGGCCGAGGGCCACCAGGCCTCATGTGGGTTGCACTGGGACACCACTCAGCCAATTCGTACTGGCACCAGAGGGAGAAAAGTGAAAACTCGCCACAGAGGCTCATCTTTCTCTGATCGCAAGACCCCTAGTCCTCATAGGGAGTCTCAGAAGCCTAACGGGACCTCGTGGGGGTCCTAAGAGGGCCTTCTGTGGGAGGGACAGGGTCATCCAGTGACCTATTGTAAACCTAACATGGCCTCCCATGGTTCTGCCACTGCCTCTGTAGCCAATTGGTACTGGTGGCAGAGGAAAAGTAAATAGTGGCCACAAAGGCTCAATTTGTGCGGTCGCCACTGGGACGCCCTAGGGTCCAGGTTGCCCACTACTGCCTCGCTGTACAATGTGATTGACTGTCTACCCCTGAGGAAAGTTTGGGGCAAATCGGTGACATGAGGATTTCTGAGAAAATCCGTGGGTAAACCCCCTTAGCGTTTTATGGGGTCATTTTGGTCACTGTCTCCGATGAACCACTGTCCCACCCACAGGTCGAGGGCTACCAGTCCTCATTTGAATTGCACTAGGACACCAATTAGGCTATTGGTACTGGTGGTAGAGGAAAAGTAAATAGTGGCCACAAAGGCTCAATTTGTGCGGTCGCCACTGGGACGCCCTTGGGTCCAGGTTGCCCACACCTACCTCGCTGCACAATGGGATTGACTGTCTACCCCTGAGGAAAGTTTGGGGCAAATCGGTGACTTGAGGATTTTTGGGGTCATTTGTGGGGTCATTTTGGTCACTGTCTCCGATTGAACCACCGTCCCGTCCACAGGTCGAGTGCTACCAGTCCTCATTTGGATTGCACTAGGACACCAATTAGGCTATTGGTACTGGTGGTAGAGGAAAAGTAAATAGTGGCCACAAAGGCACAATTTGTGCGGTCGCCACTGGGACGCCCTTGGGTCCAGGTTGCCCACACCTACCTCGCTGCACAATGGGCTTGACTATCTACCCCTGAGGAAAGTTTGGGGCAAATCGGTGACTTGAGGATTTCTGAGAAAATCCGTGGGTAAACCCCTTAGCGTTTTTTGGGTGTCATTTTGGTCAGTGTTTCCGATTGAACCACCGTCCCGCCCACAGGTCGAGGGCTACCAGTCCTCATTTGGATTGCACTAGGACACCAATTAGGCTATTGGTATTGGTGGCAGAGGAAAAGTAAATAGTGGCCACAAAGGCTCAAATTGTGCGGTCGCCACTGGGACGCCCTTGGGTCCAGGTTGCACACACCTACCTCGCAGCACAATGGGCTTGACTGTCTACCCCTGAGGAAAGTTTGGGGCAAATCGGTGATTTGAGGATTTCTGAGAAAATCCGTGGGTAATCCCCTTAGCGTTTTTTGGGGTCATTCTGGTCAGAGATGATAATGGAAGAGATGGCAGTAAGGGGAAGATGGGCAGAATACTTTAGGGAGTTGCTTAATGTGAAGGAGGATAGGGAAGGAAAGATAGCTGCAGTGGGAAATGCGAAGAAAATGAGAGTGATGAGTGAGGAGAATGGAGGAGAAATAAGGACGGATGAGGTGAAGGCAGTTGTAAAGATGATGAAAGCAGGTAAGGCACCTGGTCTAGATGGATGCCATGCAGAATGTCTGAAAAAGGGAGGTTCAGTGATGGTGGACTGGTTGGTCAGGTTATTTAATGTTTGCTGGAGAGAGGGTAGAGTACCGGAGGACTGGAGAAGTGCCTGTATAGTTCCTCTTTACAAGGGAAAAGGGGACAAGTGTGAATGTAGACAGAAAGGCACTGTGGGAGGTTATGCAGATTTATGGGATAGGAGGAAAGCTTTTGGGAGCTGTCAAGAGTTTTTATGAGAGTAGTAGAGCTTGTGTCAGGATTAGAAATGGAGAGAGTGAGTGGTTTGAAGTAAAGGTGGGACTTCGTCAAGGATGCGTTATGTCGCCCTGGCTGTTCAACTTATACATGGATGGGGTGGTGCGAGAGGTGAATGCTAGGGTAGTGGGTCAGGGATTGGAGATGGTTAAAGAAAATGGAGAAAAGTGGGAGGTGAGCCAGCTGTTGTTTGCGGACGACACTGCGCTTGTGGCAGGGTCAGAGGAGGGATTGAGGAAGCTGGTGGCAGAGTTTGGGAGAGTATGTGATAGAAGAAAGCTAAAGATAAATGTGGGTAAAAGTAAGGTGATGAGATGTACAAGGGGTGAAAGTGGCAGTAGACTGGAAGTGAACATTAAGGGAGAGCGACTGGAGGAAGTGGATAGTTTTAGATACTTGGGTGCAAGTGTAGCAGGAAAAGGTGGAGTGAAGGTGGAGGTAGAATGTAGATTGAGAGAAGCGAGTAAATGCCTTGGTGGATTAAAGAGTGTAATGAGGAATAGACATTTGGGAATGGATGCGAAGAGGAGACTGTATGAAGGAGTGATTATGCCAACAGCACTGTATGGGGCAGAAACGTGGAACATAAGAGAAGAAGAGAGAAGGAGTTTGAATGTGTTTGAGATGAGGTGTCTGAGAAGTATGGTGGGGATTACAAGGATGGATAGACTGAGAAATGAGGAGATGAGGAGGAGAACAGGGGTGAAAAAGGATTTGGGAGATAGGGTTGATGAAAGAATATTAGGATGGTTTGGACACATGGAAAGAATGAGTGAAGAAAGACTAGTAGAAGAGGTATGGAAGGCAGATGTGGAGGGAGTGAACATGAGGGGACGTCCTAGGATGAGGTGGATGGATGGGGTGAAGGGGGCTTTGGGGAAGAGGGGAATGTCTGTTGAGAAAGGAAGGGAGAGGACGGAAGACAGAGGTGAGTGGAGAATGGTTGTATATGGATGATGTTATGATTGCATGAGGAGGAATGGACGGGGGGGGGTGGGGGGTGGGGTAGTATGTGTGAGTATATTTTGACGCAGCCGGAAGGGATTTCTCCCCGTCCTCTCCTTATATGCAAGGGGGGACGGACAGGGGGGGTCGCCGATTAAATAAAGCGGCCTTGCTGTGGATGTGCTGTGTCTTGCGACACTGCTTCTGACCCAGGGCGGTGGGCAGGGTGCAGGGATGACCCGTCATCCAGGAGGTGCTCAGATGAGAGGGAGGGTGGGAGGGGTGTGGAGTGTATTTGGGGATGAAATGGGTGGGAGTGTTTTTATGCCTTTCCCTTTTTTGGCTACCTCCCTTGGAAGGGGGAAAAAGCCTTGGTATATGTATGTATGTATTTTGGTCACTGTCTCCGATTGAACCACCGTCCCGCCCACAGGTCGAGGGCTACCAGTCCTCATTTGGATTGCACTAGGACACCAATTAGGCTATTGGTACTGGTGGCAGAGGAAAAGTAAATAGTGGCCACAAAGGCTCAATTTGTGCGGTCGCCACTGGGACGCTCTTGGGTCCAGGTTGCCCACACCTACCTCGCTGCACAATGGGCTTGACTGTCTACCCCTGAGGAAAGTTTGAGGCAAATCGGTGACTTGAGGATTTCTGAGAAAATCCATGGGTAAACCCCTTAGCGTTTTTATGTGTCATTTTGGTCACTGTCTCCGATTGAACCACCGTCCCGCCCACAGGTCGAGGGCTACCAGTCCTCATTTGGATTGGACTGGGACAGCAATTACGCTATTGGTACTGGTGGCAGAGGAAAAGTAAATAGTGGCCACAAAGGCTCAATTTGTGCGGTCGCCACTGGGACGCCCTTGGGTCCAGGTTGCCCACACCTACCTCGCTGCACAATGGGATTGACTATCTACCCTTGAGGAAGTTTGGGGCAAATCGGTGACTTGAGGATATCTGAGAAAATCCGTGGGTAAACCCCTTAGTGTTTTTTGGGGTCATTTTGGTCACTGTCTCCGATTGAACCACCGTCCCGCCCACAGGTCGAGGGCTACCAGTCCTCATTTGGATTGCACTAGGACACCAATTAGGCTATTGGTACTGGTGGCAGAGGAAAAGTAAATAGTGGCCACAAAGGCTCAATTTGTGCGGTCGCCACTGGGACGCCCTTGGGTCCAGGTTGCCCACACCTACCTCGCTGCACAATGTGATTGACTGTCTACCCCTTAAGATAAGTTTGGGGCAAATCGGTGATTTGAGGATTTTTGGGAAAATCCGTGGGTGTTTAACCCCTTAGTGTTTTTTGGGGGTCATTTTGGTCACTGTCTCCGATTGAACCACCACCTCGCCCACAGGTCGAGGGCTACCAGTCATCATTTGGATTGCACTAGGACACCATTTATGCTATTGGTACTGGTGGCAGAGGAAAAGTTAATAGTCGCCACAAAGGCTCATCTTTCTGCGGTCGCCGGTGGCACGCCCTTGGGTCCAGGTTGCCGACACCTACCTCGCTGCACGATGTGATTGACTGTCTACCCCTGAGGAAAGTTTGGGGCAAATCGGTGACTTTAGCATTTTTGGGGGAAATCCGTGGGTTAACTCCTTAGCGTTTTTGGGGGGTCATTTTGGTCACTGTCTCCGATTGAACCACCATCTCGCCCACAGGTGGAGGGCTACCAGTCCTCATTTGGATTGCACTAGGACACCAGTTAGGCTATTGGTACCGGTGCCAGAGGAAAAGTAAACAGTGGCCACAAAGGCTCATTTTCTGCGGTCGCCACTGGGACGCCCTTGGGTCCAGGTTTCCCACACCTACCTCGCTCCACAATGGGATTGACTGTATACCGCTGAGGAAAGTTTGGGCCAAATTGGTGACTTGACGATTTATGGGAAAATCCGTGGGTTAACCCCTTAGTGTTTTAATTTGGGGTCATTTTGGTCACTGTCTCTGATTGACTCACCATCTTGGCCACAGGTGGAGGGTTACCAGTCCTCATTTGGATATCACTGCGACAGAAATTAGGTTATTGGTACTGGGGTCAGAGGAAAAGTAAATAGTGGCCACAAAGGCTCATCTTTCTGCGGTCGCCCACAGGTCGAGGGTCTCTAGGCTTTGTGTTGGTTGCACTTGGACACCACTCAGGCCATTGGTTCTGGCGTTAGAGGGAGAAAAGTGAGAACTCGCTACAAAGCCAGACTCCCCGGGTCCTCAATGGGAGTCTCAGGAACCTAACAGGGCCTTCGCTGAGAGGGACAGGGTCTTCCAGTGATCTATTGAAAACCAAACATGGCCTCCTATGGTTCTACCACTGCCTTTGTAGCTTACATGGGTCTCCAGTTAACAGAATCTTTAAGGACATCTTTGGGACCTGGTAGAAGCTTCAGTGAACATAAAGGTATTGGGGCCCATTAGGGACCTAGTAGGATTCTTCAAAGGAAACCTGATGAAGGAAGTGTCTGGTGATGCTTAGGTTAATAATGAGGGGTCCAGTTTCCAATATGTTTAATACCCAGGTTTCTATGTACAGGAGTATGCATTCTTTGAAGGGGATGAAATAAAAAACCAATTTGACTATATATTCTGTTCAACAAAGATGAAACAATAATAATTTGATGTCTAACATGTACAACCGAAAGTCATGCATTGTAGGGTTTCTTCCCTCACGCTCTCAGCTGTTGGCGACACAGTCTGGTCTGCTGTGATTATCGCACATAACACTGACAATGCAATGCAGTCTACACTATGCATTTCCTAGAAAGTGGTTAGTGAAAAGAAAAATAATGCAATGTGTGTGGAACCTGATGTGAACAAAATCAAAGACTAAAGCAGGAGGAACCTATATAGAAAAGCTTGTTTTTTTTTCATGACAGGCATACGAATATAAATCATATAAATCATCCTCATTGCCTTCTTCACCACACAGGGAATACTATCATTATTCTAAAACACCATTCTATAGTTTTTAGTTCACAATGTGATATCTACACTTTCCATTATATAAAAAGGAAATAATTGATAATGATAATAATCGCATATACAAACGGTACTCACAGTGATATCCGCTAACAGGGCAACAGTAAGTCAACAGATACAATGAGTACAAGTGGAGTACACAGGTATAGGTGTTAGTGCAAAATGCCTTGGCCTCTCTCTCGAGCCTCCAGAGCTTCCTATACCCCGAGGACGAGCGGTGTCGCCATCACTACAGGCCGCAACACTGACAAGGCTACACTTAAAAAATAAATAAAAGAATAAGAAAGAAAAAAAAAAAGTGCCAAAAACTAACAAGAGACCTGTCGGTTAAGCTGCCATAACCATTGATCATTTGCAACAATTGACAGTAAATGTTGTGCTACTCAAGGGGGAGGAGTTAAAATGTTCAATAGTTGCAACTCTGCTGATAGCATATTCATCAGCTTTTGACAATTTCCCTTTTTTGTGTTTTTTTTTCTGTGATGGGCTGATTGGTTGCTTGGCAACAAAGGATTTTGATATATATATTTTTACGCTTTGAGAAGGCATGGGTTGTTTTGCAGTAGTTACAGTAGTAGTTTGTGCACGAGAAAGAGACAAAGCATACACAAGGGTGTGAGTTGAAGGTGTCCTCGGAGGGCCGCAGCAATGGGGGTAGACAGTGAGGTAGGGATTGTTCCTCGACAAGAGACTAGATACTTTCGGTCACAAAAACAAATATACACAAACATACAGACACATGACTCTGTGGCGCAGTGGTATAGTTCCCGGCTGCCACTACGGTGGTCCGGGCTCGAATCCCGCCCAGTGCAGAAATAATTTCAGTATTGCTGCGCTGCGAGTCGTTACTCCAACTCTCGTGGGCGGGGAGTTGTGTGTGCGTGTAAGGTCACAGCATTATCCATAGATCGGTCATACATGAGTTCTGAGCTCTCTGCCGGGAAGTTAATAACTGTCGATCACGAGTCCAATACGTGAACCAAAATGGTGAATCACACACAGACAGGGAGTGGGATGGTGAGTGTTGTGGAGGTTTGGTTTCCTTCAGCTGAAGCAAATCGCCTGGACATTTGCTGGATCCTCGAGCCGAGAGTCAGATCGAGAGAAATCTTCGATCCAATTCTGGACGAGGGGCTCTCCGAAGCTGAGTAGAACCGTCCGTCTGGCATCGGGAGGAACGAGGTCTACAAATGGAAAATAAAATAAAGAAATTATTCATCTCTCTCTCTCTCTCTCTCTCTCTCTCTCTCTCTCTCTCTCTCTCTCTCTCTCTCTCTCTCTCTCTCTCTCTCTCTCTCTCTCTCTCTCTCTCTCTCTCTCTCTCTCTCTCTCTCTCTCTCTCTCTTCGACCTAGGGTCATTCTAGTGACCGCACGAGCTGGCGAAGAAGTCGATTTGGCAAAAGACCGAAGGAACGAAGACTGCGATAAAAAATTGACCTCAAACTGGTAAAACATGGAACCCTAAGGTGTATGCGCACTACTGTATCTAATTCTGGTGTCGCCAGGCGATTCTATTCAGCCGAGGAAACTCCCCGTCGACGTCAAAGGTTTCGAAAGTTTCTTTAGTTCCCGAGAAGACCCAAAGAGCTCCTCCTCCTCCTCCTCCTCCTCCTCCTCCTCCTCCTCCTCCTCCTCCTCCTCCTGATGCAAAACGTCGAGGGCGACGGCGAACTCGATGCACTTCCTTGTGGCTGGCGCCAGGCGATTTTATTCAGCTGAGGGACACCTCGAGATCCTCCCGGATCTTTGAGCGTAAGAACAAAGCGCCGAGACGACGTCTGTCTTTCTAATGGCGCGGACTGGTAATGGTAATGGCATCTTGGTAATGGCAATGGTATCTCTGGTAATGGCATCTTGGTAATGGCAATGGTATCTCTGGTAATGGCATCTTGGTAATGGCAATGGTGTCTCCGGTAATGGCATTCTTGGTAATGGGTATTTCGCGCGATGTCCTATCGATACCTTCGGCCTTGGGATCTTGAAGAGAAAAGCAAATTATAACATACATCTACGACGGCGAGCGGTTCCTCCTAGTCCTTCTTCGACTACGCAAGCGTGGAGGGGCACCTAGTACCCCTCCAGCCTCGCCCCGGCGAAGTCCCCTTGCCTTGGCTTCGCCGGGTCTGAGGAACCCGCTCGGCTAGGGACGAGGGATGCCTACCTTACATACTCAGTATGGCATATTATCCCCTTCCTGTCGCTTCCTCGCGCATGGTTCGCCGGGTCCAGATGTCGTTGTCCCCGCGTCGTCGTCGCTACAAAAGGTCTCGAAGGGGTGCCCGGTCTTCTCGGTCGAAGTAGCTTCTGCCGGGCACGATTGTCCCGAGGTCCGAGCAGAGAGGTCTACTTAGCTCGACCTCGGGTCGCGACGACCCAGATGAGGAAGAGAATGCAACAGACACAATGCAGACACGCACACGCATATGTACGACATATATATACACACAAAGAATCACACGTACACACACACACACACACACACACACGGAGGTCCGGGTTCGAATCCTGCCCAGGGCTGAAATTTCAGTATCGCTGCGCTTCGAGTCGTTACTCCAACTCTCGTGGGAGGGGAGTTGGGTGTGTGTGTTCGTGTAAGGTCACAGCATTACCCATAGATCGGTCATACGAGCTCTGAGCTCTCTTCCGGGAGGGAAATAGCTGTCGATCACGAGTCCAGCACGTGATCCAAAGACCAAGGTGAACACACACACACACACACACACACAACCTCGTGGCGTAGTGGTTAGAGTTCTCGCCTGCCACTACGGCGGTCCGGGTTCAAATCTTGCCCAGGGCTGATATAATTTCAATATCGCTGCGCTGCGGGTTGTTACTCCAACTGTCGTGGGCGGGGAGTTGGGTGTGTGTGTGCGTGTAAGATCACAGTATTATTCATAGATTGGTCATACGAGCTCTGAGTTCTCATCTGGGAGTCTGGAAGGTTAATAACTTTCGATCACGAGTCAAACACGTGATCCAAGACCATGGTGAATCACACACACTGCTCGACGGCGCAGTGGTAACGTTCGCAATCGGTAATCCAGCGGTCAGAATTCGAAACCCGCCCAAGGAATGATAATAATAATAATAATAATAATAATAATAATAATAATAATAATAATAATAATAATAATAATAATAATAATGATAGTAATAATAATAATAGTAATAATAATAATAATAATAACAATAATAATGATGAAATAATAATAATGAGATGTACAAGGGGAGAGGATGGCAGCAAATTGGAAGTGAGTATTAAGGGAGAGAGACTGGAGGAAGTGGATAGGTTTAGATTCTTGGGTGCGAATGTGGCGGGAAAGGGAGGAGTAGAGGTGGAGGCAGAATGTAGGTTGAGAGAAGCAAGTACAGTAAATGCCTTAGGGGATTAGAAAGTGTAATGAGAAATAGACATTTGGGAATGGATGCTAAGAGGAGAGTGTATAAAGGAGTGATTGTGCCGACAGCACTGTATGGGACAGAAACCTAGAACATAAGAGAGGAAGAGTTTAAATGTGTTTGAGATGAAATGTCTGAGAAGTGTGGTAGGGATTACAAGTGTCACAATCTGGCGTGTTGGTTTTGATTTCTTGTATCAAACCCGGCCACGATTTGATCAGTTCTATCAATCCAAGTGCCAGCGTGCTTTTATGCCTTTAATTAGGACGATTTTCTTTCTTACACCGGATATGAAATAAAGGAGAAATGCAAAATAAAACTACTTACATAATAGATGTGTACATATTGAACTTACTAGAATGAGGGAGGTTTGAACGAGCGTGCGAATGTGTTGGGACAGGACGCATTCCTTTTTTTTATAATTGGGGCACATACAAGTGTCAATGGCAGGTACCATTTTACTACATCTATATGCCTAGTCTATATTCACATTTACCTACCTTCACACAATCCTTCCGCTTCTTTATTTTTGTGTGAAGAAGGTTTACAATTCATCATTTGTTATCTATCTAAATCTTGTTAAGAAATGAACATGATTTGCGATGGCGCTACTTACCAAAATAACCCCAAACCTTGTCACTGTCTCCGATTTAACCACCATATCAGCCACAGGTCAAAGGCCACCAGGTCTCGTGTGAGCTCCCTCTTGACACCACTCAAGACGAAGGCACGGGCGCCATAGGCGCCACAAAGGCTAAATTTCTCTGGCCGCCACTGGCACGCCCTTGGGTCCAGGTTGCCCACACCTACCTCGCTGTACACTGTGCTTGACTCTGTACCTCTGAGGAAAGTTTGGGGCAAATCGGTGATCTGACGATCTTTGGCGTTTTTTGGGGGGACTATTTTGGTCACTGCGATTGGACCACCATCTCGCCAATAGGTCGAGGGCCACCAGGCCTCGTGTGGACTCCATCTGGACACAACTCAGGCCATTGGTACTGGCACCAGAGGCAGGAAAGTGAATACTCGCCACAGTGACTGATCTTTCTCTGGTCGTCACCGCCACGTCCTTGGGTTTAGGTTGCCCACACCTACCTCGCTGCACATTGTGGTTGACTCTCTCCCTCTGAGGAATGTTTGGGGCAAATCGGTGACCTGACGATTTTTGGCAAAATCCGTGGGTCTCCTTAGCGTTTTTTTGGGTGTCATTTTGGTCACTGTCTCCGATTGAACCACCATCTCGCTCACAGGTCGAGGACCACCAGGCCTCATGTGGGTTGCACTGGGACACCACTCAGCCAATTCGTACTGGCACCAGAGGGAGAAAAGTGAAAACTCGCCACAAAGGCTCATCTTCCTCTGGTCGCCAGACTCCCCTATTCCTTATAGGAAGTCTCAGAAGCCTAACAGGACCTCCTGGGGGAACTAACAGGGCCTTCTGTGGGAGGGACAGGGTCTTCCAGTGACCTATTGTAAACCTAACGTGGCCTCCCATGGTTCTGCCACTGCCTCTGTAGCCAATTGGTACTGGTGGCAGAGGAAAAGTAAATAGTGGCCACAAAGGCTCAATTTGTGCGGTCGCCACTGGGACGCCCTTGGGTCCAGGTTGCCCACACCTACCTCGCTGCACAATGGGATTGACTGTGTTCCCCTGAGGAAAGTTTGGGGTAAATCGGTGACTTGAGGATTTCTGAGAAAATCCCTTAGCGTTTTTTTGGGTCATTTTGGTCACTGTCTCCGATTGAACCACCGTCCCGCCCACAGGTCGAGGGCTACCAGTCCTCATTTGGATTGCACTAGGACACCAATTAGGCTATTGGTACTGGTGGCAGAGGAAAAGTAAATAGTGGCCACAAAGGCTCAATTTGTGCGGTCGCCACTGGGACGCCCTTGGGTCCAGGTTTCCCACACCTACCTCGCTGCACAATGGGAATGACTATGTTCCCCTGAGGAAAGTTTGGGGTAAATGGGTGACTTGAGGATTTCTGAGAAAATCCCTTAGCGTTTTTTTTGGGTCATTTTGGTCACTGTCTCCGATTGAACCACCGTCCCGTCCACAGGTCGAGTGCTACCAGTCCTCATTTGGATTGCACTAGGACACCAATTAGGCTATTGGTACTGGTGGTAGAGGAAAAGTAAATAGTGGCCACAAAGGCTCAATTTGTGCGATCGCCACTGGGAGGCCCTTGGGTCCAGGTTGCCCACACCTACCTCGCTGCACAATGGGATTGACTGTCTACCCCTGAGGAGAGTTTGGGGCAAATCGGTGACTTGGGGTCATTTTGGTCACTGTCTCCGATTGAACCACCGTCCCGCCCGCAGGTCGAGGGCTACTAGTCCTCATTTGGATTGCACTAGGACACCAATTAGGCTATTGGTACTGGTGGCAGAGGAAAAGTAAATAGTGGCCACAAAGGCTCAATTTGTGCGGTCGCCACTGGGACGCCCTTGGGTCCAGGTTGCCCACACCTACCTCGCTGCACAATGGGATTGACTGTCTACCCCTGAGGAAAGTTTGGGGCAAATCGGTGACTTAGCGTTTTTTGGGGTAATTTTGGTCACTGTCTCCGATTGAACCACCGTCCCGCCCACAGGTCGAGGGCTACCAGTCCTCATTTGGATTGCACTAGGACACCAATTAGGCTATTGGTACTGGTGGCAGAGGAAAAGTAAATAGTGGCCACAAAGGCTCAATTTGTGCGGTCGCCACTGGGACGCCCTTGGGTCCAGGTTGCCCACACCTACCTCGCTGCACAATGGGATTGACTGTCTACCCCTGAGGAGAGTTTGGGGCAAATCGGTGACATGAGGATTTTTGAGAAAATCCGTGGGTAAACCCCTTAGCGTTTTTTGGGTCATTTTGGTCACTGTCTCCGATTGAACCACCGTCCCGCCCACAGGTCGAGGGCTACCAGTCCTCATTTGGATTGCACTAGGACACCAATTAGGCTATTGGTACTGGTGGCAGAGGAAAAGTAAATAGTGGCCACAAAGGCTCAATTTGTGCGGTCGCCACTGGGACGCCCTTGGGTCCAGGTTGCCCACACCTACCTCGCTGCACAATGGGATTGACTGTCTACCCCTGAGGAAAGTTTGGGGCAAATCGGTGACTTGAGGATTTCTGAGAAAATCCGTGGGTAAACCCCTTAGCGTTTTTTGGGGTCATTTTGGTCACTGTCTCCGATTGAACCACCGTCCCGCCCACAGGTCGAGGGCTACCAGTCCTCATTTGGATTGCACTAGGACACCAATTAGGCTATTGGTACTGGTGGCAGAGGAAAAGTAAATAGTGGCCACAAAGGCTCAATTTGTGCGGTCGCCACTGGGACGCCCTTGGGTCCAGGTTGCCCACACCTACCTCGCTGCACAATGGGATTGACTGTCTACCCCTGAGAAAAGTTTAGGACAAATCGGTGACTTGACGATTTTTGAGAAAATCTGTGGGTACCCTTAGCGTTTTTTTTTTGGGGATCATTTTGGTCACTGTCTCCAATTGAACCACCGTCCCGCCCACAGGTCGAGGGCTACCAGTCCTCATTTGGATTGCACTAGGACACCAATTAGGCTATTGGTACTGGTGCCAGAGGAAAAGTAAATAGTGGCCACAAAGGCTCAATTTGTGCGGTCGCCACTGGGACGCCCTTGGGTCCAGGTTGCCCACACCTACCTCGCTGCACAATGGGATTGACTGTCTACCCCTGAGGAAAGTTTGGGGCAAATCGGTGACTTGAGGATTTCTGAGAAAATCCCTTAGCGTTTTTTGGGGTCATTTTGGTCACTGTCTCCGATTGAACCACCGTCCCGCCCACAGGTCGAGGGCTACCAGTCCTCATTTGGATTGCACTAGGACACCAATTAGGCTATTGGTACTGGTGGCAGAGGAAAAGTAAATAGTGGCCACAAAGGCTCAATTTGTGCGGTCGCCACTGGGACGCCCTTGGGTCCAGGTTGCCCACACCTACCTCGCTGCACAATGGGATTGACTGTCTACCCCTGAGGAAAGTTTGGGGCAAATCGGTGACTTGATTTATGCGTTTTTTGGGGTCATTTTGGTCACTGTCTCCGATTGAACCACCGTCCCGCCCACAGGTCGAGGGCTACCAGTCCTCATTTGGATTGCACTAGGACACCAATTAGGCTATTGGTACTGGTGCCAGAGGAAAAGTAAATAGTGGCCATAAAGGCTCAATTTCTGCGGTCGCCACTGGGACGCCCTTGGGTCCAGGTTGCCCACACCTACCTCGCTGCACAATGGGATTGACTGTCTACCCCTGAGAAAAGTTTGGGGCAAATCGGTCACTGTCTCCAATTGAACCACCGTCCCGCCCACAGGTCGAGGGCTACTAGCCCTCATTTGGATTGCACTACGACACCAATTAGGCTATTGGTACTGGTGCCAGAGGAAAAGTAAATAGTGGCCACAAAGGCTCAATTTGTGCGGTCGCCACTGGGACGCCCTTGGGTCCAGGTTGCCCACACCTACCTCGCTGCACAATGGGATTGACTGTCTACCCCTGAGGAAAGTTTGGGGCAAATTGGTGAGGTGACGATTTTTGGGAAAATCCGTGGTGCCCTTAGCGTTTTTTTGGGTCATTTTGGTCACTGTCTCCGATTGAACCACCATCTCGCCTACAGGTCGAGGGCTACCAGTCCTCATTTGTATTGCACTAGGACAGCAATTAGGCTATTGGTACTGGTGGCAGAGGAAAAGTAAATAGTGGCCACAAAGGCACATTTATTGCGGTCGCCACTGGGACACCCTTGGGTCCAGGTTGCTCACACCTACCTCGCTGCACAATGGGCTTGACTGTCTACCCCTGAGGACAGTTTGGGGCAAATCGGTGACTTGATTTTTGCGGTTTTTTTGGGGTCCTTTTGGTCTCTGTCTCCGATTGACACACCGTCCCGCCCACAGGGCGAGGGCGACCAGTCCTCATTTGGATTGCACTAGAACACCAATTAGGCTAGTGGTACTGGTGGCAGAGGAAAAGAAAATAGTGGCCATAAAAGCTCAATTTGTGCGGTCGCCACTGGCACGCCCTTGGGTCCAGGTTGCCCACACCTACCTCGCTGCACAATGGGATTGAGTGTCTACCCCTGAGGAAAGTTTGGGGCAAATCGGTGACTTGAAGATTTCTGGGGTCATTTTGGTCACTGTCTCCGATTGAACCACCGTCCCGCCCACAGGTCGAGGGCTACCAGTCCTCATTTGGATTGCACTAGGACACCAATTAGGCTATTGGTACTGGTGGCAGAGGAAAAGTAAATAGTGGCCACAAAGGCTCAATTTGTGCGGTCGCCACTGGGACGCCCTTGGGTCCAGGTTGCCCACACCTACCTCGCTGCACAATGGGATTGACTGTCTACCCCTGAGGAAAGTTTGGGGCAAATCGGTGACTTGAGGATTTCTGAGAAAATCCATGGGTAACCACCTTTGGTTTTTTTGTATTAATTTTGGTCACTGTCTCCGATTGAACTACCGTCCCGCCCACAGGTCGAGGGCTACCAGTCCTCATTTGGATTGCACTAGGACACCAAATAGGCTATGGTACTGGCACCAGAGGAAAAGTAAATAGTGGCCACAAAGGCTCAATTTGTGCGGTCGCCACTGGGACGCCCTTGGGTCCAGGTTGCCCACACCTACCTCGCTGCACAATGGGATTGACTGTCTACCCCTAAGGAAAGTTTGGGGCATATCGGTGACTTGAGGATTTCTGAGAAAATCCGTGGGTAAACCCCTTAGCGTTTTTTGGGGTCATTTTGGTCAATGTCTCCGATTGAACCACCGTCCCGCCCACAGGTCGAGGGCTACCAGTCATCATTTGAATTGCACTGGGACACCAATTAGGCTATTGGTACTGGTGTCAGAGGCAAAGTAAATAGTGGCCACAAAGGCTCATCTTTCTGCGGTCGCCCACAGGTCGAGGGTCTCTAGGCTTTTTGTTGGTTGCACTTGGACACCACTCAGGCCATTGGTTCTGGCGTTAGAGGGAGAAAAGTGAGAACTCGCTACAAAGCCAGACTCCCCGGGTCCTCAAAGGGAGTCTCAGGAACCTAACAGGGCCTTCTGTGAGAGGGACAGGGTCTTCCAGTGATCTATTGAAAACCAAACATGGCCTCCTATGGTTCTACCACTGCCTTTGTAGCTTACATGGGTCTCCAGTTAACAGAATCTTTAAGGACATCTTTGGGACCTGGTAGAAGCTTCAGTGAACATAAAGGTAATGGGGCCCATTAGGGACCTAGTAGGATTCTTCAAAGGAAACCTGATGAAGGAAGTGTCTGGTGATGCTTAGGTTAATAATGAGGGGTCCAGTTTCCAATATGTTTAATACCCAGGTTTCTATGTACATTCTTTGAAGGGGATGAAATAAAAAACCAATTTGACTATATATTCTGTTCAACAAAGATGAAACAATAATAATTTGATGTCTAACATGTACAACCGAAAGTCATGCATTGTAGGGTTTCTTCCCTCACGCTCTCAGCTGTTGGCGACACAGTCTGGTCTGCTGTGATTATCGCACATAACACTGACAATGCAATGCAGTCTACACTATGCATTTCCTAGAAAGTGGTTAGTGAAAAGAAAAATAATGCAATGTGTGTGGAACCTGATGTGAACAAAATCAAAGACTAAAGCAGGAGGAACCTATATAGAAAAGCTTGTTTTTTCATGACAGGCATACGAATATAAAGCATTTAAATCATCCTCATTGTCTTCTTCACCACACTGGGAATACTATCATTATTCTAAAACACCATTCTATAGTTTTTAGTTCACAATGTGATATCTACACTTTCCATTATATAAAAAGGAAATAATTGATAATGATAATAATCGCATATACAAACGGTACTCACAGTGATCTCCGCTAACAGGGCAACAGTAAGTCAACAGATACAATGAGTACAAGTGGAGTACACAGGTATAGGTGTTAGTGCAAAATGCCTTGGCCTCTCTCTCGAGCCTCCAGAGCTTCCTATACCCCGAGGACGAGCGGTGTCGCCATCACTACAGGCCGCAACACTGACAAGGCTACACTTAAAAAATAAATAAAAAAATAAGAAAAAAAAAAGTGCCAAAAACTAACAAGAGACCTGTCGGTTAAGCTGCCATAACCATTGATCATTTGCAACAATTGACAGTAAATGTTGTGCTACTCAAGGGGGAGGGGTTAAAATGTTCAATAGTTGCAACTCTGCTGATAGCATATTCATCAGCTTTTGACAATTTCCCTTTTTTTTTTTTTTGTTCTTTTTTTTCTGTGATCAGCTGATTGGTTGCTTGGCAACAAAGGATTTTTATGTTTTTACGCTTTGAGAAGGCATGGGTTGTTTTGCAGTAGTTACAGTAGTAGTTTGTGCACGAGAAAGAGACAAAGCATACACAAGGGTGTGAGTTGAGGGTGTCCTCGGAGGGCCGTAGCAATCAATGGGGGTAGACAGTGAGGTAGGTAGGGATTGTTCCTCGACAAGAGACTAGATACTTTCGGTCACAAAAACAAATATACACAAACATACAGACACATGACTCTGTGGCGCAGTGGTAGAGTTCCCGGCTGCCACTACGGTGGTCCGGGCTCGAATCCCGCCCAGTGCAGAAATAATTTCAGTATTGCTGCGCTGCGAGTCGTTACTCCGACTCTGGTGGGCGGGGAGTTGTGTGTGTGTGTGTGTGCGTGTAAGGTCACAGCATTATCCATAGATCGGTCATACATGAGTTCTGAGCTCTCTGCCGGGAAGTTAATAACTGTCGATCACGAGTCCAATACGTGAACCAAAATGGTCAATCACACACAGACAGGGAGTTGGATGGTGAGTGTTGTGGAGGTTTGGTTTCCTTCAGCTGAAGCAAATCGCCTGGACATTTGCTGGATCCTCGAGCCGAGAATCAGATCGAGAGAAATCTTCGATCCAATTCTGGACGAGGGGCTCTCCGAAGCTGACTAGAACCGTCCGTCTGGCATCGGGAGGAACGAGGTCTACAAATGGAAAATGAAATAAAGAAATTATTCATCTCTCTCTCTCTCTCTCTCTCTCTCGCTCTCTCTCTCTCTCTCTCTCGCTCTCTCTCTCTCTCTCTCTCTCTCTCTCTCTCTCTCTCTTTCTCTCTTCGACCTAGGGTCATTCTAGTGACCGCACGAGCTGGCGAAGAAGTCGATTTGGCAAAAGACCGAAGGAACGAAGACTGCGATAAAAAATTGACCTCAAACTGGAAAAACATTGAACCCTAAGGTGTATGCGCACTACTGTATCTAATTCTGGTGTCGCCAGGCGATTCTATTCAGCCGAGGAAACTCCCCGTCGACGTCAAAGGTTTCGAAAGTTTCTTTAGTTCCCGAGAAGACCCAAGGAGCTCCTCCTCCTCCTCCTCCTCCTCCTCCTCCTCCTCCTCCTTCTCCTCCTCCTCCTCCTCCTCCTGATGCAAAACGTCGAGGGCGATGGCGAACACGATGCACTTCTTTCTGGCTGGCGCCAGGCGATTTTATTCAGCTGAGGGAAAACCTCGAGATCCTCCCGGATCTTTGAGCGTAAGAACAAAGCGCCGAGACGACGTCTGTCTTTCTAATGGCGCGGACTGGTAATGGTAATGGCATCTTGGTAATGGCAATGGTATCTCTGGTAATGGCAATGGTATCTCTGGTAATGGCATCTTGGTAATGGCAATGGTGTCTCCGGTAATGGCATTCTTGGTAATGGGTCTTTCGCGCGATGTCCTATCGATACCTTCGGCCTTGGGATCTTGAAGAGAAAAGCAAATTATAACATACATCTACGACGGCGAGCGGTTCCTCCTAGTCCTTCTTCGACTACGCAAGCGTGGAGGGGCACCTAGTACCCCTCCAGCCTCGCCCCGGCGAAGTCCCCTTGCCTTGGCTTCGCCGGGTCGGAGGATTCCGCTCTGCTAGGGACGGGGGATGCCTACCTTACATACTCAGTATGGCATATTATCCCCTTCCTGTCGCTTCCTCGCGCATGGTTCGCCGGGTCCAGATGTCGTTGTCCCCGCGTCGTCGTCGCTACAAAAGGTCTCGAAGGGGTGCCCGGTCTTCTCGGTCGAAGTAGCTTCTGCCGGGCACGATTGTCCCGAGGTCCGAGCAGAGAGGTCTACTTAGCTCGACCTCGGGTCGCGACGACCCAGATGAGGAGGAGAATACAACAGACACAATGCAGACACGCACACGCATATGTACGACATATATATACACACAAAGAATCACACGTACACACACACACACACACACACACACACACACACACACACACACACTCGGTGGCGCGGTTGGTAGAGTCCCCGACTGTGACTACGGAGGTCCGGGTTCGAATCCTGCCCAGGGCTGAAATTTCAGTATCGCTGCGCTTCGAGTCGTTACTCCAACTCTCGTGGGCGGGGAGTTTACAAAGGATTACAAAGGCAAAGCATGCCGACAGGAGACCTTTTGATCCATATCTAGGTCGGATGCAAAAAAAAAAAAAAAAAAAAAAAAAAAAAAAATCATATTAATAATAAATTAAAACTATAACAATGTAAATAACAATTAAAATACATAAATAAATGCATTGGTATAGTTGAATACCAAACAAACAGGTAAATAGTAAATGATAATAAATTGACATATAACTAATAATAAATGAAAATCAGACAGACAAATTATATCAAAACAAAAACAAATAATATAACATAAATTATAATAATTACAGCATCTTACTTAGGTATTTATCTAAATGATTCTTAAAGCTTCGAACTGAACTATATTGCACTACCTGTGCAGGAAGTTTATTCCATTCATTAACTACACGGTTGGCAAAGTTGTTTCTACCTACTTCCAAATTGAATCTATTTCCGGACAGTTTGAGACCATTGTTTCTTGTCTGATTCTCATTCAATGTGAAAATTTGGTCACTTTTGATGTTGTCAATTCCCTTTAAAATCTTAAAGACCTGTATCAAGTCACCTCTGAGTCTACGCTTTTTTAGGGAAAACAGATTCATGTGCTTAAGTCGATTTTCGTATGATTTATTTTTGATATTTGGAATCAGTTTTGTGGCTCGCCGTTGTACTTTTTCCAGTCTGTCAATGTCTTTAATGAGATTCGGTGACCATACGGAAACAGCATATTCCAAATGTGGACGAACTAACGATTTATATAGCTTGTTAATGAGTGATGGACTTTTGAAATCAAAAGATCGCGCAATCAATCCCAGAATCTTATTTGCTTTCTCAGAGGCTGAAATACACTGCTTGGATGATTTGAGGTCGTTACTGATAATTACGCCGAGATCTTTTTCACTATCCACTTTTGTTAACGAATTTCCAAATAACTTGTAATCGTACTTGTTGTTATTTTTACCTATGTGCATTACCTTGCATTTACTTGTGTTAAATTTCATTAGCCACTTTTCAGACCATTGCTGTAATTGATCTAAATCTTCTTGAATATCTAATTGGTTTGAGTGATCATTTGCCACTCCGCACAATTTTGTATCATCAGCAAATTTGGAAACAGTAGATTTTAGTCCATGGTCTATATCGTTTATATATACTATGAATAGAAGTGGCCCAAGAACGGAACCCTGAGGAACTCCACTTGCAACACTTTTCCATCCAGAAGTTTTTCCATTTAAAACAACTCTCTGTTTTCGACCTTTCAACCAATTACTAGTCCAACCTAATAGGCTACCACTTATTCCATGCAAAGCTAATTTAGTAAGTAGTCTTTCGTGTGGGACGGTATCAAAAGCTTTTGCAAAGTCTAGATATATTAAATCTATATTGTTTCTTTTGTCATAATTCGAGACAACTGTGTTGTAGAATTCGAGTAAGTTAGTCACGCAAGAACGTTTCCGTCTGAAACCATGTTGGCTATCATTTATCAAACGGTTACTTTCTAAATGATATTCGATAGCATCTCTGATGATAGTTTCCATTATTTTTCCTACGATCGAAGTCAAACTAATAGGCCTATAGTTATTTGGTTTCTTTTTGTCACCTTTTTTGAATATGGGAGTAACGTTAGCTAGCTTCCATTCTCTTGGGACATCTCCGGATATGATGGATTTCTTGAAAATAATTTCTAATGGAACAACAATCTCATTTTTCATTTCCTTTAAGATTCTTGGATGCCAACCGTCAGGCCCTGGTGTTTTATTAACTTTGATTTTGTCTATACACCTTTTAATTGTTTCTTTTGTTATATTTACCGTAGTGAGTAAGTTTACCCCAGACTTTTCACAGGTTTCAGTTTGGAATTCACTTTGAGGTGTTTCGTTTACGAATACCGAGCTAAAATAATTGTTTAAGAGATTACACATTCCTTCATTTGAATATTCAAGTTGACCGTCAGCAGATAATAGTGGACCAATGTGATTCCTAACAACCTTTTTATCTCTAATGTAACTATAGAATTCTTTGGGATTCTCTTTGGATTTCTCAGCGATGTTCATTTCGTATTGTCGTTTTCTTTTTCTTATTGTCTTTTTTAAATCTCTCTGTATTGATACATAACTTTCATAGTCATTAGATGCACCCGAGCACTTATATTTCTTATAAGCCTTTCTCTTTTTAGCAATACTTTTTTCAGTTTCTTTGTCGAGCCACTTTGGGCGAGCCTGATTTGGGGGACGTCTGTCCTTAAAAGGAATGTAAGTTTGAATCATCTTAGTGAGCGTATTTTGAAATATTTCCCACATCTGATCTACAGGTCTTTCGTTTAATTTTTCCTCCCAATCTGTAAGCTGAAGCTCCTGACGTAGTTCTATGAACTGAGCTTTACTGAAATCGGGTATTTTAGAAGCACAAGTATCTATTCTAAAATTGTTTAGGAGTTTGAATCTGACTAAGTTGTGATCGCTATTTGCAACAGATTCACCGACTTCTACATCAGTTGCCATGCTCTCGCGGCTAGTGATCAATAAATCGAGTAATTTTCCATATCTTGTGGGCTCTTTTACATGCTGAATTAAGTAATTGTTACCAAGAAAATCAATCAAGCGACTACCTATATGGCCATGTTCAAGGGTCATCCAATCAATGTCAGTAAAATTGAAATCACCCATTATCAATAAATCCCGGTTGCAGAAACTAGACAGTTCTTGAAATAACAGTTTGTCGTCTGCTAATGATAATGTCTTTGGCCTATATGTTACACCTATATTCATTTTTTGTCCATTTGTTTGGGTTAACTCAACCCACAAACTGTCATATGCATCCTGTTTCACTTTATCTAAAACACAAGCATGAACATTGTTTTTAACGTACAACAGAACACCCCCACCTTTCTTGTTGTTTCTATCCTGATGAAAGTGTTTAAATCCCGCAATATTAAATTCAGCTTCGAACTCTGTACCATTTAACCATGTCTCAGTTATTCCTATCATATCGAGATTTTCGCTTTTGACATACGCCTGTATTTCTTGAAATTTGTTCCTAATACTACGAGCATTAAAGTACATAGTTTTAAGAAACTCCTGATTATTTCTTTTTGACACATTTTGAGTTTCAATATCATGTCTTATATTATCATTTTGTTTTTTATTTATGCCTTGCTCTATATTATTATTATTTGGTCCTTCATTGACATTCAATGCCTCATTAACATTTCTCCTATCAAAATTAACATTTCCCCCATCGCGGACATCTGGTCGATTACGGTCATCCGATCTATTTTGTACATTTTGTCCCCCTACGTCACCGTGATTCACGCCGGCCTCCCGTCGTTCAGTGACATTATGTCCGGCATCCCTTTCTAAAATTATATTTTGTCCTCCAGTGACATTATATCCTACCGTGATATTTTTTCCTCCACTATAATTACATCCCATCGTGATCTTTTGTCTTCCACTGTCATTACATCCTATCTTGATATTTTGGCCTTCATTGACATTCTGTCCGGTATCTCTTCCTAAAATTATATTTTGTTCTTCACTGACATTATATCCTACCGTGATATTTTCTCCTCCATTATCATTACATCCTATCGTGATATTTTGTTCTCCACTATCATTATTTCCCATCGTGATCTTTTGTCCTCCACTGTCATTACATCCCATTGTGACATTTTGTCCTAAGACATTACATACTAATGTGTCATTTCGTCCTCTAGCGATATTACATCCTATCATGATATTTTGGCCTTCATTGACATTCTGTCCGGTATCCCTTCCTAAAATTACATTTTGGCCTTCAATGACATTATATCCTACCGTGATATTTTCTCCTCCATTATCATTACATCCTATCGTGATATTTTGTTCTCCTTTATCATTACTTCCCATCGTGATCTTTTGTCCTCCTCTGTCATTATATCCCATTGCGACATTTTGTCCTATGACATTATATCCTAATGTGACATTTCGTCCTCTAGCGACATTATATCCTAAAATTATATTTTGTCCTATACTGGTACATTGTTCTACATTAATGCTATACTCTACACTGTTTTCCCAAGTACATTCTATTTCCCCTTCCCTTTGGCCTTCTACCCTAAAAAAGGAGCTGGTTCATTACAAACTCCCACAATGAGGTTTGTAAGAACATCTTTGCCTCTGCGGGTAAGGTGGATCCCATCAGAAGCGTAAAGGTCATGGCGCCTAGAAAAGAGATACCAAGGATCAAGAAAGTGGTATCCCAATTGTGTGCACAACTGCGATATCCTATCATTGATCCCTATGGCTCTACTGTTCCAACACGAACCTGCGTAGATCCTCGGGAGGATCCCACAGACTACGTGACGGCTCCCACGTTCCTTCATCTCCTGAAGGAGGACCTTGTAATTCCGAACAAGCTCCTCTGATCTCACCCCACCTACATCGTTACTACCCGTATGTACAATCGTAACCGTGTTCTTCCGTCCTTGCTCCCTGATGGACCGGGTACAATCAACGATCCCACGGCCCGGTTGACATACAAGCTTGAAACGTCGCTTAGTCTTTCGCTGCAGGATGTCGTCATAGCCTCGAACCATGGAGTCCCCCACCACCAAGAACTCCTGGTTTTCAGCCACTTCATCCTCCAGTAGAGCAAAACGATTGACTAGAGCCAGCGGTTGCTCCACAGGGCACACGTCTACCGAGCGCGGACTCGACGAACGGGACCCCACGGAGCGCCACTCGCTCATGGCAGTGACAGTAGGTGAAGAAGTGGAACGCTCTTTGGGTTGTGGGGAGGGTTCACTCTTCTCACGGAGCGCACTCCTGAGATGCCGAATTTCCTCCTCACACATCCTGAGACGGACCTCTAGGTTCACGCAACCTTCACAAGCCATTTCGCTCCCCCTTTAACAATAAAAACGGCAAAGAGAAAATACAAATCAACAACAACAACAAATCAAAGCGGTCTCTAATAAACTAAATACGCGTGTGTGTGTTCGTGTAAGGTTACAGCATTACCCATAGATCGATCATACGAGCTCTGAGCTCTCTTCCGAGAGGAAAATAGCTGTCGATCACGAGTCCAGCACGTGATCCAAAGACCAAGGTGAACACATACACACAACCTCGTGGCTTAGTGGTTAGAGTTCTCGCCTGCCACTACGGCGGTCCGGGTTCAAATCTTGCCCAGGGCTGATATAATTTCAATATCGCTGCGCTGCGGGTTGTTACTCCAACTGTCGTGGGCGGGGAGTTGGGTGTGTGTGTGCGTGTAAGATCACAGTATTATTCAATAACTTTCGATCACGAGTCAAACACGTGATCCAAGACCATGGTGAATCACACACACTGCTCGACGGCGCATTGGTAACATTCGCAATCGGTAATCCAGCGGTCAGAATTCGAAACCCGCCCAAGGAATGATAATAATAATAATAATAATAATGATAATGATAGTAATAATAATAATAGTAATAATAGTAATAATAATGATAGTAATAATAATAATAGTAATAATAGTAATAATAATAACAATAATAATGATGAATTAATAATAATGAGATGTACAAGGGGAGAGGATGGCAGAAAATTAGAAGTGAGTATTAAGGGAGAGAGACTGGAGGAAGTGGATAGGGTGCGAATGTGGCGGGAGAGGGAGGAGTAGAGGTGGAGGCAGAATGTAGGTTGAGAAAAGCAAGTACAGTAAATGCTTTGGGGGATTAAAAAATGCAATAAGATATAGACATTTGGGAATGGATGCTAAGAGGAGATTGTATAAAGGAGTGATTGTGTCGACAGCACTTTATGGGACAGAAACCTAGAACATAAGAGAGGAGTTTAAATGTGTTTGAGATGAAATGTGTGAGAAGTGTGGTAGGGATTACAAGTGTCACAATCTGGCGTGTTGGTTTTGATTTCTTGTATCAAACCCGGCCACGATTTGATCAGTTCTATCAATCCAAGTGCCAGCGTGCTTTTATGCCTTTAATTAGGACGATTTTCTTTCTTACACCGGATATGAAATAAAGGAAAAATGCAAAATAAAACTACTTACATAATAGATGTGTACATATTGAACTTACTAGAATGAGGGAGGTTTGAACGAGCGTGCGAATGTGTTGGGACAGGACATATTCCTTTTTTTTATAATTGGGGCACATACAAGTGTCAATGGCAGGTACCATTTTACTACATCTATATGCCTAGTCTATATTCACATTTACCTACCTTTACACAATCCACCGCTTCTTTATTTTTGTGTGAAGAAGGTTTACAATTCATCATTTGTTTGGGGCAAATAGGTGATCTGACGATCTTTGGCGTTTTTTGGGGGGACTATTTTGGTCACTGCGATTGGACCACCATCTCGCCAATAGGTCGAGGGCCACCAGGCCTCGTGTGGACTCCATCTGGACACCACTCAGGCCATTGGTACTGGCACCAGAGGCAGGAAAGTGAATACTCGCCACAGTGACTGATCTTTCTCTGGTCGTCACCGCCACGTCCTTGGGTTTAGGTTGCCCACACCTACCTCGCTGCACATTGTGGTTGACTCTCTCCCTCTGACGAATGTTTGGGGCAAATCGGTGACCTGAAGATTTTTGGCAAAATCCGTGGGTCTCCTAAGCGTTTTTTTTTTTTGGGTGTCATTTTGGTCACTGTCTCCGAT
Source organism: Oratosquilla oratoria (assembly GCF_046742065.1). Lineage (NCBI taxonomy): Eukaryota > Metazoa > Arthropoda > Malacostraca > Stomatopoda > Squillidae > Oratosquilla > Oratosquilla oratoria. The sequence goes on along the minus strand of NC_134785.1, from coordinate 49,696,554 downwards.
TGAACCACCATCTCGCTCACAGGTCGAGGACCACCAGGCCTCATGTGGGTTGCACTGGGACACCACTCAGCCAATTCGTACTGGCACCAGAGGGAGAAAAGTGAAAACTCGCCACAAAGGCTCATCTTCCTCTGGTCGCCAGACTCCCCTATTCCTTATAGGAAGTCTCAGAAGCCTAACAGGACCTCCTGGGGGAACTAACAGGGCCTTCTGTGGGAGGGACAGGGTCTTCCAGTGACCTATTGTAAACCTAACGTGGCCTCCCATGGTTCTGCCACTGCCTCTGTAGCCAATTGGTACTGGTGGCAGAGGAAAAGTAAATAGTGGCCACAAAGGCTCAATTTGTGCGGTCGCCACTGGGACGCCCTTGGGTCCAGGTTGCCCACACCTACCTCGCTGCACAATGTGGTTGACTGTCTACCCCTGAGGAAAGTTTGGGGCAAATCGGTGACATGAGGATTTTTGAGAAAATCCGTGGGTAAGCCCCTTAGCGTTTTTTGGGGTCCTTTTGGTCACTGTCTCCGATTGAACCACCGTCCCGCCCACAGGTCGAGGGCTACCAGTCCTCATTTGGATTGCACTAGGACACCAATTAGGCTATTGGTACTGGTGGCAGAGGAAAAGTAAATAGTGGGCACAAAGGCTCAATTTGTGCGGTCGCCACTGGGACGCCCTTAGGTCCAGGTTGCCCACACCTGCCTCGCTGCACAATGGGATTGACTGTCTACCCCTGAGGAAAGTTTGGGGCAAATCGGTGACTAGAGGATTCTTGAGAAAACCCTTAGCGTTTTTTGGGGTCATTTTGGTCACTGTCTCCGATTGAACCACTGTCCCGCCCACAGGTCGAGGGCTACCAGTCCTCATTTGGATTGCACTAGGACACCAATTAGGCTATTGGTACTGGTGGCAGAGGAAAAGTAAATAGTGGGCACAAAGGCTCAATTTGTGCGGTCGCCACTGGGACGCCCTTGGGTCCAGGTTGCCCACACCTACCTCGCTGCACAATGGGATTGACTGTCTACCCCTAAGGAAAGTTTGGGGCATATCGGTGACTTGAGGATTTCTGAGAAAATCCGTGGGTAAACCCCTTAGCGTTTTTTTGGGTCCTTTTGGTCACTGTCTCCGATTGAACCACCGTCCCGCCCACAGGTCGAGGGCTACCAGTCCTCATTTGGATTGCACTAGGACACCAATTAGGCTATTGGTACTGGTGGCAGAGGAAAAGTAAATAGTGGCCACAAAGGCTCAATTTGTGCGGTCGCCACTGGGACGCCCTTGGGTCCAGGTTGCCCACACCTACCTCGCTGCACAATGGGATTGACTGTCTACCCCTAAGGAAAGTTTGGGGCAAATCGGTGACTTGAGGATTTCTGAGAAAATCCGTGGGTAAACCCCTTAGCGTTTTTTGGGGTCATTTTGGTCACTGTCTCCGATTGAACCACCGTCCCGCCCACAGGTCGAGGGCTACCAGTCCTCATTTGGATTGCACTAGGACACCAATTAGGCTATTGGTACTGGTGGCAGAGGAAAAGTAAATAGTGGCCACAAAGGCTCAATTTGTGCGGTCGCCACTGGGACGCCCTTGGGTCCAGGTTGCCCACACCTTTCCTCGCTGCACAATGGGATTGACTGTCTACCCCTGAGGAAAGTTTGGGGCAAATCGGTGACTTGACAATTCATGGCGTTTTTTGGGGGTCATTTTGGTCACTGTCTCTGATTGAACCACCATCTCGCCCACAGGTCGAGGGCTACCAGTCCTCATTTGGATTGCACTAGGACACCAATTAGGCTATTGGTACTGGTGGCAGAGGAAAAGTAAATAGTGGCCACAAAGGCTCAATTTGTGCGGTCGCCACTGGGACGCCCTTGGGTCCAGGTTGCCCACACCTACCTCGCTGCACAATGGGATTGACTGTCTACCCCTGAGGAAAGTTTGGGGCAAATCGGTGACTTGAGGATTTCAGAGAAAATCCGTGGGTAAACCCCTTAGCGTTTTTTGGGGTCATTTTGGCCATTGTCTCCGATTGAACCACCGTCCCGCCCACAGGTCGAGGGCTACCAGTCCTCATTTGGATTGCACTAGGACACCAATTAGGCTATTGGTACTGGTGGCAGAGGAAAAGTAAATAATGGCCACAAAGGCTTGAGGATTTCTGGGGTCATTTTGGTCACTGTTTCCGATTGAACCACCGTCCCGCCCACAGGTCGAGGGCTACCAGTCCTCATTTGGATTGCACTAGGACACCAATTAGGCTATTGGTACTGGTGGCAGAGGAAAAGTAAATAGTGGCCACAAAGGCTCAATTTGTGCGGTCGCCACTGGGACACCCTTGGGTCCAGGTTGCCCACACCTACCTCGCTGCACAATGGGATTGACTGTCTACCCCTGAGGAAAGTTTGGGGCAAATCGGTGACTTGAGGATTTCTGAGAAAATCCGTGGGTAAACCCCTTAGCGTTTTTTGGGGGTCATTTTGGTCACTGTCTCCGATTGAACCACCGTCCCGCCCACAGGTCGAGGGCTACCAGTCCTCATTTGGATTGCACTAGGACACCAATTAGGCTATTGGTACTGGTGGCAGAGGAAAAGTAAATAGTGGCCACAAAGGCTCAATTTGTGCGGTCGCCACTGGGACGCCCTTGGGTCCAGGTTGCCCACACCTACCTCGCTGCACAATGGGCTTGACTGTCTACCCCTGAGGAAAGTTTGGGGCAAATCGGTGACATGAGGATTTCTGAGAAAATCCGTGGGTAAACCCCTTAGCGTTTTTTGGGGTCATTTTGGTCACTGTCTCCGATTGAACCACCGTCCCGCCCACAGGTCGAGGGCTACCAGTCCTCATTTGGATTGCACTAGGACACCAATTAGGCTATTGGTACTGGTGGCAGAGGAAAAGTAAATAGTGGCCACAAAGGCTCAATTTGTGCGGTCGCCACTGGGACGCCCTTGGGTCCAGGTTGCCCACACCTACCTCGCTGCACAATGGGATTGACTGTCTACCCCTGAGGAAAGTTTGGGGCAAATCGGTGACATGAGGATTTCTGAGAAAATCCGTGGGTAAACCCCTCAACGGTTTTTGGGATCATTTTGGTCACTGTCTCCGATTGAACCACCGTCCGCCCACAGGTGGAGGGCTACCAGTCCTCATTTGGATTGCACTAGGACACCAATTAGGCTATTGGTACTGGTGGCAGAGGAAAAGTAAATAGTGGCCACAAAGGCTCAATTTGTGCGGTTGCCCACACCTACCTCGCTGCACAATGGGATTGACTGTCTACCCCTGAGGAAAGTTTGGGGCAAATCGGTGACATGAGGATTTCTGAGAAAATCCGTGGGTACCCTTAGCGTTTATTGGGGTCATTTTGGTCACTGTCTCGATTGAACCACCGTCCCGCCCACTGGTCGAGGGTTACCAGTCCTCATTTGGATTGCACTAGGACACCAATTAGGCTATTGGTACTGGTGACAGAGGAAAAGTAAATAGTGGCCACAAAGGCTCAATTTGTGCGGTCGACACTGGGACGCCCTTGGGTCCATGTTGCCCACACCTACCTCGCTGCAAAATGGGCTTGACTGTCTACCCCTGAGTAGACTTTGTGGCAAATCTGTGACATGAGGATTTCTGAGAAAATCCATGGGTAAACCCCTTAGCGTTTTTTGGGGGGTCCTTTTGGTCTCTGTCTCCGATTGAACCACCGTCGCGCCCACAGGTCGAGGGCTACCAGTCCTCATTTGGATTGCACTAGGACACCAATTAGGCTATTGGTACTGGTGGCAGAGGAAAAGTAAATAGTGGCCACAAAGGCTCAATTTGTGCGGTCGCCACTGGGACGCCCTTGGGTCCAGGTTGCCCACACCTACATCGCTGCACAATGGGCTTGACTGTCTACCCCTAAGGAGAGTTGGGGGCAAATCGGTGACATGAGGATTTGTTTGGGGTCATTTTGGTCACTGTCTCCGATTGAACCACCGTCGCGCCCACAGGTCGAGGGCTACCAGTCCTCATTTGGATTGCACTAGGACACCAATTAGGCTATTGGTACTGGTGACAGAGGAAAAGTAAATAGTGGCCACAAAGGCTCAATTTCTGCGGTCGCCACTGGGACGCCCTTGGGTCCAGGTTGCCCACACCTACCTCGCTGCACAATGGGATTGACTGTCTATCCCTGAGGAAAGTTTGGGGCAAATCGGTGACATGAGGATTTCTGAGAAAATCCGTGGGTAAACCCCTTAGCGTTTTTTAGGGGTCATTTTGGTCACTGTCTCCGATTGAACCACTGTCCCGCCCATAGGTCGAGGGCTACCAGTCCTCATTTGGATTGCACTAGGACACCAATTAGGCTATTGGTACTGGTGCCAGAGGAAAAGTAAATAGTGGCCACAAAGACTCAATTTCTGCGGTCGCCACTGGGACGCCCTTGGGTCCAAGTTGCCCACACCCACCTCGCTGCACAATGGGATTGACTGTCTACCCCTGAGGAAAGTTTGGGGCAAATCGGTGACATGTGGATTTCCGAGAAAATCCTAAGCGTTTTTTGGGGGTCATTTTGGTCAGTGTTTCCGATTGAACCACCGTCCCGCCCACAGGTCGAGGGTTACCAGTCCTCATTTGGATTGCACTAGGACACCAATTAGGCTATTGGTACTGGTGGCAGAGGAAAAGTAAATAGTGGCCACAAAGGCTCAATTTGTGCGGTCGCCACTGGGACGCCCTTGGATCCAGGTTGCCCACACCTACCTCGCTGCACAATGGGATTGACTGTCTACCCCTAAGGAAAGTTTGGGGCAAATCGGTGACTTGAGGATTTCTGAGAAAATCCGTGGCGTTTTTTGGGGTCATTTTGGTCACTGTCTGCGATTGAACCACCGTCCTGCCCACAGGTCGAGGGCTACCAGTCCTCATTTGGATTGCACTAGGACACCAATTAGGCTATTGGTACTGGTGGCAGAGGAAAAGTTAATAGTCGCCACAAAGGCTCATCTTTCTGCGGTCACCGCTGGCACGCCCTTAGGTCCAGGTTGCCCAAACCTACTTCGCTGCACGATGTGATTGAATGTATACCCCTGAGGAAAGTTTGGGCAAATTGGTGACTTGAGCATTTTTGGGAAAATCTGTGGGTTAACCCCTTAGCGTTTTTTGGGGGTCATTTTGGTCACTGTCTCCGATTGAACCACCGTCCCGCCCACAGGTCGAGGGCTACCAGTCCTCATTTGGATTGCACTGGGACACCAATTAGGCTATTGGTACTGGTGTCAGCGGCAAAGTAAATAGTGGCCACAAAGGCTCATCTTTCTGCGGTCTCCCACAGGTCAAGGGTCTGTGTTGGTTGCACTGGGAGACCACTCAGGCCTTTGGTTGTGGTGTTAGAGGGAGAAAAGTGAAAACTCGCTACAAAGCCAGACTCCCCGGGTCCTCAAAGGGAGTCTCAGGAACCTAACAGGGCCTTCTGTGAGAGGGACAGGGTCTTCCAGTGATCTATTGAAAACCAAACATGGCCTCCTATGGTTCTACCACTGCCTTTGTAGCTTACATGGGCCTCCAGTTAACAGAATCTTTAAGGACATCTTTGGGACCTGGTAGAAGCTTCAGTGAACATAAAGGTATTGGGGCCCATTAGGGACCTAGTAGGATTCTTCAAAGGAAACCTGATGAAGGAAGTGTCTGGTGATGCTTAGGTTAATAATGAGGGGTCCAGTTTCCAATATGTTTAATACCCAGGTTTCTATGTACAGGAGTATGCATTCTTTGAAGGGGATGAAATAAAAAACCAATTTGACTATATATTCTGTTCAACAAAGATGAAACAATAATAATTTGATGTCTAACATGTACAACCGAAAGTCATGCATTGTAGGGTTTCTTCCCTCACGCTCTCAGCTGTTGGCGACACAGTCTGGTCTGCTGTGATTATCGCACATAACACTGACAATGCAATGCAGTCTACACTATGCATTTCCTAGAAAGTGGTTAGTGAAAAGAAAAATAATGCAATGTGTGTGGAACCTGATGTGAACAAAATCAAAGACTAAAGCAGGAGGAACCTATATAGAAAAGCTTGTTTTTTTTCATGACAGGCATACGAATATAAATCATATAAATCATCCTCATTGTCTTCTTCACCGCACAGGGAATACTATCATTATTCTAAACACCATTCTATAGTTTTTAGTTCACAATGTGATATCTACACTTTCCATTATATAAAAAGGAAATAATTGATCATGATAATAATCGCATATACAAACGGTACTCACAGTGATCTCCGCTAACAGGGCAACAGTAAGTCAACAGATACAATGAGTACAAGTGGAGTACACAGGTATAGGTGTTAGTGCAAAATGCCTTGGCCTCTCTCTCGAGCCTCCAGAGCTTCCTATACCCCGAGGACGAGCGGTGTCGCCATCACTACAGGCCGCAACACTGACAAGGCTACACTTAAAAAAATAAATAAAAGAATAAGAAAGAAAAAAAGTGCCAAAAACTAACAAGAGACCTGTCGGTTAAGCTGCCATAACCATTGATCATTTGCAACAATTGACAGTAAATGTTGTGCTACTCAAGGGGGAGGGGTTAAAATGTTCAATAGTTGCAACTCTGCTGATAGCATATTCATCAGCTTTTGACAATTTCCCTTTTTTTTTTGTTCTTTTTTTCTGTGATCAGCTGATTGGTTGCTTGGCAACAAAGGATTTTTATGTTTTTACGCTTTGAGAAGGCATGGGTTGTTTTGCAGTAGTTACAGTAGTAGTTTGTGCACGAGAAAGAGACAAAGCATACACAAGGGTGTGAGTTGAGGTTGTCCTCGGAGGGCCGCAGCAATCAATGGGGGTAGACAGTGAGGTAGGGATTGTTCCTCGACAAGAGACTAGATACTTTCGGTCACAAAAACAAATATACACAAACATACAGACACATGACTCTGTGGCGCAGTGGTATAGTTCCCGGCTGCCACTACGGTGGTCCGGGCTCGAATCCCGCCCAGTGCAGAAATAATTTCAGTATTGCTGCGCTGCGAGTCGTTACTCCAACTCTCGTGGGCGGGGAGTTGTGTGTGTGTGTGTGCGTGTAAGGTCACAGCATTATCCATAGATCGGTCATACATGAGTTCTGAGCTCTCTGCCGGGAAGTTAATAACTGTCGATCACGAGTCCAATACGTGAACCAAAATGGTGAATCACACACAGACAGGGAGTGGGATGGTGAGTGTTGTGGAGGTTTGGTTTCCTTCAGCTGAAGCAAATCGCCTGGACATTTGCTGGATCCTCGAGCCGAGAGTCAGATCGAGAGAAATCTTCGATCCAATTCTGGACGAGGGGCTCTCCGAAGCTGAGTAGAACCGTCCGTCTGGCATCGGGAGGAACGAGGTCTACAAATGGAAAATGAAATAAAGAAATTATTCATCTCTCTCTCTCTCTCTCTCTCTCTCTCTCTCTCTCGCTCTCTCTCTCTTCGACCTAGGGTCATTCTAGTGACCGCACGAGCTGGCGAAGAAGTCGATTTGGCAAAAGACCGAAGGAACGAAGACTGCGATAAATAATTGACCTCAAACTGGAAAAACATTGAACCCTATGGTGTATTCGCACTACTGTATCTAATTCTGGTGTCGCCAGGCGATTCTATTCACCGAGGAAACACCCCGTCGACGTCAAAGGTTTCGAAAGTTTCTTTAGTTCCCGAGAAGACCCAAAGAGCTCCTCCTCCTCCCCCTCCACCTCCTCCTCCTCCCCTCCCTCCTCCTCCTCCCTCCTCCTCCTCCTCCTCCCCCTCCTGATGCAAAACGTCGAGGGCGACGGCCGAACTCGATGCGCTTCCTTCTGGCTGGCTCCAGGCGATTTTATTCAGCTGAGGGACACCTCGAGATCCTCCCGGATCTTTGAGCGTAAGAACAAAGCGCCGAGACGACGTCTGTCTTTCTAATGGCGCGCACTGGTAATGGTAATGGCATCTTGGTAATGGTAATGGCATCTTGGTAATGGCAATGGTATCTCCGGTAATGGCATCTTGGTAATGGCAATGGTATCTCCGGTAATGGCATCTTGGTAATGGCAATGGTGTCTCCGGTAATGGCATTCTTGGTAATGGGTATTTCGCGCGATGTCCTATCGATACCTTCGGCCTTGGGATCTTGAAGAGAAAAGCAAATTATAACATACATCTACGACGGCGAGCGGTTCCTCCTAGTCCTTCTTCGACTACGCAAGCGTGGAGGGGCACCTAGTACCCCTCCAGCCTCGCCCCGGCGAAGTCCCCTTGCCTTGGCTTCGCCGGGTCGGAGGATTCCGCTCAGCTAGGGCCGGGGGATGCCTACCTTACATACTCAGTATGGCATATTATCCCCTTCCTGTCGCTTCCTCGCGCATGGTTCGCCGGGTCCAGATGTCGTTGTCCCCGCGTCGTCGTCGCTACAAAAGGTCTCGAAGGGGTGCCCGGTCTTCTCGGTCGAAGTAGCTTCTGCCGGGCACGATTGTCCCGAGGTCCGAGCAGAGAGGTCTACTTGGCTCGACCTCGGGTCGCGACGACCCAGATGAGGAGGAGAATGCAACAGACACAATGCAGACACGCACACGCATATGCACGACATATATACACACACAAAGAATCACACGTACACACACACACAAACACACACACACACATACACACACACAAACACACACACACACACAAACACACACACACACACACACACACACACACACACACACACACACACACGACTCGGTGGCGCGGTTGGTAGAGTCCCCGACTGTCACCACGGCGGTCCGGGTTCGAATCGTGCCTAGGGCTGAAATCAATTTAGTATCGTTGCGCTTCGAGTCGTTACTCCAACTCTAGGGGGCGGGGAGTTGGGGTGTGTGTGCGTGTAAGGTCACAGCATTACCCATAGATCGGTCATACGAGCTTTGAGCTCTCTTCTAGGAGGGAAATAGCTGTCGATCACGAGTCCACCACGTGATCCAAAGACCAAGGTGAAAACACACACACACACACACACTCATACACACACACAACCTCGTGGCGTAGTGGTTAGAGTTCTCGCCTGCCACTACGGCGGTCCGGGTTCAAATCTTGCCCAGGGCTGATATAGTTTCAATATCGCTGCGCTGCGGGTTGTTACTCCAACTGTCGTGGGCGGGGAGTTGGGTGTGTGTGTGCGTGTAAGATCACAGTATTATTCATAGATTGGTCATACGAGCTCTGAGTTCTCATCTGGGAGTCTGGGAGGTTAATAACTTTCGACCACGAGTCAAACACGTGATCCAAGACCATGGTGAATCACACACACACTGCTCGACGGCGCAGTGGTAACGTTCGCAATCGGTAATCCAGCGGTTAGAATTCGAAACCCGCCCAAGGAATGATAATGATAATAATAATAATAATGATGATAATAATAATAATGATAGTAATAATAATAATAATAATAATAATAATAATAATAATAATGATGAAATAATAATAATGAGATGTACAAGGGGAGAGGATGGCAGCAAATTGGAAGTGAGTATTAAGGGAGAGAGACTGGAGGAAGTGGATAGTTTTAGATACTTGGGTGCGAATGTGGCGGGAAAGGGAGGAGTAGAGGTGGAGGCAGAATGTAGGTTGAGAGAAGCAAGTACAGTAAATGCCTTAGGGGATTAGAAAGTGTAATGAGAAATAGACATTTGGGAATGGATGCTAAGAGGAGAGTGTATAAAGGAGTGATTGTGCCGACAGCACTGTATGGGACAGAAACCTAGAACATAAGAGAGGAGTAATTTAAATGTGTTTGAGATGAAATGTCTGAGAAGTGTGGTAGGGATTACAAGTGTCACGATCTGTCGTGTTGGTTTTGATTTGTTGTATCAAACCCGGCCACGATTTGATCAGTTCTATCAATCCAAGTGCCAGCGTGCTTTTATGCCTTTAATTAGGACGATTTTCTTTCTTACACCGGATATGAAATAAAGGAAAAATGCAAAATAAAACTACTTACATAATAGATGTGTACATATTGAACTTACTAGAATGAGGGAGGTTTGAACGAGCGTGCGAATGTGTTGGGACAGGACGCATTCCTTTTTTTTTATAATTGGGGCACATACAAGTGTCAATGGCAGGTACCATTTTACTACATCTATATGCCTAGTCTATATTCACATTTACCTACCTTCACACAATCCTTCCGCTTCTTTATTTTTGTGTGAAGAAGGTTTACAATTCATCATTTGTTAGGGGCAAATCGGTGATCTGACGATCTTTGGCGTTTTTTGGGGGGACTATTTTGGTCACTGCGATTGAACCACCATCTCGCCAATAGGTCAAGGGCCACCAGGCCCCGTGTGGACTCCATCTGGACACCACTCAGGCCATTGGTACTGGCGCCAGAGACAGGAAAGTGAATACTCGCCACAGAGACTGATCTTTCTGTGGTCGTCACCGCCAAGTCCTTGGGTTTAGGTTGCCCACACCTACCTCGCTGCACATTGTGGTTGACTCTCTCCCTCTGAGGAATGTTTGGGGCAAATCGGTGACCTGACGATTTTTGGCAAAATCCGTGGGTCTTTAGCGTTTTTTTTTTTTGGGTGTCATTTTGGTCACTGTCTCCGATTGAACCACCATCTCGCTCACAAGTCGAGGACCACCAGGCCTCATGTGGGTTGCACTGGGACACCACTCAGCCAATTCGTACTGGCACCAGAGGGAGAAAAGTGAAAACTCGCCACAAAGGCTCATCTTCCTCTGGTCGCCAGACTCCCCTATTCCTTATAGGAAGTCTCAAAAGCCTACCAGGACCTCCTAGGGGAACTAACAAGGCCTTCTGTGGGAGGGACAGGGTCTTCCAGTGACCTATTGTAAACCTAACGTGGCCTCCCATGGTTCTGCCACTGCCTCTGTAGCCAATTAGTACTGGTGGCAGAGGAAAAGTAAATAGTGGCCACAAAGGCACATTTATTGCGGTCGCCACTGGGACGCCCTTGGGTCCAGGTTTCCCACATCTACCTCGCTGCACAATGGGATTGACTGTGTACCCCTGAGGAAAGTTTGGGGCAAATCGGTGACTTGAGGATTTTTGGGTCATTTTGGTCACTGTCTCCGATTGAACCACCATCTCGCCCACAGGTCGAGGGCTACCAGTCCTCATTTGGATTGCAGTAGGACACCAATTAGGCTATTGGTACTGGTGGCAGAGGAAAAGTAAATAGTGGCCACAAAGGCTCAATTTGTGCGGTCGCCACTGGGACGCCCTTGGGTCCAGGTTGCCCACACCTACCTCGCTGCACAATGGGATTGACTGTCTACCCCTGAGGAAAGTTTGGGGCAAATCGGTCACTTGAGGATTTTTTGGAATCATTTTGGTCACTGTCTCCGATTGAACCACCGTCCCGCCCACAGGTCGAGGGCTACCAGTCCTCATTTGGATTGCACTAGGACACCAATTAGGCTATTGGTACTGGTGGCAGAGGAAAAGTAAATAGTGGCCATAAAAAGGCTCAATTTGTGCGGTCGCCACTGGGACGCTCTTGGGTCCAGGTTGCCCACACCTACCTCGCTGCACAATGGGACTGACTGTCTATCCCTGAGGAAAGTTTGGGGCAAATCGGTGACTTGAGGATTTCAGAGAAAATCCGTGGGTAAACCCCTTAGCGTTTTTTTGGGTCATTTTGGTCACTGTCTCCGATTGAACCACCGTCCCGCCCACAGGTTGAGGGCTACCAGTTCTCATTTGGATTGCACTAGGACACCAATTAGGCTATTGGTACTGGTGGCAGAGGAAAAGTAAATAGTGGCCACAAAGGCTCAATTTGTGCGGTCGCCACTGGGACGCCCTTGGGTCCAGGTTGCCCACACCTACCTCGCTGCACAATGGGATTGACTGTCTACCCCTGAGGAAAGTTTGGGGCAAATCGGTGACTTGAGGATTTCTGAGAAAATCCGTGGGTAAACCCCTTAGCGTTTTTTGGGGGTCATTTTGGTCACTGTCTCCGATTGAACCACCGTCCCGCCCACAGGTCGAGGGCTACCAGTCCTCATTTGGATTGCACTAGGACACCAATTAGGCTATTGGTACTAGTGGCAGAGGAAAAGTAAGTAGTGGCCACAAAGGCTCAATTTGTGCGGTCTCCACTGGGACGCCCCTGGGTCCAGGTTGCCCACACCTACCTCGCAGCACAATGGGCTTGACTGTCTACCCCTGAGGAAAGTTTGGGGCAAATCGGTGACATGAGGATTTCTGAGAAAATCCGTGGGTAAACCCCTTAGAGTTTTTTGGGGTCATTCTGGTCAGAGATGATAATGGAAGAGATGGCAGTAAGGGGAAGATGGGCAGAATATTTTAGGGAGTTGCTTAATGTGAAGGAGGATAGGGAAGGAAAGATAGCTGCAGTGGGAAATGCGAAGAAAATGAGAGTGATGAGTGAGGAGAATGGAGGAGAAATAAGGAAGGATGAGGTGAAGGCAGTTGTAAAGATGATGAAAGCAGGTAAGGCACCTGGTCTGGATGGATGCCATGCAGAATGTCTGAAAAAGGGAGGTTCAGTGATGGTGGACTGGTTGGTGAGGTTATTTAATGTTTGCTGGAGAGAGGGTAGAGTACCGGAGGACTGGAGAAGTGCCTGTATAGTTCCTCTTTACAAGGGAAAAGGGGACAAGTGTGAATGTAGACAGAAAGGCACTGTGGGAGGTTATGCTGAGTTATGGGATAGGAGGAAAGCTTTTGGGCGCGGTCAAGAGTTTTTATGAGAGTTGTAGAGCTTGTGTCAGGATTAGAAATGGAGGGAGTGGGTGGTTTGAAGTAAAGGTGGGACTTCGTCAAGGATGCGTTATGTCGCCCTGGCTGTTCAACTTATACATGGATGGGGTGGTGCGAGAGGTGAATGCTAGGGTATTGTGTCAGGGATTGTATATGGTTATAGAATATGGAGAAAAGTGGGAGGTGAGCCAGCTGTTGTTTGCGGACGACACTGCGATTGTGGCAGGGTCAGAGGAGGGATTGAGGAAGCTGGTGGCAGAGTTTGGTAGAGTATGTGATAGAAGAAAGCTAAAGATAAATGTGGGTAAAAGTAAGGTGATGAGATGTACAAGGGGTGAAAGTGGCAGTAGACTGGAAGTGAACATTAAGGGAGAGCGACTGGAGGAAGTGGATAGTTTTAGATACTTGGGTGCAAGTGTAGCAGGAAAAGGTGGAGTGAAGGTGGAGGTAGAATGTAGATTGAGAGAAGTAAATGCCTTGGTGGATTAAAGAGTGTAATGAGGAATAGACATATGGGAATGGATGCGAAGAGGAGACTGTATGAAGGAGTGATTGTGCCAACAGCACTGTATGGGGCAGAAACGTGGAACATAAGAGAAGAAGAGAGAAGGAGTTTGAATGTGTTTGAGATGAGCTGTCTGAGAAGTATGGTGGGGGTTACTAGGCTGGATAGAGTGAGAAATGAGGAGGTGAGGAGGAGAACAGGGGTGAAAAAGGATTTGGGAGATAGGGTTGATGAAAGAATATTAGGATGGTTTGGACACATGGAAAGAATGAGTGAAGAAAGACTAGTAGAAGAGGTATGGAAGGCAGATGTGGAGGGAGTGAACATGAGGGGACGTCCTAGGATGAGGTGGATGGATGGGGTGAAGGGGGCTTTGGGGAAGAGGGGAATGTCTGTTGAGGAAGGAAGGGAGAGGACGGAAGAAAGAGGTGAGGGGAGAATGGTTGTCTCTGGATGATGATATGATTGCATGAGGAGGAATGGGCGGGGGGGTGGGGGGGGTAGTATGTGTGAGTATATTTTGACGCAGCCCGAAGGGATTTCTCCCCGTCCTCTCCTTATATGCAAGGGGGGACGGAGAGGGGGGGTCGCCGATTAAATGAAGCGGCCTTGCTGTGGATGTGCTGTGTCTTGCGACACTGCTTCTGACCCAGGGCGGTGGGTAGGGTGCAGGGATGACCCGTCATCCAGGAGGTGCTCAGATGAGAGGGAGGGTGGGAGGGGTGTGGAGTGTATTTGGGGATGAAATGGGTGGGAGTGTTTTTATGCCTTTCCCTTTTTTGGCTACCTCCCTTGGAAGGGGGAAAAAGCCTTGGTATATGTATGTATTTTGGTCACTGTCTCCGGTTGAACCACCGTCCCGCCCACAGGTCGAGGGCTACCAGTCCTCATTTGAATTGCACTAGGACACCAATTAGGCTATTGGTACTGGTGGCAGAGGAAAAGTAAATAGTTGCCACAAAGACTCAATTTGTGCGGTCGCCACTGGGACGCCCTTGGGTCCAGGTTGCCCACACCTACCTCGCTGCACAATGTGATTGACTGTCTACCCCTTAAGATAAGTTTGGGGTAAATCGGTGACTTGAGGATTTCTGAGAAAATCCATGGGTAAACCCCTTAGCGTTTTTTGGGGTCATTTTGGTCACTGTCTCCGATTGAACCACCGTCCCGCCCACAGGTCGAGGGCTACCAGTCCTCATTTGGATTGCACTAGGACACCAATTAGGCTATTGGTACTAGTGGCAGAAAAAGTAAATAGTGGCCACAAAGACTCAATTTGTGCAGTCGCCACTGGGACGCCCTTGGGTCCAGATTGCCCACACCTACCTCGCTGCACAATGTGATTGACTGTCTACCCCTGAGAAAAGTTTGGGTCATTTTGGTCACTGTCTCCGATTGAACCACCGTCCCGCCCAGAGGTCGAGGGCTACCAGTCCTCATTTGGATTGCACTGGGTCACCAATTAGGCTATGGTACTGGCGCCAGAGGAAAAGTAAATAGTGGCCACAAAGGCTCAATTTGTGCGGTCGCCACTGGGACGCCCTTGGGTCCAGGTTGCCCACACCTACCTCGCTGCACAATGTGACTGACTGTCTAACCCTGAGGAAAGTTTGGGGCAAATCGGTGACTTGAGGATTTCTGAGAAAATCCGTGGGTAAACCCCTTAGCGTTTTTTGGGGTCATTTTGGTCACTGTCTCCGATTGAACCACCGTCCCGCCCACAGGTCGAGGGCTACCAGTCCTCATTTGGATTGCACTAGGACACCAATTAGGCTATTGGTACTGGTGGCAGAGGAAAAGTAAATAGTGGGCACAAAGGCTCAATTTGTGCGGTCGCCACTGGGACGCCCTTGGGTCCATTTTGCCCACACCTACCTCGCTGCACAATGGGATTGACTGTCTACCCCTGAGGAAAGTATGGGGCAAATCGGTGACATGAAGATTTCTGAGAAAATCCGTGGGTAAACCCCTTAGCGTTTTTTTGGGGTCATTTTGGTCACTGTCTCCGATTGAACCACCGTCCCGCCCACAGGTCGTGGGCTACCAGTCCTCATTTGGATTGCACTAGGACACCAATTAGGCTATTGGTACTGGTGACAGAGGAAAAGTAAATAGTGGCCACAAAGGCTCAATTTGTGCGGTCGCCACTGGGATGCCCTTGGGTCCAGGTTGCCCCCACCTACCTCGCTGCACAATGGGCTTGATTGTCTACCCCTGAGGAAAGTTTGGGGCAAATCGGTGACATGAGGATTTCTGAGAAAATCCGTGGGTAAACCCCTTAGCGTTTTTTGGGGTCATTTTGGTCACTGTCTCCGATTGAACCACCGTCCCGCCCACAGGTCGAGGGCTACCAGTCCTCATTTGGATTGCACTAGGACACCAATTAGGCTATTGGTACTGGTGGCAGAGGAAAAGTAAATAGTGGCCACAAAGACTCAATTTGTGCAGTCGCCACTGGGACGCCCTTGGGTCCAGATTGCCCACACCTACCTCGCTGCACAATGTGATTGACTGTCTACCCCTGAGGAAAATTTGAGGCAAATCGGTGACTTGAGGATTTCTGAGAAAATCCGTGGGTAAACCCCTTAGCGTTTTTTTGGGTCATTTTGGTCACTGTCTCCGATTGAACCACCGTCCCGCCCACAGGTCGAGGGCTACCAGTCCTCATTTGGATTGCACTAGGACACCAATTAGGCTATTGGTACTGGTGGCAGAGGAAAAGTAAATAGTGGCCACAAAGGCTCAATTTGTGCGGTCGCCATTGGGACGCCCTTGGGTCCAGGTTTCCCACACCTACCTCGCTGCACAATGGGATTGACTGTCTACCCCTGAGGAAAGTTTGGGGCAAATCGGTGACATAAGGATTTCTGAGATAATCCGTGGGTAAACCCCTTAGCGTTTTTTGGGGTCATTTTGGTCACTGTCTCCGATTGAACCACCGTCCCACCCACAGGTCGAGGGCTACCAGTCCTCATTTGGATTGCACTAGGACACCAATTAGGCTATTGGTACTGGTGGCAGAGGAAAAGTAAATAGTGGCCACAAAGGCTCAATTTGTAATGTCGCCACTGGGACGCCCTTGGGTCCAGGTTTCCCACACCTACCTCGCTGCACAATGGGCTTGACTGTCTACCCCTTAGGAAAGTTTGGGGCAAATCGGTGACTTGAGGATTTCTGAGAAAATACGTGGGTAAACCCCTTAGCGTTTTTTGGGGTCATTTTGGTCACTGGCTCCGATTGGGAAATGCGAAGAAAATGAGAGTGATGAGTGAGGAGAATGGAGGAGAAATAAGGAAGAATGAGGTGAAGGCAGTTGTAAAGATGATGAAAGCAGGTAAGGGACCTGGTCTGGATGGATGCCATGCAGAATGTCTAAAAAAGGGAGGTTCAGTGATTGTGGACTGGTTGGTGAGGTTATTTAATGTTTGGTGGAGAGAGGGTAGAGTACCAGAGGGCTGGAGAAGTGCCTGTAGTAGTGTGAATGTAGTAGTTTTAGAGGGATTAGCCTGTTAAGTGTAGTAGGGAAGGCTTATGGGAGGATCTTGATTGAGAGGATTAGGAGAGGAACAAGGAGTAATTGGTGAGGAACAGTGTGGATTTAGGACAGGTAGAGGTTGTGTAGATCAGATCTTTGTGGTAAGACAGATATGTGAGAAAGCTATAGGAAAGGGGAAGGATGTTTTTTGGGCTTTTATGTATCTGGAAAAGGCTTATGATAGGGTAGACAGAAAGGCACTGTGGGAGGTTATGCAGATTTATGGGATAGGAGGAAAGCTTTTGGGAGCTGTCAAGAGTTTTTATGAGAGTAGTAGAGCTTGTGTCAGGATTAGAAATGGAGAGAGTGAGTGGTTTGAAGTAAAGGTGGGACTTCGTCAAGGATGCGTTATGTCGCCCTGGCTGTTCAACTTATACATGGATGGGATGGTGCGAGAGGTGAATGCTAGGGTAGTGGGTCAGGGATTGGATATGATTAAAGAAAATGGAGAAAAGTGGGAGGTGAGCCAGCAGTTGTTTGCGGACGACACTGCGCTTGTGGCAGGGTCAGAGGAGGGATTGAGGAAGCTGGTGGCAGAGTTTGGGAGAGTATGTGATAGAAGAAAGCTAAAGATAAATGTGGGTAAAAGTAAGGTGATGAGATGTACAAGGGGTGAAAGTGGCAGTAGACTGGAAGTGAACATTATGGGAGAGCGACTGGAGGAAGTGGATAGTTTTAGATACTTGGGTGCAAGTGTAGCAGGAAAAGGTGGAGTGAAGGTGGAGGTAGAATGTAGATTGAGAGAAGCGAGTAAATGCCTTGGTGGATTAAAGAGTGTAATGAGGAATAGACATTTGGGAATGGATGCGAAGAGGAGACTGTATGAAGGAGTGATTGTGCCAACAGCACTGTATGGGGCAGAAACGTGGAACATAAGAGAAGAAGAGAGAAGGAGTTTGAATGTGTTTGAGATGAGGTGTCTGAGAAGTATGGTGGGGGTTACTAGGCTGGATAGAGTGAGAAATGAGGAGGTGAGGAGAAGAACAGGGGTGAAAAAGGATTTGGGAGATAGGGTTGATGAAAGAATATTAGGATGGTTTGGACACATGGAAAGAATGAGTGAAGAAAGACTAGTAGAAGAGGTATGGAAGGCAGATGTGGAGGGAGTGAACATGAGGGGACGTCGTTGGATGTGGTGGATGGCTGGGGTGAAGGGGGTTTTGGGGACGAGGGGAATGTCTGTTGAGGAAGGTTGGGACACGACATTAGAAAGAGGTGAGTGGAGATTGGTGGTATATGGATGATGTTGTGACTGCATGAGGAGGAATGGGCGGGAGGGGTGGCGGGGGGGGCAGTATGTGTGAGTATATTTTGACGCAGCCCGAAGGGATTTCTCCCCGTCCTCGCCTTATATGCAAAGGGAGACGGAGAGGGGGGGTCGCCGATTAAATGAAGCGGCCTTGCTGTGGATGTACTGTGTCTTGCGACACTGCTTCTGACCCAGGGCGGTGGGCAGGGTGCAGGGATGACCCGTCATCCAGGAGGTGCTCAGATGAGAGGGAGGGTGGGAGGGGTGTGGAGTGTAGTTAGGGATGAAATGGGTGGGAGTGTTTTTATGCCTTTCCCTTTTGGCTACCTCCCTTGGAAGGGGGAAAAAGCCTTGGTATATGTATGTATGTCTCCGATTGAACCACCGTCCCGCCCTCAGGTGGAGGGCTACCAGTCCTCATTTGGATTGCACTAGGACACCAATTAGGCTATTGGTACTTGTGGAAGAGGAAAAGTAAATAGTGGCCACAAAGGCTCATCTGTCTGCGGTCGCCACTGGGACGCCCTTGGGTCCAGGTTGCCCACACCTACCTCGCTGCACAATGGGCTTGACTGTCTACCTCTGAGGAAAGTTTGGGGCAAATCGGTGACTTCAGGATTTCTGAGAAAATCCGTGGGTAAACCCCTTAGCGTTTTTTTGGGGTCATTTTGGTCACTGTCTCCGATTGAACCACCGTCCCACCCACAGGTCGAGGGCTAACAGTCCTCATTTGGATTGCACTGGGACACCAATTAGGCTATTGGTACTGGCGCCAGAGGAAAAGTAAATAGTGGCCACAAAGGCTCAATTTGTGCAGTCGCCACTGGGACGCCCTTGGGTCCAGGTTGCCCACACCTACCTCGCTGCACAATGGGCTTGACTGTCTACCCCTGAGGAAAGTTTGGGGCAAATCGGTGACTTGAGGATTTCTGAGAAAATCCGTGGGTAAACCCCTTAGCGTTTTTTTGGGGTCATTTTGGTCACTGTCTCCGATTGAACCACCGTCCCGCCCACAGGTCGAGGGCTACCAGTCCTCATTTGGATTGCACTAGGACACCAATTAGGCTATTGGTACTGGTGGCAGAGGAAAAGTAAATAGTGGCCACAAAGGCTCAATTTGTGCGGTCGCCACTGGGACGCCCTTGGGTCCAGGTTGCCCACACCTACCTCGCTGCACAATGGGCTTGACTGTCTACCCCTGAGGAAAGTTTGGGGCAAATCGGTGACATGAGGATTTCTGAGAAAATCCGTGGGTAAACCCCTTAGCGTTTTTTGGGGTCATTTTGGTCACTGTCTCCGATTGAACCACCGTCCCACCCACAGGTCGAGGGCTACCAGTCCTCATTTGGATTGCACTAGGACACCAATTAGGCTATTGGTACTGGTGGCAGAGGAAAAGTAAATAGTGGCCACAAAGGCTCAATTTGTGCGGTCGCCACTGGGACGCCCTTGGGTCCAGGTTGCCCACACCTACCTCGCTGCACAATGGGCTTGACTGTCTACCCCTGAGGAAAGTTTGGGGCAAATCGGTGACTTGAGGATTTCTGAGAAAATCCGTGGGTAAACCCCTTAGTGTTTTTTGGGGTCATTTTTGTCACTGTCTCCGATTGAACTACCGTCCTGCCCACAGGTCGAGGGCTACCAGTCCTCATTTGGTTTGCACTAGGACACCAATTAGGCTATTGGTACTAGTGGCAGAGGAAAAGTTAATGGTCGCCACAAAGGCTCATCTTTCTGCGGTCACCGCTGGCACGCCCTTGGGTCCAGGTTGCCGAAACCTACCTCGCTGCATGATGTGATTGAATGTATACCCATGAGGAAAGTTTGGGGCAAATTGGTGACTTGAGCAATTTTGGGAAAATCTGTGGGTTAACCCCTAAGCGTTTTTTGGGGGTCATTTTGGTCACTGTCTCTGATTGAACCACCATCGTGCCCACAGGTGGAGGGCTACCAGTCCTCATTTGGATTGCACTAGGACACCAATTAGGCTATTGGTACTGGTGTCAGGGGCAAAGTAAATAGTCGCCACAAAGGCTCATCTTTCTGTGGTCGCCCACAGGTCGAGGGTCTCTAGGCTTTGTGTTGGTTGCACATGGACACCACTCAGGCCATTGGTTCTGGCATTAGAGGGAGAAAAGTGAGAACTCGCTACAAAGCTAGACTCCCCGGGTCCTCAAAGGGAGTCTCAGGAACCTATCAGGGCCTTCTGTGAGATGGAAAGGGTCTTCCAGTGATCTATTGAAAACCAAACATGGCCTCCTATGGTTCTACCACTGCCTTTGTAGCTTACATGGGCCTCCAGTTAACAGAATGTTTAAGGACATCTTTGGGACCTGGTAGAAGCTTCAGTGAACATAAAGGTAATGGGGCCCATTAGGGACCTAATAGGATTCTTCAAAGGACACCTGATGAAGGAAGTGTCTGGTGATGCTTAGGTTAATAATGAGGGGTCCAGTTTCCAATATGTTTAATACCCAGGTGTCTATGCATTCTTTGAAGGGGATGAAATAAAAAACCAATTTGACTATATATTCTGTTCAACAAAGATGAAACAATAATAATTTGATGTCTAACATGTACAACCGAAAGTCATGCATTGTAGGGTTTCTTCCCTCACGCTCTCAGCTGTTGGCGACACAGTCTGGTCTGCTGTGATTATCGCACATAACACTGACAATGCAATGCAGTCTACACTATGCATTTCCTAGAAAGTGGTTAGTGAAAAGAAAAATAATGCAATGTGTGTGGAACCTGATGTGAACAAAATCAAAGACTAAAGCAGGAGGAACCTATATAGAAAAGCTTGTTTTTTTTCATGACAGGCATACGAATATAAATCATATAAATCATCCTCATTGTCTTCTTCACCACACTGGGAATACTATCATTATTCTAAAACACCATTCTATAGTTTTTAGTTCACAATGTGATATCTACACTTTCCATTATATAAAAAGGAAATAATTGATAATGATAATAATCGCATATACAAACGGTACTCACAGTGATATCCGCTAACAGGGCAACAGTAAGTCAACAGATACAATGAGTACAAGTGGAGTACACAGGTATAGGTGTTAGTGCAAAATGCCTTGGCCTCTCTCTCGAGCCTCCAGAGCTTCCTATACCCCGAGGACGAGCGGTGTCGCCATCACTACAGGCCGCAACACTGACAAGGCTACACTTAAAAAATAAATAAAAGAATAAGAAAGAAAAAAAAAAAGTGCCAAAAACTAACAAGAGACCTGTCGGTTAAGCTGCCATAACCATTGATCATTTGCAACAATTGACAGTAAATGTTGTGCTACTCAAGGGGGAGGGGTTAAAATGTTCAATAGTTGCAACTCTGCTGATAGCATATTCATCAGCTTTTGACAATTTCCCTTTTTTTTCTGTGATGGGCTGATTGGTTGCTTGGCAACAAAGGATTTTGATATATATATTTTTACGCTTTGAGAAGGCATGGGTTGTTTTGCAGTAGTTACAGTAGTAGTTTGTGCACGAGAAAGAGACAAAGCATACACAAGGGTGTGAGTTGAGGTTGTCCTCGGAGGGCCGCAGCAATCAATGGGGGTAGACAGTGAGGTAGGGATTGTTCCTCGACAAGAGACTAGATACTTTCGGTCACAAAAACAAATATACACAAACATACAGACACATGACTCTGTGGCGCAGTGGTATAGTTCCCGGCTGCCACTACGGTGGTCCGGGCTCGAATCCCGCCCAGTGCAGAAATAATTTCAGTATTGCTGCGCTGCGAGTCGTTACTCCAACTCTCGTGGGCGGGGAGTTGTGTGTGTGTGTGTGTGTGTGCGTGTAAGGTCACAGCATTATCCATAGATCGGTCATACATGAGTTCTGAGCTCTCTGCCGGGAAGTTAATAACTGTCGATCACGAGTCCAATACGTGAACCAAAATGGTGAATCACACACAGACAGGGAGTGGGATGGTGAGTGTTGTGGAGGTTTGGTTTCCTTCAGCTGAATAGGATCGCCTGGACGTTTCCTGGATCCTCGAGCCGAGAGTCAGATCGAGAGAAATCTTCGATCCAATTCTGGACGAGGGGCTCTCCGAAGCTGAGTAGAACCGTCCGTCTGGCATCGGGAGGAACGAGGTCTACTAGTGGAAAATGAAATAAAGAAATTATTCATCTCTCTCTCTCTCTCTCTCTCTCTCTCTCTCTCTCTCTCTCTCTCTCTCTCTCTCTCTCTCTCTCTCTCTCTCTCTCTCTCTCTTTCTCTCTCTCTTTCTCTCTCTCTCTCTCTCTCTCTCTCTCTCTCTCTCTCTCTCTCTCTCTCTCTCTTTCTCTCTCTCTCTCTCTCTTCGACCTAGGGTCATTCTAGTGACCGCACGAGCTGGCGAAGAAGTCGATTTGGCAAAAGACCGAAGGAACGAAGACTGCGATAAAAAATTGACCTCAAACTGGAAAAACATTGAACCCTATGGTGTATTCGCACTACTGTATCTAATTCTGGTGTCGCCAGGCGATTCTATTCAGCCGAGGAAACTCCCCGTCGACGTCAAAGGTTTCGAAAGTTTCTTTAGTTCCCGAGAAGACCCAAAGAGCTCCTCCTCCTCCTCCTCCTCCTCCTCCTCCTCCTCCTCCTCCTCCTCCTCCTCCTCCTCCTCCTCCTCCTCCTCCTCCTCCTCGTCCTGATGCAAAACGTTGAGGGCGACGGCGAACTCGATGCACTTCCTTGTGGCTGGCGCCAGGCGATTTTATTCAGCTGAGGGAAAACCTCGAGATCCTCCCGGATCTTTGAGCGTAAGAACAAAGCGCCGAGACGACGTCTGTCTTTCTAATGGCGCGGACTGGTAATGGTAATGGCATCTTGGTAATGGCAATGGTGTCTTGGTAATGGCAATGGCATCTTGGTAATGGCAATGGTGTCTCCGGTAATGGCATCTTGGTAATGGCAATGGTGTCTTGGTAATGGCAATGGCATCTTGGTAATGGCAATGGTGTCTCCGGTAATGGCATTCTTGGTAATGGGTATTTCGCGCGATGTCCTATCGATACCTTCGGCCTTGGGATCTTGAAGAGAAAAGCAAATTATAACATACATCTACGACGGCGAGCGGTTCCTCCTAGTCCTTCTTCGACTACGCAAGCGTGGAGGGGCACTTGTACCCCTTCAGCCTCGCCCCGGCGAAGTCCCCTTGCCTTGGCTTCGCCGGGTCTGAGGAACCCGCTCTGCTAGGGACGAGGGATGCCTACCTTACATACTCAGTATGGCATATTATCCCCTTCCTGTCGCTTCCTCGCGCATGGTTCGCCGGGTCCAGATGTCGTTGTCCCCGCGTCGTCGTCGCTACAAAAGGTCTCGAAGGGGTGCCCGGTCTTCTCGGTCGAAGTAGCTTCTGCCGGGCACGATTGTCCCGAGGTCCGAGCAGAGAGGTCTACTTAGCTCGACCTCGGGTAGCGACGACCCAGATGAGGAGGAGAATACAGCAGACACAATGCAGACACGCACACGCATATGTACGACATATATATACACACAAAGAATCACACGTACACATACACACACACAAACACACACACACACACACACACACACACACACACACACACACAGTGGTGGCGCAGTTGGTAGAACGATGAACTACTAGCATGGTGGTGCGCGTAGTGCTTGGTTCGAATCCTGCCCAGGGCCGAAATTAATTTCGGTACAGCTGCGCTTCGGGTCGTTACTCTGACTCTCGTGGGCGGGGAGTTGGGGTGTGTGTGTGTGTGAAAGGTCATAGCATTACCCATAGATCGGACCTACGAGCTCTGAGCTCTCTTCCAGGAGGGAAATAGCTGTCGATCACGAGTCGAACACGTGATCCAAAAAAAAAAAAGACCAAGTGAATACACACACACACACACACACACACACACACACACACACACACACACACACACACACACACACACACACTCGGTGGCGCGGTTGGTAGAGTCCCCGACTGTGACTACGGAGGTCCGGGTTCGAATCCTGCCCAGGGCTGAAATTTCAGTATCGCTGCGCTTCGAGTCGTTACTCCAACTCTCGTGGGCGGGGAGTTGGGTGTGTGTGTTCGTGTAAGGTCACAGCATTACCCATAGATCGGTCATACGAGCTCTGAGCTCTCTTCCGGGCGGGAAATAGCTGTCGATCACGAGTCCAACACGTGATCCAAAGACCGTGGTGAAGCACACACACACTCGTGGCGCGGGGGTTAAAGTTTTCGCCTGCCACTACGGCGGTCCGGGTTCAAATCTTGCCCAGGGCTGAAATAATTTCAGTATCGCTGCGCTGCGGGTTGTTACTCCAACTGTCGTGGGCGGAGAATTGGGTGTGTGTGTGCGTGAAAGATCACAGTATTATTCATAGATTGGTCATACAAGCTCTGAGTTCTCATCTGGGAGTCTGGAAGGTTAATAACTTTCGATCACGAGTCAAACACGTGATCCAAGACCATGGTGAATCACACACACTGCTCGACGGCGCAGTGGTAACGTTCGCAATCGGTAATCCAGCGGTCAGAATTCGAAACCCGCCCAAGGAATGATAATAATAATAATAATAATAGTAATAATAATAATAATAATGATAAAAAAAATAATTATGAAATAATAATAATGAGATGTACAAGGAGAGGGGATGGTAGCAAATTGGAAGTTAGTATTAAGGGAGAGAGACTGGAGGAAGTGGATAGGTTTAGATTCTTGGGTGCGAATGTGGCGGGAAAGGGAGGAGTAGAGGTGGAGGCAGAATGTAGGTTGAGAGAAGCAAGTACAGTAAATGCCTTAGGGGATTAGAAAGTGTAATGAGAAATAGACATTTGGGAATGGATGCTAAGAGGAGAGTGTATAAAGGAGTGATTGTGCCGACAGCACTGTATGGGACAGAAACCTAGAACATAAGAGAGGAGTAATTTAAATGTGTTTGAGATGAAATGTCTGAGAAGTGTGGTAGGGATTACAAGTGTCACGATCTGTCGTGTTGGTTTTGATTTCTTGTATCAAACCCGGCCACGATTTGATCAGTTCTATCAATCCAAGTGCCAGCGTGCTTTTATGCCTTTAATTAGGACGATTTTCTTTCTTACACCGGATATGAAATAAAGGAAAAATGCAAAATAAAACTACTTACATAATAGATGTGTACATATTGAACTTACTAGAATGAGGGAGGTTTGAACGAGCGTGCGAATGTGTTGGGACAGGACGCATTCCTTTTTTTATGATTGGGGCACATACAAGTGTCAATGGCAGGTACCATTTTACTACATCTATATGCCTTGTCTATATTTGCATATACCTAGCTTCACACAATCCTTCCGCTACTTTATTTTTGTGTGAAGAAGGTTTACAATTCATCATTTGTTTGGGGCAAATCGGTGATCTGACGATCTTTGGCGTTTTTTGGGGGGACTATTTTGGTCACTGCGATTGGACCACCATCTCGCCAATAGGTCGAGGGCCACCAGGCCTCGTGTGGACTCCATCTGGACACAACTCAGGACATTGGTACTGGCACCAGAGGCAGGAAAGTGAATACTCTCCACAGTGACTGATCTTTCTCTGGTCGTCACCGCCACGTCCTTGGGTTTAGGTTGCCCACACCTACCTCGCTGCACATTGTGGTTGACTCTCTCCCTCTGAGGAATGTTCGGGGCAAATCGGTGACCTGACGATTTTTGGCAAAATCCGTGGGTCTCCTTAGCGTTTTTTTTGGGTGTCATTTTGGTCACTGTCTCCGATTGAACCACCATCTCGCTCACAGGTCGAAGACCACCAGGCCTCATGTGGGTTGCACTGGGACACCACTCAGCCAATTCGTACTGGCACCAGAGGGAGAAAAGTGAAAACTCGCCACAAAGGCTCATCTTCCTCTGGTCCCCAGACTCCCCTATTCCTTATAGGAAGTCTCAGAAGCCTAACAGGACCTCCTGGGGGAACTAACAGGGCCTTCTGTGGGAGGGACAGGGTCTTCCAGTGACCTATTATAAACCTAACGTGGCCTCCCATGGTTATGCCACTGCCTCTGTAGCCAATTGGTACTGGTGGAGAGGAAAAGTAAATAGTGGCCACAAAGGCTCAATTTGTGCGGTCGCCACTGGGACGCCCTTGGGTCCAGGTTGCCCACACCTACCTCGCTGCACAATGGGATTGACTGTCTACCCCTGAGGAAAGTTTGGGGCAAATCGGTGACATGAGGATTTCTGAGAAAATCCGTGGGTAAACCCCTTAGCGTTTTTTGGGGTCATTTTGGTCACTGTCTCCGATTGAACCACCGTCCCGCCCACAGGTCGAGGGCTACCAGTCCTCATTTGGATTGCACTAGGACACC
The DNA here is from genome assembly GCF_046742065.1 of Oratosquilla oratoria. Classification (NCBI taxonomy): domain Eukaryota; kingdom Metazoa; phylum Arthropoda; class Malacostraca; order Stomatopoda; family Squillidae; genus Oratosquilla; species Oratosquilla oratoria. The sequence continues at coordinate 49,670,210 of NC_134785.1, read as the reverse complement.
AATTAGGCTATTGGTACTGGTGGCAGAGGAAAAGTAAATAGTGGCCACAAAGGCTCAATTTGTGCAGTCCCACTGGGACGGCCTTGGGTCCAGGTTGCCCACACCTACCTCGCTGCACAATGGGATTGACTGTCTACCCCTGAGGAAAGTTTGGGGCAAATCGGTGACTTGAGGCTATTGGTACTGCAGATTTATGGGATAGGAGGAAAGCTTTTGGGAGCTGTCAAGAGTTTTTATGAGAGTAGTAGAGCTTGTGTCAGGATTAGAAATGGAGAGAGTGAGTGGTTTGAAGTAAAGGTGGGACTTCGTCAAGGATGCGTTATGTCGCCCTGGCTGTTCAACTTATACATGGATGGGGTGGTGCGAGAGGTGAATGCTAGGGTAGTGGGTCAGGGATTGGAGATGGTTAAAGAAAATGGAGAAAAGTGGGAGGTGAGCCAGCTGTTGTTTGCGGACGACACTGCGCTTGTGGCAGGGTCAGAGGAGGGATTGAGGAAGCTGGTGGCAGAGTTTGGGAGAGTATGTGATAGAAGAAAGCTAAAGATAAATGTGGGTAAAAGTAAGGTGATGAGATGTACAAGGGGTGAAAGTGGCAGTAGACTGGAAGTGAACAATAAGGGAGAGCGACTGGAGGAAGTGGATAGTTTTAGATACTTGGGTGCAAGTGTAGCAGGAAAAGGTGGAGTGAAGGTGGAGGTAGAATGTAGATTGAGAGAAGCGAGTAAATGCCTTGGTGGATTAAAGAGTGTAATGAGGAATAGACATTTGGGAATGGATGCGAAGAGGAGACTGTATGAAGGAGTGATTGTGCCAACAGCACTGTATGGGGCAGAAACGTGGAACATAAGAGAAGAAGAGAGAAGGAGTTTGAATGTGTTTGAGATGAGGTGTCTGAGAAGTATGGTGGGGGTTACTAGGCTGGATAGAGTGAGAAATGAGGAGGTGAGGAGGAGAACAGGGGTGAAAAAGGATTTGGGAGATAGGGTTGATGAAAGAATATTAGGATGGTTTGGACACATGGAAAGAATGAGTGAAGAAAGACTAGTAAAAGAGGTATGGAAAACAGATGTGGAGGGAGTGAACATGAGGGGACGTCCTAGGATGAGGTGGATGGATGGGGTGAAGGGGGCTTTGGGGAAGAGGGGAATGTCTGTTGAGGAAGGGAGAGGACGGAAGACAGAGGCGAGTGGAGAATGGTTGTATATGGATGATGTTGTGACTGCATGAGGAGGAATGGGTGGGGGGGTGGCGGGGGGGGTAGTATGTGTGAGTATATTTTGACGCAGCCCGACGGGATTTCTCCCCGTCCTCGCCTTATATGCCCAGGGGGACGGAGAGGGGGGGGTCGCCGATTAAATGAAGCAGCCTTGCTGTGGATGTACTGTGTCTTGCGACACTGCTTCTGACCCAGGGCGGTGGGCAGGGTGCAGGGATGACCCGTCATCCAGGAGGTGCTCAGATGAGAGGAAGGGTGGGAGGGGTGTGGAGTGTAGTTAGGGATGAAATGGGTGGGAGTGTTTTTATGCCTTTCCCTTTTTGGCTACCTCCCTTGGAAGGGGGAAAAAGCCTTGGTATATGTATGTATGTCTCCGATTGAACCACCGTCCCGCCCACAGGTCGAGGGCTACCAGTCCTCATTTGGGTTGCACTAGGAAACCAATTAGGCTATTGGTACTGGTGACAGAGGAAAAGTAAATAGTTGCCACAAAGGCTCATCTTTCTGCGGTCGCCACTGGGATGCCCTTGGGTCCAGGTTGCCCACACCTACCTCGCTGCACAATGGGATTGACTGTTTACCCCTGAGGAAAGTTTGGGGCAAATCGGTGACTTCAGGATTTCTGAGAAAATCCGTGGGTAAACCCCTTAGCGTTTTTTTTTTTTTTTTTTTGGGGTCATTTTGGTCACTGTCTCCGATTGAACCACCGTCCCACCCACAGGTCGAGGGCTACCAGTCCTCATTTGGATTGCACTAGGACACCAATTAGGCTATTGGTACTGGTGGCAGAGGAAAAGTAAATAGTGGCCACAAAGGCTCAATTTGTGCGGTCGCCAATGGGACGCCCTTGGGTCCAGGTTGCCCACACCTACCTCTCTGCACAATGGGCTTGACTGTATACCCCTGAGGAAAGTTTGGGGCAAATTGGTGACTTGAGGATTTTTGAGAAAATCCGTGGGTAAATCCCTTAGCGTTTTTTTTTTTTTTTTTGGGTCATTTTGGTCACTGTCTCCGATTGAACCACCGTCCCGCCCACAGGTCGAGGGCTACCAGTCCTCATTTGGATTGCACTAGGACACCAATTAGGCTATGGTACTGGCGCCAGAGGAAAAGTAAATAGTGGCCACAAAGGCTCAATTTGTGCGGTCGCCACTGGGACGCCCTTGGGTCCAGGTTGCCCACACCTACCTCGATGCACAATGGGATATACTGTCTACCCCTGAGGAAAGTTTGGGGCAAATCGGTGACTTGAGGATTTCTGAGAAAAACCGTGGGTAAACCCCTTAGCGTTTTTTGGGGGTCATTTTGGTCACTGTCTCCGATTGAACCACCGTCCCGCCCACAGGTCGAGGGCTACCAGTCCTCATTTGGATTGCACTAGGACACCAATTAGGCTATTGGTACTAGTCGCAGGGGAAAAGTAAATAATGACCACAAAGGCTCAATTTGTGTGGTCGCCACTGGGACGCCCTTGGGTCCAGGTTGCCCACACCTACCTCGCTGCACAATGGGATTGACTGTCTACCCCTGAGGAAAGTTTGGGGCAAATCGGTGACATGAGGATTTCTGAGAAAATCCGTGGGTAAACTCCTTTGCGTTTTATGGGGGTCATTTTGGTCACTGTCTCCGATTGAACCACCGTCCCGCCCACAGGTCGAGGGCTACCAGTCCTCATTTGGATTGCACTAGGACACCAATTAGGCTATTGGTACTGGTGGCAGAGGAAAAGTAAATAGTGGGCACAAAGGCTCAATTTGTGCGGTCGCCACTGGGACGCCCTTGGGTCCAGGTTGCCCACACCTACCTCGCTGCACAATGGGATTGACTGTCTACCCCTGAGGAAAGTTTGGGGCAAATCGGTGACTAGAGGATTTTTGAGAATATCCGTGGGTAAACCCCTTAGCGTTTTTTGGGGTCATTTTGGTCACTGTTTCCGATTGAACCACCGTCCGCCCACAGGTGGAGGGCTACCAGTCCTCATTTGGATTGCACTAGGACAGCAATTAGGCTATTGGTACTGGTGGCAGAGGAAAAGTAAATAGTGGCCACAAAGGCTCAATTTTTGCAGTCGCCACTGGGATGCGCTTGGGTCCAGGTTGCCCACATTTTTCCTCGCTGCACAATGGGATTGACTGTCTACCCCTGAGGAAAGTTTGGGGCAAATCGGTGACTTGACCATTCATGGGAAAATCCGTGGGTTAACCCCTTAGCGTTTTTGGGGGTCATTTTGGTCACTGTCTCTGATTGAACCACCATCTCGCCCACAGGTCGAGGGCTACCAGTCCTCATTTGGATTGCACTGGGACACCAATTAGGCTATTGGTACTGGTGTCAGAGGCAAAGTAAATAGTGGCCACAAAGGCTCATCTTTCTGCGGTCGCCCACAGGTCGAGGGTCTCTAGGCTTTGTGTTGGTTGCACTTGGACACCACTCAGGCCATTGGTTCTGGCGTTAGAGGGAGAAAAGTGAGAACTCGCTACAAAGCCAGACTCCCCGGGTCCTCAAAGGGAGTCTCAGGAACCTAACAGGGCCTTCTGTGAGAGGGACAGGGTCTTCCAGTGATCTATTGAAAACCAAACATGGCCTCCTATGGTTCTACCACTGCCTTTGTAGCTTACATGGGTCTCCAGTTAACAGAATCTTTAAGGACATCTTTGGGACCTGGTAGAAGCTTCAGTGAACATAAAGGTAATGGGGCCCATTAGGGACCTAATAGGATTCTTCAAAGGAAACCTGATGAAGGAAGTGTCTGGTGATGCTTAGGTTAATAATGAGGGGTCCAGTTTCCAATATGTTTAATACCCAGGTTTCTATGTACAGGAGTATGCATTCTTTGAAGGGGATGAAATAAAAAACCAATTTGACTATATATTCTGTTCAACAAAGATGAAACAATAATAATTTGATGTCTAACATGTACAACCGAAAGTCATGCATTGTAGGGTTTCTTCCCTCACGCTCTCAGCTGTTGGCGACACAGTCTGGTCTGCTGTGATTATCGCACATAACACTGACAATGCAATGCAGTCTACACTATGCATTTCCTAGAAAGTGGTTAGTGAAAAGAAAAATAATGCAATGTGTGTGGAACCTGATGTGAACAAAATCAAAGACTAAAGCAGGAGGAACCTATATAGAAAAGCTTGTTTTTTTTCATGACAGGCATACGAATATAAATCATATAAATCATCCTCATTGTCTTCTTCACCGCACAGGGAATACTATCATTATTCTAAAACACCATTCTATAGTTTTTAGTTCACAATGTGATATCTACACTTTCCATTATATAAAAAGGAAATAATTGATAATGATAATAATCGCATATACAAACGGTACTCACAGTGATATCCGCTAACAGGGCAACAGTAAGTCAACAGATACAATGAGTACAAGTGGAGTACACAGGTATAGGTGTTAGTGCAAAATGCCTTGGCCTCTCTCTCGAGCCTCCAGAGCTTCCTATACCCCGAGGACGAGCGGTGTCGCCATCACTACAGGCCGCAACACTGACAAGGCTACACTTAAAAAATAAATAAAAGAATAAGAAAAAAAAAGTGCCAAAAACTAACAAGAGACCTGTCGGTTAAGCTGCCATAACCATTGATCATTTGCAACAATTGACAGTAAATGTTGTGCTACTCAAGGAGGAGGGGTCAAAATGTTCAATAGTTGCAACTCTGCTGATAGCATATTCATCAGCTTTTGACAATTTCCCTTTTTTTTTTGTTCTTTTTTTCTGTGATCAGCTGATTGGTTGCTTAGCAACAAAGGATTTTGATATATATATTTTTACGCTTTGAGAAGGCATGGGTTGTTTTGCACTAGTTACAGTAGTAGTTTGTGCACGAGAAAGAGACAAAGCATACACAAGGGTGTGAGTTGCGGTTGTCCTCGGAGGGCCGCAGCAATGGGGGTAGACAGTGAGGTAGGGATTGTTCCTCGACAAGAGACTAGATACTTTCGGTCACAAAAACAAATATACACAAACATACAGACACATGACTCTGTGGCGCAGTGGTATAGTTCCCGGCTGCCACTACGGTGGTCCGGGCTCGAATCCCGCCCAGTGCAGAAATAATTTCAGTATTGCTGCGCTGCGAGTCGTTACTCCAACTCTCGTGGGCGGGGAGTTGTGTGTGTGTGTGTGTGTGCGTGTAAGGTCACAGCATTATCCATAGATCGGTCATACATGAGTTCTGAGCTCTCTGCCGGGAAGTTAATAACTGTCGATCACGAGTCCAATACGTGAACCAAAATGGTGAATCACACACAGACAGGGAGTGGGATGGTGAGTGTTGTGGAGGTTTGGTTTCCTTCAGCTGAATAGGATCGCCTGGACATTTGCTGGATCCTCAAGCCGAGAGTCAGATCGAGAGAAATCTTCGATCCAATTCTGGACGAGGGGCTCTCCGAAGCTGAGTAGAACCGTCCGTCTGGCATCGGGAGGAACGAGGTCTACAAATGGAAAATGAAATAAAGAAATTATTCATCTCTCTCTCTCTCTCTCTCGCTCTCTCTCTCTCGCTCTCTCTCTCTCTCTCTCTCTCTCTCTCTCTCTCTCTCTCTCTCTCTCTCTCTCTCTCTCTCTTCGACCTAGGGTCATTCTAGTGACCGCACGAGCTGGCGAAGAAGTCGATTTGGCAAAAGACCGAAGGAACGAAGACTGCGATAAAAAATTGACCTCAAACTGGAAAAACATTGAACCCTATGGTGTATTCGCACTACTGTATCTAATTCTGGTGTCGCCAGGCGATTCTATTCAGCCGAGGAAACTCCCCGTCGACGTCAAAGGTTTCGAAAGTTTCTTTAGTTCCCGAGAAGACCCTAAGAGCTCCTCCTCCTCTTCCTCTTCCTCTCCTCCTCCTCCTCCTCCTTCTCCTCCTCCTGATACAAAACGTCGAGGGCGACGGCGAACACGATGCACTTCCTTGTGGCTGGCGCCAGGCGATTTTATTCAGCTGAGGGAAAACCTCCAGATCCTCCCGGATCTTTGAGCGTAAGAACAAAGCGCCGAGACGACGTCTGTCTTTCTAATGGCGCGGACTGGTAATGGTAATGGCATCTTGGTAATGGCAATGGTATCTTGGTAATGGCAATGGTATCTCCGGTAATGGCATCTTGGTAATGGCAATGGTGTCTCCGGTAATGGCATTCTTGGTAATGGGTATTTCGCGCGATGTCCTATCGATACCTTCGGCCTTGGGATCTTGAAGAGAAAAGCAAATTATAACATACATCTACGACGGCGAGCGGTTCCTCCTAGTCCTTCTTCGACTACGCAAGCGTGGAGGGGCACCTAGTACCCCTCCAGCCTCGCCCCGGCGAAGTCCCCTTGCCTTGGCTTCGCCGGGTCTGAGGAACCCGCTCGGCTAGGGACGAGGGATGCCTACCTTACATACTCAGTATGGCATATTATCCCCTTCCTGTCGCTTCCTCGCGCATGGTTCGCCGGGTCCAGATGTCGTTGTCCCCGCGTCGTCGTCGCTACAAAAGGTCTCGAAGGGGTGCCCGGTCTTCTCGGTCGAAGTAGCTTCTGCCGGGCACGATTGTCCCGAGGTCCGAGCAGAGAGGTCTACTTAGCTCGACCTCGGGTCGCGACGACCCAGATGAGGAGGAGAATACAACAGACACAATGCAGACACGCACACGCATATGTACGACATATATACACACACAAAGAATCACACGTACACACACACACACACACACACACACACACACACACACACACACACACACACACACACACACACTCGGTGGCGCGGTTGGTAGAGTCCCCGACTGTGACTACGGAGGTCCGGGTTCGAATCCTGCCCAGGGCTGAAATTTCAGTATCGCTGCGCTTCGAGTCGTTACTCCAACTCTCGTGGGAGGGGAGTTGGGTGTGTGTGTTCGTGTAAGGTCACAGCATTACCCATAGATCGGTCATACGAGCTCTGAGCTCTCTTCCGAGAGGGAAATAGCTGTCGATCACGAGTCCAGCACGTGATCCAAAGACCAAGGTGAACACACACACACACACACACACACACACACACACACACACACACACAACCTCGTGGCGTAGTGGTTAGAGTTCTCGCCTGCCACTACGGCGGTCCGGGTTCAAATCTTGCCCAGGGCTGATATAATTTCAATATCGCTGCGCTGCGGGTTGTTACTCCAACTGTCGTGGGCGGGGAGTTGGGTGTGTGTGTGCGTGTAAGATCACAGTATTATTCATAGATTGGTCATACGAGCTCTGAGTTCTCATCTGGGAGTCTGGAAGGTTAATAACTTTCGATCACGAGTCAAACACGTGATCCAAGACCATGGTGAATCACACACACTGCTCGACGGCGCAGTGGTAACGTTCGCAATCGGTAATCCAGCGGTCAGAATTCGAAACCCGCCCAAGGAATGATAATAATAATAATAATAATAATAATAATAATAATAATAATAATAATAATAATGATAGTAATAATAATAATAGTAATAATAATAATAATAATAATAATAATAATAACAATAATAATGATGAAATAATAATAATGAGATGTACAAGGGGAGAGGATGGCAGCAAATTGGAAGTGAGTATTAAGGGAGAGAGACTGGAGGAAGTGGATAGGTTTAGATTCTTGGGTGCGAATGTGGCGGGAAAGGGAGGAGTAGAGGTGGAGGCAGAATGTAGGTTGAGAGAAGCAAGTACAGTAAATGCCTTAGGGGATTAGAAAGTGTAATGAGAAATAGACATTTGGGAATGGATGCTAAGAGGAGAGTGTATAAAGGAGTGATTGTGCCGACAGCACTGTATGGGACAGAAACCTAGAACATAAGAGAGGAAGAGTTTAAATGTGTTTGAGATGAAATGTGTGAGAAGTGTGGTAGGGATTACAAGTGTCACGATCTGGTGTGTTGGTTTTGATTTCTTGTATCAAACCCGGCCACGATTTGATCAGTTCTAACAATCCAAGTGCCAGCGTGCTTTTATGCCTTTAATTAGGACGATTTTGTTTCTTACACCGGATATGAAATAAAGTAGGAATGCAAAATAAAACTACTTACATAATAGATGTGTACATATTGAACTTACTAGAATGAGGGAGGTTTGAACGAGCGTGCGAATGTGTTGGGACAGGGCGCATTCCTTTTTTTTTTATAATTGGGGCACATACAAGTGTCAATGGGAGGTACCATTTTACTACATCTATATGCCTAGTCTATATTCACATTTACCTAGCTTCACACAATCCTTCCGCTTCTTTATTTTTGTGTGAAGAAGGTTTACAATTCATCATTTGTTTGGGGTAAATCGGTGATCTGACGATCTTTGGCGTTTTTTGGGGGGACTATTTTGGTCACTGCGATTGGACCACCATCTCGCCAATAGGTCGAGAGCCACCAGGCCTCGTGTGGACTCCATCTGGACACCACTCAGGCCATTGGTACTGGCCCCAGAGGCAGGAAAGTGAATACTCGCCACAGTGACTGATATTTCTCTGGTCGTCACCGCCACGTCCTTGGGTTTAGGTTGCCCACACCTACCTCGCTGCACATTGTGGTTGACTCTCTCCCTCTGAGGAATGTTTGGGGCAAATCGGTGACCTGACGATTTTTGGCAAAATCCGTGGGTCTTTAGCGTTTGTTTTTTTTGGGTGTCATTTTGGTCACTGTCTCCGATTGAACCACCATCTCACTCACAGGTCGAGGACCACCAGGCCTCATGTGGGTTGCACTGGGACACCACTCAGCCAATTCGTACTGGCACCAGAGGGAGAAAAGTGAAAACTCGCCACAAAGGCTCATCTTCCTCTGGTCGCCAGACTCCCCTATTCCTTATAGGAAGTCTCAGAAGCCTAGCAGGACCTCCTAGGGGAACTAACAGGGCCTTCTGTGGGAGGGACAGGGTCTTCCAGTGACCTATTGTAAACCTAACGTGGCCTCCCATGGTTCTGCCACTGCCTCTGTAGCCAATTGGTACTGGTGGCAGAGGAAAAGTAAATAGTGGCCACAAAGGCTCAAATTGTGCGGTCGCCACTGGGACGCCCTTCGGTCCAGGTTGCCCACACCTACCTCGCTGCACAATGGCCTTGACTGTCTACCCCTGAGGAAAGTTTGGGGCAAATCGGTGACTTGAGGATTTCTGAGAAAATCCGTGGGTAAACCCCTTAGCATTTTTTGGGGTCATTTTGGTCACTGTCTCCGATTGAACCACCGTCCCACCCACAGGTCGAGGGCTACCAGTCCTCATTTGGATTGCACTAGGACACCAATTAGGCTATTGGTACTGGTGGCAGAGGAAAAGTAAATAGTGGCCACAAAGGCTCAATTTGTGCGGTCGCCACTGGGACGCCCTTGGGTCCAGGTTGCCCACACCTACCTCGCTGCACAATGGGCTTGACTGTCTACCCCTGAGGAAAGTTTGGGGCAAATCGGTGACTTGAGGATTTCTGAGAAAATCCGTGGGTAAACCCCTTAGCGTTTTTTGGGGTCATTTTGGTCACTGTCTCCGATTGAACCACCGTCCCGCCCACAGGTCGAGGGCTACCAGTCCTCATTTGGATTACACTAGGACACCAATTAGGCTATTGGTACTAGTGGCAGAGGAAAAGTAAATAGTGGCCACAAAGGCTGTATACGTTATATACGTGGTTGTGGCCACCGCGAGCTACCAGTTGTATACCTGGTGTATACCAGTGTATATCAGTGTAGTACGGTTGAATAACCGTTAAAATATGGTGTGGGTGAAAGCACCGCTGGACACCAGTTGTATACCTGGTGTATACCAGTGTATATCAGTGTAGTACGGTTGAATAACCGTTAAAATATGGTGTGGGTGAGAGCACCGCTGGACACCAGTTGTATACCTGGTGTATACCAGTGTATACCGTTATGGTATAGTTGAGTAACCGTTATATATGGTTACGTAGGGAAGTCTTAATGTGGCGAGATAGACTCCAAAGCGGGAGTTTTCGTTGTTTATTTTAAAGAACACATTTGAGATTAAACTACAAATCGGATGCCCTTTGGGGCTAAATACAATAAGTGCCAGGCCTTGACCTAGGGCACGATAGCTCTGACCTCCGGCCGGTAGGTTCGTGACCTACCCAGCCTCTGGCAGTAGGTTCTTCACCTACTCCAGCTCTCCCCACATTACATGGATGTCATAGAATATATAGGGTTAGAAGGGTTGCTGTAAGCAAAGGCGTTAGTCTCGTTAATCTATGGATTGGGGACGGTTTAGATATATAAGGGTTAGTTGTATAATTGGTGGATATTGTTAGGTATATTATATCTATGTTAGTTTATGCGTAATACACTAGGGCAGTTATAATAAAAGGATTTATGATACGTGTCTGGTGACACTAGGTATCTATACTTGTTTGTCTTCAAATTGTGCTGTGTTAGGGGTGCATGTCGTGGGAAATGCAAGGTAAGCAAGAGGAAGTCTCGCTCTGTTGCAAGCATGTGGATCACGTGCGTGGTGGGTGATGATTAATAATGGTGAAGGATACATTGCCTCCCTGACCTTTTTGAGGTACGTCCTCGTACCTTGGGTTAAGGTCGTGACAGTGGGGATGGCATACATAATTGAATATAGATATGATAATTTGTAAGTTTGCTAGTGGGTGATATTGATCAACAAAATATGTTTGTATGAGTAAAAAAAGGTGGGATTTTTTACGTATATTATCATATCTTTTTTTGTTTTCAGTAAGCTATGTACAAAACATTTTACACTTGTATAATCTCTTTTCAATGAGGACAAATTTCACTGTTCACCATACACTTGTTTCTCTGTTCAATGAGAATTTAATTTATAATCTCTTTTCTATGAGATAGTACTATTTCACTACAGTCATAGCTTACTGAAGACATGACATCCTAAGTGGTTAGTGTGTTTTTAATTAATATGTTAGTTTGTGTAGAGCTAAAAATACATATTATTATATATAACATTTTATAGACATATAAACTTATACAAGTTTGTTATTTAGGAGAATGGTTATTGGCTAAAATTTGCATTTATATTTATTTAAGGCAGTTAATTTATTTTATTTTATTTATCTATTAATATATTTTTGTTTATTCATCTTGTTTGAGTGGGTGGGGTTTTGAGTGTATTATTCCGGGGCTTCACGGTCGGAAGGAAGTAGAGAAGTACTTTTATAGTTATTCAAAAAATTGTTTTTATAAGGAAATGATCGTGAGGACCTATCCCATCGAATCACATGACGTCCTGCGTCCGATGGTGAATAATTTTTACGTGTTGGATATGTTCATCTTGGGAATTGTCGTTGTATATTGATTTATCTTAATTTACTATGTTTCGGGTGACTACCTGGGAGATTTCTTCGCAGTGACATTTTGATATTCTAATTCTACGTTAAAATTGAAAAAGTATTTGTAAGTTAAAATTACATAGTGGATGTTTTGATTATTAGGTTTTGTTTATCGTGGACTTTGAATTTCTATAATTGTAACTAATAGATAGTTCTACGTGAGCTAATTTACATTTTTAAAAAAATTGTAATTAAAATTATTATTACATTTGTATGATACGTGGGTTATGCATATACATCTATGGGAATATACAAAAAGGAATACAAAATAATATGTGGGTACTTATGTACGAGTACTGTGGGTCTTGAAGTTCGGGAGGCACTGGGTAGGTGCCGTGAGCGGATGTGAACTGTCGTGGTCCAAGTTGTTGACGTCCAGCTGACGCTGAACATCGCAGTGTCAGCAATTCTCGGTGCGCCAAGGGTGGCGGTTGTGGTTGGGGTGGGTAAGCGAGAATGCTGACCCGATGTAAGCCTCTGGTCTGGCCGGTCATAGCGAAGCTTCTGGTCTGGGTGGACTTGGAGCGGGGGTGGGTGGAGGTGGTTTCTCGTCCGGCTTCTGAATTATATATAAAAAAGGGGGGAATTAGTGGGAGTCTATGGTTTATACTCACGGAGATTGGTGACGGTAGTTTGGGTGGCGGACGAGTGTCTCGTCGGCCTGGGTTTTCGTCTTGACTGAAGTCGTGATGTCGTGTTGATCTAGGAGTTGGTGCGCTGGATCTCTACAGGTGATTAGCTTGGGTTTACTGCTTGAAGGGATATAGGTTAGATATGCTTACCGAGGTGCTGAGCTTGCAGATTTCGCGTTGTTCTCAGGTGAAGTTCTATCTCTTGGTTTGGAGTCGTGATGAGGTGCGGTGTAGAGTTGACCGGTTCTTCTATGTCGCTGTAGATATCTGTCTACAGAGACTATGGTAGCGTACTGCCACCAGGTGGTTCAAAATCGAATGGGTTCGATTTCACCACCGTTGCTCCTTCTGAATGTTCTGAATGGTAGGCGTGGCTTGAATGACTGAAGAATGTATTCGGCCTTCTGTGGTAGGCATGTGTGAAACCAGTGTTTCGTGGTATAAGGTAGGCTTGTATCTTCGGAGGTTGGAATAGAGTACCGCTCGCCAGTTGGATTGGTTGTGTAACCTTGTGTAGTATGGCTGATGACGGCGCTTCTATTCAGGACGTGGGCGAACCGCTGCTGCCGCCAGTTGTATACCTAGTATGGTACGTAGTTGTAGGGTTGAGTAACCGTTAAAATATGGTTACGTAGGGAAGTCTTAATGTGGCGAGATAGACTCCAAAGCGGGAGTTTTCGTTGTTTATTTTAAAGAACACATTTGAGATTAAACTACAAATCGGATGCCCTTTGGGGCTAAATACAATAAGTGCCAGGCCTTGACCTAGGGCACGATAGCTCTGACCTCCGGCCGGTAGGTTCGTGACCTACCCAGCCTCTGGCAGTAGGTTCTTCACCTACTCCAGCTCTCCCCACATTACATGGATGTCATAGAATATATAGGGTTAGAAGGGTTGCTGTAAGCAAAGGCGTTAGTCTCGTTAATCTATGGATTGGGGACGGTTTAGATATATAAGGGTTAGTTGTATAATTGGTGGATATTGTTAGGTATATTATATCTATGTTAGTTTATGCGTAATACACTAGGGCAGTTATAATAAAAGGATTTATGATACGTGTCTGGTGACACTAGGTATCTATACTTGTTTGTCTTCAAATTGTGCTGTGTTAGGGGTGCATGTCGTGGGAAATGCAAGGTAAGCAAGAGGAAGTCTCGCTCTGTTGCAAGCATGTGGATCACGTGCGTGGTGGGTGATGATTAATAATGGTGAAGGATACAAGGCTCAAATTGTGCGGTCGCCACTGGGACGCCCTTGGGTCCAGGTTGCCCACACCTACCTCGCTGCACAATGGCCTTGACTGTCTACCCCTGAGGAAAGTTTGGGGCAAATCGGTGACTTGAGGATTTCTGAGAAAATCCATGGGTAAACCCCTTAGCGTTTTTTGGGGTCATTCTGGTCAGAGATGATAATGGAAGAGATGGCAGTAAGGGGAAGATGGGCAGAATATTTTTGGGAGTTGCTTAATGTGAAGGAGGATAGGGAAGGAAAGATAGCTGCAGTGGGAAATGCGAAGAAAATGAGAGTGATGAGTGAGGAGAATGGAGGAGAAATAAGGAAGGATGAGGTGAAGGCAGTTGTAAAGATGATGAAAGCAGGTAAGGCACCTGGTCTGGATGGATGCCATGCAGAATGTCTGAAAAAGGGAGGTTCAGTGATGGTGGACTGGTTGGTGAGGTTATTTAATGTTTGCTGGAGAGAGGGTAGAGTACCGGAGGACTGGAGAAGTGCCTGTATAGTTCCTCTTTACAAGGGAAAAGGGGACAAGTGTGAATGTAGACAGAAAGGCACTGTGGGAGGTTATACAGATTTATGGGATAGGAGGAAAGCTTTTGGGAGCTGTCAAGAGTTTTTATGAGAGTAGTAGAGCTTGTGTCAGGATAAGAAATGGAGAGAGTGAGTGGTTTGAAGTAAAGGTGGGACTTCGTCAAGGATGCGTTATGTCGCCCTGGCTGTTCAACTGATACATGGATGGGGTGGTGCGAGAGGTGAATGCTAGGGTAGTGGGTCAGGGATTGGAGATGGTTAAAGAAAATGGAGAAAAGTGGGAGGTGAGCCAGCTGTTGTTTGCGGACGACACTGCGCTTGTGGCAGGGTCAGAGGAGGGATTGAGGAAGCTGGTGGCAGAGTTTGGGAGAGTATGTGATAGAAGAAAGCTAAAGATAAATGTGGGTAAAAGTAAGGTGATGAGATGTACAAGGGGTGAAAGTGGCAGTAGACTGGAAGTGAACATTAAGGGAGAGCGACTGGAGGAAGTGGATAGTTTTAGATACTTGGTTGCAAGTGTAGCAGGAAAAGGTGGAGTGAAGGTGGAGGTAGAATGTAGATTGAGAGAAGCGAGTAAATGCCTTGGTGGATTAAAGAGTGTAATGAGGAATAGACATTTGGGAATGGATGCGAAGAGGAGACTGTATGAAGGAGTGATTGTGCCAACAGCACTGTATGGGGCAGAAACGTGGAACATAAGAGAAGAAGAGAGAAGGAGTCTGAATGTGTTTGAGATGAGGTGTCTGAGAAGTATGGTGGGGGTTACTAGGCTGGATAGAGTGAGAAATGAGGAGGTGAGGAGGAGAACAGGGGTGAAAAAGGATTTGGGAGATAGGGTTCATGAAAGAATATTAGGATGGTTTGGACACATGGAAAGAATGAGTGAAGAAAGACTAGTAAAAGAGGTATGGAAGGCAGATGCGGAGGGAGTGAACATGAGGGGACGTCCTAGGATGAGGTGGATGGATGGGGTGAAGGGGGCTTTGGGGAAGAGGGGAATGTCTGTTGAGGAAGGAAGGGAGAGGACGGAAGACAGAGGTGAGTGGAGAATGGTTGTATATGGATGATGTTATGATTGCATGAGGAGGAATGGGCGGGGGGGTGGGGGGGTGGGGTAGTATGTGTGAGTATATTTTGACGCAGCCGGAAGGGATTTCTCCCCGTCCTCTCCTTATATGCAAGGGGGGACGGAGAGGGGGGGTCGCCGATTAAATGAAGCGGCCTTGCTGTGGATGTGCTGTGTCTTGCGACACTGCTTCTAACCCAGGGCGGTGGGCAGGGTGCAGGGATGACCCGTCATCCAGGAGGTGCTCAGATGAGAGGGAGGGTGGGAGGGGTGTGGAGTGTATTTGGGGATGAAATGGGTGGGAGTGTTTTTATGCCTTTCCCTTTTTTGGCTAACTCCCTTGGAAGGGGGAAAAAGCCATGGTATATGTATGTATGTATTTTGGTCACTGTCTCCGATTGAACCACCGTCCCGCCCACAGGTCGAGGGCTACCAGTCCTCATTTGGATTGCACTAGGACACCAATTAGGCTATTGGTACTGGTGGCAGAGGAAAAGAAAATAGTGGCCACAAAGGCTCAATTTGTGCGGACGCCACTGGGACGCCCTTGGGTCCAGGTTGCCCACACCTACCTCGCTGCACAATGGGATTGACTGTCTACCCCTGAGGAAAGTTTGGGGCAAATCGGTGACTTGAGGATTTCTGAGAAAATCCGTGGGTAAACCCCTTAGCGTTTTTTGGGGTCATTTTGGTCACTGTCTCCGATTGAACCACCGTCCCGCCCACAGGTCGAGGGCTACCAGTCCTCATTTGGATTGCACTAGGACACCAATTAGGCTATTGGTACTGGTGACAGAGGAAAAGTAAATAGTGGCCACAAAGGCTCAATTTGTGCGGTCGCCACTGGGACGCCCTTGGGTCCAGGTTGCCCACACCTACCTCGCTGCACAATGGGATTGACTGTCTACCCCTGAGGAGAGTTGGGGGCAAATCGGTGACTTGAGGATTTCTGAGAAAATCCGTGGGTAAACCCCTTAGCGTTTTTTGGGGTCATTTTGGTGACTGTCTCCGATTGAACCACCGTCCCGCCCACAGGTCGAGGGCTACCAGTCCTCATTTGGATTGCACTAGGACACCAATTAGGCTATTGATACTGGTGGCAAAGGAAAAGTAAATAGTGGGCACAAAGGCTCAATTTGTGCGGTCGCCACTGGGACGCCCTTGGGTCCAGGTTGCCCACACCTACCTCGCTGCACAATGGGATTGACTGTCTACCCCTGAGGAGAGTTGGGGGCAAATCGGTGACTTGAGGATTTCTGAGAAAATCCGTGGGTAAACCCCTTAGCGTTTTTTGGGGTCATTTTGGTCACTGTCTCCGATTGAACCACCGTCCCGCCCACAGGTGGAGGGCTACCAGTCCTCATTTGGATTGCACTAGGACAGCAATTAGGCTATTGGTACTGGTGGCAGAGGAAAAGTAAATAGTGGCCACAAAGGCTCAATTTGTGCGGTCGCCACTGGGACGCCCTTAGGTCCAGGTTGCCCACACCTACCTCGCTGCACAATGGGATTGACTGTCTACCCCTGAGGAAAGTTTGGGGCAAATCGGTGACTTGAGGATTTCTGAGAAAATCCGTGGGTAAACCCCTTAGCGTTTTTTGGAGTCATTTTGGTCACTGTCTCCGATTGAACCACCGTCCCACCCACAGGTCGAGGGCTACCAGTCCTCATTTGGATTGCACTAGGACACCAATTAGGCTACTGGTACTGGTGGCAGAGGAAAAGTAAATAGTGGCCACAAAGGCTCAATTTGTGCGGTCGCCACTGGGACGCCCTTGGGTTCAGGTCGCCCACACCTACCTCGCTGCACGATTTGCCCCTGAGGAAAGTTTGGGGCAAATCGGTGACTTGAGGATTTTTGAGAAAATCTGTGGGTAAACCCCTTAGCGTTTTTTGGGGTCATTTTGGTCACTGTCTCCGATTGAACCACCGTCCCGCCCACAGGTCGAGGGCTACCAGTCCTCATTTGGATTGCACTAGGACACCAATTAGGCTACTGGTACTGGTGGCAGAGGAAAAGTAAATAGTGGCCACAAAGGCTCAATTTGTGCAGTCCCACTGGGACGCCCTTGAGTCCAGGTTGCCCACACCTGCCTCGCTGCACAATGGGAAAACCTGTCTACCCCTGAGGAAAGTTTGGGGCAAATCGGTGACCTGACGATTCATGGCTATTGGTACTGGTGTCCGAGGCAAAGTAAATAGTGGCCACAAAGGCTCATCTTTCTGCGGTCGCCCACAGGTCGAGGGTCTCTAGGCTTTGTGTTGGTTGCACTTGGACACCACTCAGGCCATTGGTTCTGGCGTTAGAGGGAGAAAAGTGAGAACTCGCTACAAAGCCAGACTCCCCGGGTCCTCAATGGGAGTCTCAGGAACCTAACAGGGCCTTCGGTGAGAGGGACAGGGTCTTCCAGTGATCTATTGAAAACCAAACATGGCCTCCTATGGTTCTACCACTGCCTTTGTAGCTTACATGGGTCTCCAGTTAGCAGAATCTTTAAGGACATCTTTGGGACCTGGTAGAAGCTTCAGTGAACATAAAGGTATTGGGGCCCATTAGGGACCTAGTAGGATTCTTCAAAGGAAACCTGATGAAGGAAGTGTCTGGTGATGCTTAGGTTAATAATGAGGGGTCCAGTTTCCAATATGTTTAATACCCAGGTGTCTATGTACAGGAGTATGCATTCTTTGAAGGGGATGAAATAAAAAACCAATTTGACTATATATTCTGTTCAACAAAGATGAAACAATAATAATTTGATGTCTAACATGTACAACCGAAAGTCATGCATTGTAGGGTTTCTTCCCTCACGCTCTCAGCTGTTGGCGACACAGTCTGGTCTGCTGTGATTATCGCACATAACACTGACAATGCAATGCAGTCTACACTATGCATTTCCTAGAAAGTGGTTAGTGAAAAGAAAAATAATGCAATGTGTGTGGAACCTGATGTGAACAAAATCAAAGACTCAAGCAGGAGGAACCTATGTAGAAAAGCTTGTTTTTTTCATGACAGGCATACGAATATAAATCATATAAATCATCCTCATTGCCTTCTTCACCACACAGGGAATACTATCATTATTCTAAAACACCATTCTATAGTTTTTAGTTCACAATGTGATATCTACACTTTCCATTATATAAAAAGGAAATAATTGATAATGATAATAATCGCATATACAAACGGTACTCACAGTGATCTCCGCTAACAGGGCAACAGTAAGTCAACAGATACAATGAGTACAAGTGGAGTACACAGGTATAGGTGTTAGTGCAAAATGCCTTGGCCTCTCTCTCGAGCCTCCAGAGCTTCCTATACCCCGAGGACGAGCGGTGTCGCCATCACTACAGGCCGCAACACTGACAAGGCTACACTTAAAAAATAAATAAAAGAATAAGAAAGAAAGAAAAAAAAAGTGCCAAAAACTAACAAGAGACCTGTCGGTTAAGCTGCCATAACCATTGATCATTTGCAACAATTGACAGTAAATGTTGTGCTACTCAAGGGGGAGGGGTTAAAATGTTCAATAGTTGCAACTCTGCTGATAGCATATTCATCAGCTTTTGACAATTTCCCTTTTTTTTTTTGTTCTTTTTTTTCTGTGATCAGCTGATTGGTTGCTTGGCAACAAAGGATTTTTATGTTTTTACGCTTTGAGAAGGCATGGGTTGTTTTGCAGTAGTTACAGTAGTAGTTTGTGCACGAGAAAGAGACAAAGCATACACAAGGGTGTGAGTTGAAGGTGTCCTCGGAGGGCCGCAGCAATGGGGGTAGACAGTGAGGTAGGGATTGTTCCTCGACAAGAGACTAGATACTTTCGGTCACAAAAACAAATATACACATGACTCTGTGGCGCAGTGGTATAGTTCCCGGCTGCCACTACGGTGGTCCGGGCTCGAATCCCGCCCAGTGCAGAAATAATTTCAGTATTGCTGCGCTGCGAGTCGTTACTCCAACTCTCGTGGGCGGGGAGTTGTGTGTGTGTGTGTGCGTGTAAGGTCACAGCATTATCCATAGATCGGTCATACATGAGTTCTGAGCTCTCTGCCGGGAAGTTAATAACTGTCGATCACGAGTCCAATACGTGAACCAAAATGGTGAATCACACACAGACAGGGAGTGGGATGGTGAGTGTTGTGGAGGTTTGGTTTCCTTCAGCTGAATAGGATCGCCTGGACGTTTCCTGGATCCTCAAGCCGAGAGTCAGATCGAGAGAAATCTTCGATCCAATTCTGGACGAGGGGCTCTCCGAAGCTGAGTAGAACCGTCCGTCTGGCATCGGGAGGAACGAGGTCTACAAATGGAAAATGAAATAAAGAAATTATTCATCTCTCTCTCTCTCTCTCTCTCTCTCTCTCTCTCTCTCTCTCTCTCTCTCTCTCTCTCTCTCTCTCTCTCTCTCTCTCTCTCTCTCTCTCTCTCTCTCTCTCTCTCTCTCTTCGACCTAGGGTCATTCTAGTGACCGCACGAGCTGGCGAAGAAGTCGATTTGGCAAAAGACCGAAGGAACGAAGACTGCGATAAAAAATTGACCTCAAACTGGTAAAACATGGAACCCTAAGGTGTATGCGCACTACTGTATCTAATTCTGGTGTCGCCAGGCGATTCTATTCAGCCGAGGAAACTCCCCGTCGACGTCAAAGGTTTCGAAGGTTTTTTTACTGTAGTTCCCGAGAAGACCCAAAGAGCTCCTCCTCCTCCTCTTCCTCCTCCTCCTCCTCCTCCTCCTCCACCTCCTCCTCCTCCTGATGCAAAACGTCGAGGGCGACGGCGAACACGATGCACTTCTTTCTGGCTGGCGCCAGGCGATTTTATTCAGCTGAGGGAAAACCTCGAGATCCTCCCGGATCTTTGAGCGTAAGAACAAAGCGCCGAGACGACGTCTGTCTTTCTAATGGCGCGGACTGGTAATGGTAATGGCATCTTGGTAATGGCAATGGTATCTCTGGTAATGGCATCTTGGTAATGGCAATGGTGTCTCCGGTAATGGCATTCTTGGTAATGGGTATTTCGCGCGATGTCCTATCGATACCTTCGGCCTTGGGATCTTGAAGAGAAAAGCAAATTATAACATACATCTACGACGGCGAGCGGTTCCTCCTAGTCCTTCTTCGACTACGCAAGCGTGGAGGGGCACCTAGTACCCCTCCAGCCTCGCCCCGGCGAAGTCCCCTTGCCTTGGCTTCGCCGGGTCGGAGGATTCCGCTCTGCTAGGGACGGGGGATGCCTACCTTACATACTCAGTATGGCATATTATCCCCTTCCTGTCGCTTCCTCGCGCATGGTTCGCCGGGTCCAGATGTCGTTGTCCCCGCGTCGTCGTCGCTACAAAAGGTCTCGAAGGGGTGCCCGGTCTTCTCGGTCGAAGTAGCTTCTGCCGGGCACGATTGTCCCGAGGTCCGAGCAGAGAGGTCTACTTGGCTCGACCTCGGGTCGCGACGACCCAGATGAGGAGGAGAATGCAACAGACACAATGCAGACACGCACACGCATATGTACGACATATATACACACACAAAGAATCACACGTACACACACACACACACACACACACACACACACACACACACACACACACACACACACACACACACACACACACACACACACACACACACTCGGTGGCGCGGTTGGTAGAGTCCCCGACTGTGACTACGGAGGTCCGGGTTCGAATCCTGCCCAGGGCTGAAATTTCAGTATCGCTGCGCTTCGAGTCGTTACTCCAACTCTCGTGGGCGGGGAGTTGGGTGTGTGTGTGCGTGTAAGGTTACAGCATTACCCATAGATCGGTCATACGAGCTCTGAGCTCTCTTCCGGGAGGGAAATAGGTGTCGATCACGAGTTCAGCACGTGATCCAAAGACCAAGGTGAACTTACACACACACACACACACACACACACACACACACACACAACCTCGTGGCGGAGTGGTTAGAGTTCTCGCCTGCCACTACGGCGGTCCGGGTTCAAATCTTGCCCAGGGCTGATATAATTTCAATATCGCTGCGCTGCGGGTTGTTACTCCAACTGTCGTGGGCGGGGAGTTGGGTGTGTGTGTGCGTGTAAGATCACAGTATTATTCATAGATTGGTCATACGAGCTCTGAGTTCTCATCTGGGAGTCTGGGAGGTTAATAACTTTCGATCACGAGTCAAACACGTGATCCAAGACCATGGTGAATCACACACACACTGCTCGACGGCGCAGTGGTAACGTTCGCAATCGGTAATCCAGCGGTCAGAATTCGAAACCCGCCCAAGGAATGATAATGATAATAATAATAGTAATGATAATAATAATAATGATAGTAATAATAATAATAATAATAATGATAATGATGAAATAATAATAATGAGATGTACAAGGGGAGAGGATGGCAGCAAATTGGAAGTGAGTATTAAGGGAGAGAGACTGGAGGAAGTGGATAGGTTTAGATTCTTGGGTGCGAATGTGGCGGGAAAGGGAGGAGTAGAGGTGGAGGCAGAATGTAGGTTGAGAGAAGCAAGTACAGTAAATGCCTTAGGGGATTAGAAAGTGTAATGAGAAATAGACATTTGGGAATGGATGCTAAGAGGAGAGTGTATAAAGGAGTGATTGTGCCGACAGCACTGTATGGGACAGAAACCTAGAACATAAGAGAGGAAGAGTTTAAATGTGTTTGAGATGAAATGTCTGAGAAGTGTGGTAGGGATTACAAGTGTCACAATCTGGCGTGTTGGTTTTGATTTCTTGTATCAAACCCGGCCACGATTTGATCAGTTCTATCAATCCAAGTGCCAGCGTGCTTTTATGCCTTTAATTAGGACGATTTTCTTTCTTACACCGGATATGAAATAAAGGAGAAATGCAAAATAAAACTACTTACATAATAGATGTGTACATATTGAACTTACTAGAATGAGGGAGGTTAGAACGAGCGTGCGAATGTGTTGGCACAGGACGCATTCCTTTTGTTATAATTGGGGCACATACAAGTGTCAATGGCAGGTACCATTTTACTACATCTATATGCCTAGTCTATATTCACATTTACCTAGCTTCACACAATCCTTCCGCTTCTTTATTTTTGTGTGAAGAAGGTTTACAATTCATCATTTGTTATCTATCTAAATCTTGTTAAGAAATGAAGATGATTTGCGATGGCGCTACTTACCTATGCCATCGTTGTTGTAGTGTGTTCGGCCACGGTGAAGTCTTGGGCAAGAGCACGATAAGTATGACAAAAATGAATCCATTTCTGGGATTAAGTTGCCATGCTTGGAGGAAAATATCACGCCACCGTGACCGAACCTACATACTCCCCATTTGGAAGTATTCCACCACGTTCACGGTGGGTAGCTCGGAGAGTCACCAAAATAACCCCAAACCTTGTCACTGTCTCCGATTTAACCACCATAGCCACAGGTCAAAGGCCACCAGGTCTCGTGTGAGCTCCCTCTTGACACCACTCAGGACGAAGGCACGGGCGCCATAGGCGCCACAAAGGCTAATTTTCTCTGGCCGCCACTGGCACGCCCTTGGGTCCAGGTTGCCCACACCTACCTCGCTGTACACTGTGCTTGACTCTGTACCTCTGAGGAAAGTTTGGGGCAAATCGGTGATCTGACGATCTTTGGCGTTTTTTGGGGGGACTATTTTGGTCACTGCGATTGGACCACCATCTCGCCAATAGGTCGAGGGCCACCAGGCCTCGTGTGGACTCCATCTGGACACCACTCAGGCCATTGGTACTGACACCAGAGGCAGGAAAGTGAATACTCGCCACAGTGACTGATCTTTCTCTGGTCGTCACCGCCACGTCCTTGGGTTTAGGTTGCCCACACCTACCTCGCTGCACATTGTGGTTGACTCTCTCCCTCTGAGGAATGTTTGGGGCAAATCGGTGACCTGACGATTTTTGGCAAAATCCGTGGGTCTCCTTAGCGTTTTTATTTTTTTTTTATTTTTGTGTCATTTTGGTCACTGTCTCCGATTGAACCACCATCTCGCTCACAGGTCGAGGACCACCAGGCCTCATGTGGGTTGCACTGGGACACCACTCAGCCAATTCGTACTGGCACCAGAGGGAGAAAAGTGAAAACTCGCCACAAAGGCTCATCTTCCTCTGGTCGCCAGACTCCCCTATTCCTTATAGGAAGTCTCAGAAGCCTAACAGGACCTGGGGGAACTAACAGGGCCTTCTGTGGGAGAGACTGGGTCTTCCAGTGACCTATTGTAAACCTAACGTGGCCTCCCATGGTTCTGCCACTGCCTCTGTAGCCAATTGGGGCAAATCGGTGACTTGAGGATTTTTGGGGTCATTTTGGTCACTGTCTCCGATTGAACCAGTGACCAAATCCGTGGGTAAACCCTTAGCGTTTTTTTGGGTCATTTTGGTCACTGTCTCCGATTGAACCACAGGTCGAGGGTTACCAGTCCTCATTTGGATTGCACTAGGACACCAATTAGGCTATTGGTACTGGTGGCAGAGGAAAAGTAAATAGTGGCCACAAAGGCTCTATTTTTGCGGTCGCCACTGGGACGCCCTTGGGTCCAGGTTGCCCACACCTACCTCGCTGCACAATGGGCTTGACTGTCTACCCCTGAGGAAAGTTTGGGGCAAATCGGTGACTTGATTTATGCGGTTTTTTTTGGGTCATTTTGGTCACTGTCTCCGATTGAACCACCGTCCCGCCCACAGGTCGAGGGCTACCAGTCCTCATTTGGATTGCACTAGGACACCAATTAGGCTATTGGTACTGGTGGCAGAGGAAAAGTAAATAGTGGCCACAAAGGCTCAATTTGTGCGGTCGCCACTGGGACGCCCTTGGGTCCAGGTTGCCCACACCTACCTCGCTGCACATTGGGATTGACTGTCTACCCGTGAGGAAGTTTGAGGCAAATCGGTGCCTTGAGGATTTTTGAGAAAATCCGTGGGTAAACCCTTTAGCGTTTTTTGGGGGTCATTTTGGTCACTCTCCGATTGAACCACCGTCCCACCCACAGGTCGAGGGCTACCAGTCCTCATTTGGATTGCACTAGGACACCAATTAGGCTATTGGTACTAGTGGCAGAGTAAAAGTAAATAGTGGCCACAAAGGCTCAATTTGTACGGTCGCTACTGGGACACCCTTGGGTCCAGGTTGCCCACACCTACCTCGCTGCACAATGGGACTGACTGTCTACCCCTGAGGAAAGTTTGGGGCAAATCGGTGACTTGAGGATTTCTGGTCACTGTCTCCGATTGAACCACCGTCCCGCCCACAGGTCGAGGGCTACCAGTCCTCATTTGGATTGCACTAGGACACCAATTAGGCTATTGGTACTGGTGGCAGAGGAAAAGTAAATAGTGGCCACAAAGGCTCAATTTGTGCGGTCGCCACTGGGACGCCCTTGGGTCCAGGTTGCCCACACCTACCTCGCTGCACAATGGGACTGACTGTCTACCCCTGAGGAAAGTTTGGGGCAAATCGGTGACTTGAGGATTTTTGAGAAAATCCGTGGGTACCCCTTAGCGTTTTTTTGGGGGTCATTTTGGTCACTGTCTCCGATTGAACCACCGTCCCACCCACAGGTCGAGGGCTACCAGTCCTCATTTGGATTGCACTAGGACACCAATTAGGCTATTGGTACTGGTGGCAGAGGAAAAGTAAATAGTGGCCACAAAGGCTCAATTTGTGCGGTCGCCACTGGCACGCCCTTGGGTCCAGGTTGCCCACACCTACCTCGCTGCACAATGGGATTGACTGTCTACCCCTGAGGAAAGTATGGGGCAAATCGGTGACTTGAGGATTTTTTTTAGAAAATCCGTGGGTAAACCCCTTAGCGTTTTTTGGGGTCATTTTGGTCACTGTCTCCGATTGAACCACCGTCCCACCCACAGGTCGAGGGCTACCAGTCCTCATTTGGATTGCACTAGGACACCAATTAGGCTATTGGTACTGGTGGCAGAGGAAAAGTAAATAGTGGCCACAAAGGCTCAATTTGTGCGGTCGCCACTGGGACGCCCTTGGGTCCAGGTTGCCCACACCTACCTCGCTGCACAATGGGATTGACTGTCTACCCTTGAGGAAAGTTTGGGGCAAATCGGTGACTTGAGGATTTTTTAGAAAATCTGTGGGTAAACCCCTTAGCGTTTTTTGGGGTCATTTTGGTCACTGTCTCCGATTGAACCACCGTCCCGCCCACAGGTCGAGGGCTACCAGTCCTCATTTGGATTGCACTAGGACACCAATTAGGCTATTGGTACTGGTGGCAGAGGAAAAGTAAATAGTGGCCACAAAGGCTCAATTTGTGTGGTCGCCACTGGGACGCCCTTGGGTCCAGGTTGCCCACACCTACCTCGCTGCACAATGGGATTGACTGTCTACCCCTGAGGAAAGTTTGGGGCAAATCGGTGACTTGAGGATTTTTGAGAAAATCCGTGGGTAAACCCCTTAGCGTTTTTTGGGGGTCATTTTGGTCACTGTCTCCGATTGAACCACCGTCCCGCCCACAGGTCGAGGGCTACCAGTCCTCATTTGGATTGCACTAGGACACCAATTAGGCTATTGGTACTGGTGCCAGAGGTAAATCAAATAGTGGCCACAAAGGCTCAATTTGTGCGGTCGCCACTGGGACGCCCTTGGGTCCAGGTTGCCCACACCTACCTCGCTGCACAATGGGATTGACTGTCTACCCCTGAGGAAAGTTTGGGGCAAATCGGTGACTTGAGGATTTCTGAGAAAATCCGTGGGTAAACCCCTTAGCGTTTTTTGGGGTCATTATGGTCACTGTCTCCGATTGAACCACCGTCCCACCCACAGGTCGAGGGCTACCAGTCCTCATTTGGATTGCACTAGGACACCAATTAGGCTATTGGTACTGGTGGCAGAGGAAAAGTAAATAGTGGCCACAAAGGCTCAATTTGTGCGGTCGGCACTGGGACGCCCTTGGGTCCAGGTTGCCCACACCTACCTCGCTGCACAATGGGATTGACTGTCTACCCCTGAGGAAAGTTTGGGGCAAATCGGTGACTAGAGGATTTGTGAGAAAATCCGTGGGTAAACCCCTTAGCGTTTTTTGGGGGTCATTTTGGTCACTGTCTCCGATTGAACCACCGTCCCGCCCACAGGTCGAGGGCTACCAGTCCTCATTTGGATTGCACTAGGACACCAATTAGGCTATTGGTACTGGTGGCAGAGGAAAAGTAAATAGTGGCCACAAAGGCTCAATTTGTGTGGTCGCCACTGGGACGCCCTTGGGTCCAGGTTGCCCACACCTACCTCGCTGCACAATGGGATTGACTGTCTACCCCTGAGGAAAGTTTGGGGCAAATCGGTGACTTGAGGATTTTTGAGAAAATCCGTGGGTAAACCCCTTAGCGTTTTTTGGGGGTCATTTTGGTCACTGTCTCCGATTGAACCACCGTCCCGCCCACAGGTCGAGGGCTACCAGTCCTCATTTGGATTGCACTAGGACACCAATTAGGCTATTGGTACTGGTGGCAGAGGAAAAGTAAATAGTGGGCACAAAGGCTCAATTTGTGCGGTCGCCACTGGGACGCCCTTGGGTCCAGGTTGCCCACACCTACCTCGCTGCACAATGGGATTGACTGTCTACCCCTGAGGAAAGTTTGGGGCAAATCGGTGACTTGAGGATTTTTGAGAAAATCCGTGGGTAAACCCCTTAGCGTTTTTTGGGGTCATTTTGGTCACTGTCTCCGATTGAACCACCGTCCCGCCCACAGGTCGAGGGCTACCAGTCCTCATTTGGATTGCACTAGGACACCAATTAGGCTATTGGTACTGGTGGCAGAGGAAAAGTAAATAGTGGCCACAAAGGCTCATCTCTCTGCGTTCGCGACTGGGTCGCACTTTGGTCCTGGCTGCCCACACCTACCTCGCTGCACAATGGGATTGACTGTCTACCCCTGAGGAAAGTTTGGGGCAAATCGGTGACTTGAGGATTTTTGAGAAAATCCGTGGGTAAACCCCTTAGCGTTTTTTGGGGTCATTTTGGTCACTGTCTCCGATTGAACCACCGTCCCACCCACAGGTCGAGGGCTACCAGTCCTCATTTGGATTGCACTAGGACACCAATTAGGCTATTGGTACTGGTGGCAGAGGAAAAGTAAATAGTGGCCACAAAGGCTCAATTTGTGCGGTCGCCACTGGGACGCCCTTGGGTCCAGGTTGCCCACACCTACCTCGCTGCACAATGGGATTGACTGTCTACCCTTGAGGAAAGTTTGGGGCAAATCGGTGACTTGAGGATTTTTTGAGAAAATCTGTGGGTAAACCCCTTAGCGTTTTTTTGGGGTCATTTTGGTCATTGTCTCCGATTGAACCACCGTCCCACCCACAGGTCGAGGGCTACCAGTCCTCATTTGGATTGCACTAGGACACCAATTAGGCTATTGGTACTAGTGGCAGAGGAAAAGTAAATAGTGGCCACAAAGGCTCAATTTGTGCGGTCGCCACTGGGACGCCCTTGGGTCCAGGTTGCCCACCCCGACCACACTGCACAAAGCGAGTCACGGTCTACACCGGAGGAAAGGGTGGGGCAAATCGGTGCCTTTAGGATTTTTGGAGTCATTTTGGTCACTCTCCGATTGAACCACCGTCCCGCCCACAGGTCGAGGGCTACCAGTCCTCATTTGGATTGCACTAGGACACCAATTAGGCTATTGGTACTGGTGGCAGAGGAAAAGTAAATAGTGGCCACAAAGGCTCAATTTGTGCGGTCGCCACTGGGACGCCCTTGGGTCCAGGTTGCCCACACCTACCTCGCTGCACAATGGGACTGACTGTCTACCCCTGAGGAAAGTTTGGGGCAAATCGGTGACTTGAGGATTTTTGAGAAAATCCGTGGGTACCCCTTAGCGTTTTTTTTGGGGTCATTTTGGTCACTGTCTCCGATTGAACCACCGTCCCACCCACAGGTCGAGGGCTACCAGTCCTCATTTGGATTGCACTAGGACACCAATTAGGCTATTGGTACTGGTGGCAGAGGAAAAGTAAATAGTGGCCACAAAGGCTCAATTTGTGTGGTCGCCACTGGGACGCCTTTGGGTCCAGGTTGCCCACACCTACCTCGCTGCACAATGGGATTGACTGTCTACCCCTGAGGAAAGTTTGGGGCAAGTCGGTGACTTGAGGATTTTCGGGGTCCTTTTGGTCACTGTCTCCGATTGAACCACCGTCCCACCCACAGTTCGAGGGCTACCAGTCCTCATTTGGATTGCACTAGGATACCAATTAGGCTATTGGTACTGGTGGCAGAGGAAAAGTAAATAGTGGCCACAAAGGCTCAATTTGTGCAGTCGCCACTGGGACGCCCTTGGGTCCAGGTTGCCCACACCTACCTCGCTGCACAATGGGATTGACTGTCTACCCTTGAGGAAAGTTTGGGGCAAATCGGTGACTTGAGGATTTTTTTGAAAATCTGTGGGTAAACCCCTTAGCGTTTTTTGGGGTCATTTTGGTCACTGTCTCCGATTGAACCACCGTCCCACCCACAGGTCGAGGGCTACCAGTCCTCATTTGGATTGCACTAGGACACCAATTAGGCTATTGGTACTGGTGGCAGAGGAAAAGTAAATAGTGGCCACAAAGGCTCAATTTGTGTGGTCGGCACTGGGACGCCCTTGGGTCCAGGTTGCCCACACCTACCTCGCTGCACAATGGGATTGACTGTCTACCCCTGAGGAAAGTTTGGGGCAAATCGGTGACTTGAAGATTTGTGAGAAAATCCGTGGGTAAACCCCTTAGCGTTTTATGGGGGTCATTTTGGTCACTGTCTCCGATTGAACCACCGTCCCGCCCTCAGGTGGAGGGCTACCAGTCCTCATTTGGATTGCACTAGGACACCAATTAGGCTATTGGTACTTGTGGAAGAGGAAAAGTAAATAGTGGCCACAAAGGCTCATCTGTCTGCGGTCGCCACTGGGACGCCCTTGGGTCCAGGTTGCCCACACCTACCTCGCTGCACAATGGGATTGACTGTCTACCCTTGAGGAAAGTTTGGGGCAAATCGGTGACTTGAGGATTTTTGAGAAAATCCGTGGGTAAACCCCTTAGCGTTTTTTGGGGTCATTATGGTCACTGTCTCCGATTGAACCACCGTCCCACCCACAGGTCGAGGGCTACCAGTCCTCATTTGGATTGCACTAGGACACCAATTAGGCTATTGGTACTGGTGGCAGAGGAAAAGCAAATAGTTGGCGCAAAGCCTCAATTTGTGCGGTCGCCACTGGGACGCCCTTGGGTCCAGGTTGCCCACACCTACCTCGCTGCACAATGGGATTGTCTGTCTACCACTGAGGAAAGTTTGGGCAAATCGGTGCCTTGAGGATTTCTGAGAAAACCCCTAGCGTTTTTTGGGGTCATTTTGGTCACTGTCTCCGATTGAACCACCGTCCCACCCACAGGTCGAGGGCTACCAGTCCTCATTTGGATTGCACTAGGACACCAATTAGGCTATTGGTACTGGTGGCAGAGGAAAAGTAAATAGTGGCCACAAAGGCTCAATTTGTGCGGTCGCCACTGGGACGCCCTTGGGTCCAGGTTGCCCACACCTACCTCGCTGCACAATGGGATTGACTGTCTACCCTTGAGGAAAGTTTGGGGCATATCGGTGACTTGAGGATTTTTGAGAAAATCCGTGGGTAAACCCCTTAGCATTTTTTGGGGGTCATTTTGGTCACTGTCTCCGATTGAACCACCGTCCCACCCACAGGTCGAGGGCTACCAGTCCTCATTTGGATTGCACTAGGACACCAATTAGGCTATTGGTACCAGTGGCAGAGGAAAAGTAAATAGTGGCCACAAAGGCTCAATTTGTGCGGTCGCCACTGGGACGCCCTTGGGTCCAGGTTGCCCACACCTACCTCGCTGCACAATGGGATTGACTGTCTACCCCTGAGGAAAGTTTGGGGCAAATCGGTGACTTGAGGATTTTTGAGAAAATCCGTGGGTAAACCCCTTAGCGTTTTTTGGGGTCATTTTGGTCACTGTCTCCGATTGAACCACCGTCCCACCCACAGGTCGAGGGCTACCAGTCCTCATTTGGATTGCACTAGGACACCAATTAGGCTATTGGTACTGGTGGCAGAGGAAAAGTAAATAGTGGCCACAAAGGCTCAATTTGTGCGGTCGCCACTGGGACGCCCTTGGGTCCAGGTTGCCCACACCTACCTCGCTGCACAATGGGATTGACTGTCTACCCCTGAGGAAAGTTTGGGGCAAATCGGTGACTTGAGGATTTTTGAGAAAATCCGTGGGTAAACCCCTTAGCATTTTTTGGGGGTCATTTTGGTCACTGTCTCCGACTGAACCACCGTCCCGCCCACAGGTCGAGGGCTACCAGTCCTCATTTGGATTGCACTAGGACACCAATTAGGCTATTGGTACTGGTGGCAGAGGAAAAGTAAATAGTGGGCACAAAGGCTCAATTTGTGCGGTCGCCACTGGGACGCCCTTGGGTCCAGGTTGCCCACACCTACCTCGCTGCACAATGGGATTGACTGTCTACCCCTGAGGAAAGTTTGGGGCAAATCGGTGTCATGAGGATTTTTGAGAAAATCCGTGGGTAAACCCCTTAGCGTTTTTTGGGGTCATTTTGGTCACTGTCTCCGATTGAACCACCGTCCCGCCCACAGGTCGAGGGCTACCAGTCCTCATTTGGATTGCACTAGGACACCAATTAGGCTATTGGTACTGGTGGCAGAGGAAAAGTAAATAGTGGCCACAAAGGCTCATCTGTCTGCGGTCGCCACTGGGACGCCCTTGGGTCCAGGTTGCCCACACCTACCTCGGTGCACAATGGGATTGACTGTCTACCCCTGAGGAAAGTTTGGGGCAAATCGGTGACTTGAGGATTTATGAGAAAATCCGTGGGTAAACCCCTTAGCGTTTTTTGGGGTCATTTTGGTCACTGTCTCCGATTGAACCACCGTCCCGTCCACACGTCGAGGGCTACCAGTCCTCATTTGGATTGCACTAGGACACCAATTAGACTATTGGTACTGGTGCCAGAGGAAAATTAAATAGTGGCCACAAAGGCACATCTTACTGTGGTCACCACTGGGACGCCCTTGGGTCCAGGTTGCCCACACCTTCCTCGCTGCACAATGGGATTGACTGTCTACCCTTGAGGAAAGTTTGGGGCAAATCGGTGACTTGAGGATTTTTTGAGAAAATCTGTGGGTAAACCCCTTAGCGTTTTTTTGGGGTCATTTTGGTCATTGTCTCCGATTGAACCACCGTCCCGCCCACAGGTCGAGGGCTACCAGTCCTCATTTGGATTGCACTAGGACACCAATTAGGCTATTGGTACTAGTGGCAGAGGAAAAGTAAATAGTGGCCACAAAGGCTCAATTTGTGCGGTCGCCACTGGGACGCCCTTGGGTCCAGGTTGCCCACACCTACCTCGCTGCACAATGGGATTGACTGTCTACCTCTGAGGAAAGTTTGGGGCAAATCGGTGACTTGAGGATTTTTGAGAAAATCCGTGGGTCCCCTTAGCGTTTTTTGGGGTCATTTTGGTCACTGTCTCCGATTGAACCACCGTCCCGCCCACAGGTCGAGGGCTACCAGTCCTCATTTGGATTGCACTAGGACACCAATTAGGCTATTGGTACTGGTGGCAGAGGAAAAGTAAATAGTGGCCACAAAGGCTCAATTTGTGCGGTCGCCACTGGGACGCCCTTGGGTCCAGGTTGTCCACACCTACCTCGCTGCACAATGGGATTGACTGTCTACCCCTGAGGAAAGTATGGGGCAAATCGGTGACTTGAGGATTTTTGAGAAAATCCGTGGGTAAACCCCTTAGCGTTTTTTTGGGTCATTTTGGTCACTGTCTCCGATTGAACCACCGTCCCGCCCACAGGTCGAGGGCTACCAGTCCTCATTTGGATTGCACTAGGACACCAATTAGGCTATTGGTACTGGTGGCAGAGGAAAAGTAAATAGTGGCCACAAAGGCTCATCTGTCTGCGGTCGCCACTGGGACGCCCTTGGGTCCAGGTTGGCCACACCTACCTCGCTGCACAATGTGATTGACTGTCTACCCGTGAGGAAAGTATGGGGAAATCGGTGACTTGAGGATTTTTGAGAAAAGCCGTGGGTACCCCTTAGCGTTTTTTGGTGTCATTTTGGTCACTGTCTCCGATTGAAACACCGTCCCGCCCACAGGTCGAGGGCTACCAGTCCTCATTTGGATTGCACTAGGACACCAATTAGGCTATTGGTACTGGTGTCAGAGGAAAGGTAAATAGTGGCCACAAAGGCTCAATTTGTGCGGTCGCCATTGGGACGCCCTTGGGTCCAGGTCGCCCACACCTACCTCGCTGCACAATGGGATTGACTGTCTACCCGTGAGGAAAGTTTGGGCAAATCGGTGACTTGAGGATTTCTGAGAAAATCCGTGGGTCCCCTTCGCGTTTTTTGGAGTCATTTTGGTCACTGTCTCCGATTGAACCACCGTCCCGCCCACAAGTCGAGGGCTACCAGTCCTCATTTGGATTGCACTAGGACACCAATTAGGCTATTGGTACTAGTGGCAGAGGAAAAGTAAATAGTGGCCACAAAGGCTTAATTTGTGTGGTCGCCACTGGGACGCCTTTGGGTCCAGGTTGCCCACACCTACCTCGCTGCACAATGGGATTGACTGTCTACCCCTGAGGAAAGTATGGGGCAAATCGGTGACTTGAGGATTTTTGAGAAAATCCCTTAGCGTTTTTTTGGGTCATTTTGGTCACTGTCTCCGATTGAACCACCGTCCCACCCACAGGTCGAGGGCTACCAGTCCTCATTTGGATTGCACTAGGACACCAATTAGGCTATTGGTACTTGTGGCAGAGGAAAAGTAAATAGTGGCCACAAAGGCTCAATTTGTGCGGTCGCCACTGGGACGCCCTTGGGTCCAGGTTGCCCACACCTACCTCGCTGCACAATGGGACTGACTGTCTACCCTTGAGGAAAGTTTGGGGCAAATCGGTGACTTGAGGATTTTTGAGAAAATCCGTGGGTAAACCCCTTAGCGTTTTTTGGGGTCATTTTGGTCACTGTCTCCGATTGAACCACCGTCCCGCCCACAGGTCGAGGGCTACCAGTCCTCATTTGGATTGCACTAGGACACCAATTAGGCTATTGGTACTGGTGGCAGAGGAAAAGTAAATAGTGGCCACAAAGGCTCAATTTGTGCGGTCGCCACTGGGACGCCCTTGGGTCCAGGTTGCCCACACCTACCTCGCTGCACAATGGGCTTGACTGTCTACCCCTGAGGAAAGTTTGGGGCAAATCGGTACCTTGAGGATTTCTGAGAAAATCCATGGGTAAACCCCTTAGCGTTTTTTGGAGTCATTTTGGTCACTGTCTCCGATTGAACCACCGTCCCGCCCACAAGTCGAGGGCTACCAGTCCTCATTTGGATTGCACTAGGACACCAATTAGGCTATTGGTACTAGTGGCAGAGGAAAAGTAAATAGTGGCCACAAAGGCTTAATTTGTGCGGTCGCCACTGGGACGCCCTTGGGTCCAGGTTGCCCACACCTACCTCGCTGCACAATGGGATTGACTGTCTACCCCTGAGGAAAGTTTGGGGCAAATCGGTGACTTGACGATTCATGGGAAAATCCGTGGGTTAACCCCTTAGCGTTTTTTGGGGGTCATTTTGGTCACTGTCTCTGATTGAACCACCGTCTCGCCCACAGGTCGAGGGCTACCAGTCCTCATTTGGATTGCACTGGGACACCAATTAGGCTATTGGTACTGGTGTCAGAGGCAAAGTAAATAGTGGCCACAAAGGCTCATCTTTCTGCGGTCGCCCACAGGTCGAGGGTCTCTAGGCTTTGTGTTGGTTGCACTTGGACACCACTCAGGCCATTGGTTCTGGCGTTAGAGGGAGAAAAGTGAGAACTCGCTACAAAGCCAGACTCCCCGGGTCCTCAAAGGGAGTCTCAGGAACCTAACAGGGCCTTCGGTGAGAGAGACAGGGTCTTCCAGTGATCTATTGAAAGCCAAACATGGCCACCTATGGTGCTACCACTGCCTTTGTAGCTTACATGGGTCTCCAGTTAGCAGAATCTTTAAGGACATCTTTGGGACCTGGTAGAAGCTTCAGTGAACATAAAGGTATTGAGGCCCATTAGGGACCTAATAGGATCCTTCAAAGGAAACCTGACGAAGGAAGTGTCTGGTGATGCTTAGGTTAATAATGAGGGGGTCCAGTTTCCAATATGTTTAATACCCAGGTTTCTATGTACAGGAGTATGCATTCTTTGAAGGGGATGAAATAAAAAACCAATTTGACTATATATTCTGTTCAACAAAGATGAAACAATAATAATTTGATGTCTAACATGTACAACCGAAAGTCATGCATTGTAGGGTTTCTTCCCTCACGCTCTCAGCTGTTGGCGACACAGTCTGGTCTGCTGTGATTATCGCACATAACACTGACAATGCAATGCAGTCTACACTATGCATTTCCTAGAAAGTGGTTAGTGAAAAGAAAAATAATGCAATGTGTGTGGAACCTGATGTGAACAAAATCAAAGACTAAAGCAGGAGGAACCTATATAGAAAAGCTTGTTTTTTTTCATGACAGGCATACGAATATAAATCATATAAATCATCCTCATTGTCTTCTTCACCGCACAGGGAATACTATCATTATTCTAAAACACCATTCTATAGTTTTTAGTTCACAATGTGATATCTACACTTTCCATTATATAAAAAGGAAATCATTGATAATGATAATAATCGCATATACAAACGGTACTCACAGTGATCTCCGCTAACAGGGCAACAGTAAGTCAACAGATACAATGAGTACAAGTGGAGTACACAGGTATAGGTGTTAGTGCAAAATGCCTTGGCCTCTCTCTCGAGCCTCCAGAGCTTCCTATACCCCGAGGACGAGCGGTGTCGCCATCACTACAGGCCGCAACACTGACAAGGCTACACTTAAAAAATAAATAAAAGAATAAGAAAAAAACAAAAAAAAGTGCCAAAAACTAACAAGAGACCTGTCGGTTAAGCTGCCATAACCATTGATCATTTGCAACAATTGACAGTAAATGTTGTGCTACTCAAGGGGGAGGGGTTAAAATGTTCAATAGTTGCAACTCTGCTGATAGCATATTCATCAGCTTTTGAGAATTTCCCTTTTTTTTTTTGTTCTTTTTTTTCTGTGATCAGCTGATTGGTTGCTTGGCAACAAAGGATTTTTATATATATATTTTTACGCTTTGAGAAGGCATGGGTTGTTTTGCAGTAGTTACAGTAGTAGTTTGTGCACGAGAAAGAGACAAAGCATACACAAGGGTGTGAGTTGAGGTTGTCCTCGGAGGGCAGTGGACGAAGGAGGGCCGCAGCAATGGGGGTAGACAGTAAGGTAGGGATTGTTCCTCGACAAGAGACTAGATACTTTCGGTCACAAAAACAAGTGGGAACATGTAGGCTTCCAATGATGCAATTCATGCTGCCATTTTACACAAATAACATCAATTAGGCCTCTCATGAATTCTTAGATTATCAAAGAAAATGTGTAGCTAATACTAGCAAGTAGAAGGTCATGAAAAGAGACCAAGTCCACATGACAGATCATACATACACAAATGAAACCATGGTCAAAGTATCAGGCAAAGGGACTTTGGCCTTAAGTGAACAAAAAAAAAAAAAAAAAGGTTTCTGGCTCCAGACACTGACTCCAACCTCCACAGGAGGAAATCTTTAACCATGGTATACAAATTCCATCTTCTGTGGCTTCTTGTGCTCTTAAACCTTTTCTCCACATCTGTGCCCTGTTGTGGCAACTAGCAA
This sequence comes from Oratosquilla oratoria, assembly GCF_046742065.1. Classification (NCBI taxonomy): domain Eukaryota; kingdom Metazoa; phylum Arthropoda; class Malacostraca; order Stomatopoda; family Squillidae; genus Oratosquilla; species Oratosquilla oratoria. The sequence goes on along the minus strand of NC_134785.1, from coordinate 49,634,411 downwards.
TTATACGAGTCTTCCTGCACAAAACAAGACTCTGAGGAAATAGAAGCCCTGTGCTTGCTCCTTTAACCAGGAACTGATGAGCTTTCCTGCTCCCCTTCCTCTGAAAGACAGAAGATAAGCAGCATTCTTTTTCACTTTTCAGAAGCTAACCACAGATCAGTGAGAATACATAAACAGATGCAGCTTTACACCCTGATTTTAAGGTATACACTCTCCACTGACCACCACTTAGAAAACAGGCACCATAATTCCTTCACTCTGGAATGTATATACACATACATTTCACATTTACAATGTTACCTCTGATACAGGGAGTTGCCATCCTGTTCATCACAAGTACATTACTAAGCAGCTGAATCCATAAGCGAGGGAAATGGTGGAGCTAGTTTCCTCACCTCTCATACAATGAGAAACATACTAGATCACTTTCTGTTTCCATACATCCTTATCTTTGTTCCTTTTTTGTGATCCCCAAACTGTCCCACCTTTTATTTTCCTTCCACCCTCAATCATGTTAAATATCAAATCTTCCTGCTAAGTGGAAACTTTTTTAGAACTTTATCCATAGAGATAATGAAAATTCATAAGGGAATCATACAACCTTGCCTTAGCCCTACATCTACACAGAATTACACTTCTTTCTGCATACCTAATACCATACTATCTTCATGCATGGATTTCATTACCTACAGCATCTTTCCTCAGTCCATGTATATTTAGACTCTCCTTATCTCCTGTTGTACTCCCATCCTTCCTCACCTCTTCACTCATTTCCTAATCAAATCTTTGGTTATCCTCATTTGTTTTAGTTTTGTTTTGCTATCCACTAGTGTCTCTTCTTACATTTATTCTCAACTTTCTTGTATAATAATTTCTTATGCATGACACTCTTTGGGCTATACTCGGATCTATTTGCAGTGTTACTGCTAACAGGTAAACCTTTTGCAGTCAGCTGATTAAGAGCACAGCAAGCAGAATCCAGTTTGCATCCAGTGCCCACGGGAAGCACCACTGCAAAACACTAACACTGATGTAGATCAGGGTACCAAAAACCATTGGTCTCTAGGCAACACAGAAAAAAAGGACTGCGAAAAAGCCGAATACAAGTAGTTGTACTAAGTTCTAGTACAGTAAATACAACACACTGTATGGTCAAATAGGGGTTTGGAGCCTCCCTGTGGTTGACAACTCACACAGCCCTGTGGGGTTGTGATAGATGAAGAAGTGTCCCACAATAACATGGCCAATTGCTTGTGTGACATCAGCCTACATGTCAAGGAACGGATGTACATATCTGTGTGTGTGTGTATGTATGTATGTGTACATGTGTGTGTGTGTGTCGTGTGTGTGTATTTACCTAATTGTAGGTAAATACAATTAGGTAAGTGTGTGTAAGTGTATTTGTGTGTGCGTGTTTGTATGTGAATCCAGTGGGAAGGAAAAAGGCAACAGGACTCATCAGAGGTACAGCAGTGGGGTGGGGGTGGGATTTGAGGGTAGGTTACTTCGACAGTCCTTGTTGAAGCACAGGTATGACTTATTGCGCGCGCAGCCTCTTATTCACGGACGAATTGCGCAGGCGTTAGTCGGCTCAGCACTGAGGACGAGATTAGGTGGGAGTGGAGTGAGGCTGAGGGATGGCTATGACGATAGACACTTTCAGGGGAGAAGGATCTCTTCAAAGCAAGTTGGATGTAGGTTCTAGTGGTCTGGGGGGGCAGAAGTGCTTTTTTCTTGAGGATTCCCCTGATATTCATCTTCAGGTTCTTAGATTTCTTCAAGACAGTTTTAAGGCCTCACCCTTTGTTGTCAAAAGCGGTGGACATCAACCTTACTGGCCAAGTACGTTGTATTTCTGTCTACCAGTTGGTTTGGCAAGGTGACCATCTTCCTCATCACACTGCCCCATTAACCTGAAGGTCAGCACATCCTCTCCTGCCCAATCAACCTGTCTGTCGTACCAGGACATGAAGGCTTGCCCAGTGTCACTTCCTTCCCACCTTCCCATCTCCAGTTTCTTCCTTCCTCCCTCCTCCCCTTGCTTCCTTATGCTTCTAACTTCGTCTTCTGCTTATTTCTCCCAAGTGTCGTACTTGTACATTTGGTACTCCTCTTTTTCTACTTTCTTTTCCTCCTCCACTCCCCTCCCTGCAGTCTGCCGCCAGTACTGAGCCGACCAGGTAAGATCCCCGAGGGAGAGCCCCACTCCGGAGGGTGGGGGGGCCGGCTTCCTCCCCCAACCTCCTGCATGGCACGACTCGTGGCACGTGCATTGTACACATGGGCACGCGCGCCATCGTGCTCCGACGGCACAATATTGTACACTTCTTAACACTACGGTCTGGAGAGTAGTTCACGATATGGAAATCACAGTTACATTTGTCAGATCATTATCATCATCACCACTATCTTATTATCGTCACCAACTTCACCCACCATCGTCTTCATTATCATCATCATCACTGTCCTTAGCTTGCCACTCATCTTTGTTTCCAAGTCGGAGCTCAGGACCTGTCGCTTCTGCTGCTGCTGCTGCTCCTCTCCATGTAGGGCACTTTAAGTTAAGGATCAACATTTTGGATAACATTTCAAGCAACAAGCATTTGGTATTAACTTATGCATATGTATGTATATGTGTGTATGTATGTATGTATGTATATATATATATATATATATATATATATCTATATATATATATATATATATATATATATATATATATATATATATATTATTTATTTATTTATATTGATGCCTTGAGTTTCTCTAACTGGAAACCAGAAGCACCAATAACTAGGAACAGTTCTTGTGCTCTTCTTAAGGTTTTTTCTGGAAAGAAATGTTGGATTGTTGTCTGTGTTATGTTAGTGAAGAACTATTTCTGTGTCACTGGCTTATGGTTGTAGGACGAGGGAAGCAATCACCAGTTGTCAGCTTTCCTTGTGTAAAGAGGTGGAGGGAATATAGCTGAAGTTAACAGACAGAGGTTTGGGCCCAGTGAGTTATGGCTTATTGGGTTGCCACATAAGTCACTTGGCAAAGAAATATTAAATTGTTGTCTTGGTATGGCTAATGTCTTAGTGATGGAGGGCGAGCTGAATGCAGTCATATTATTGTGGTTTTGGCTTTTCTTGCAAGGGAATTTTCTGTTTTGCAGTTGAGAGTGTATGTTTTTGTATGGATCTATTGTGTAGTGTAGTGGTGGGCTATTGAAGATGTTTGAGTAGTTTTCCTGTTGCATTCTGCTGTTGGTTGTGAGATGTAAAATGATAAGTAAGGTTGAGACTTCTTGCATAGGACTGTATAAATATCTTCATGTAATGTTCTAAATGAGGATGATTTTGGTTTCTTTGTGTAGATGTTCTGTTGGGATGGTTTTGGTGGATTCTATCATTATTCTCAATGTTTTATTTTCTAATGTTTTCAGGGTGTCTATGGTTTCCTAATTGCTGGGAATAATGCTGTGGGAGTGTGGTTAAATGTGGCTCTCAAGAACTGTTTGTAAATAGAATTTTACTACATTATATATATATATATATATATATATATATATATATATATATATATATATATATATATATATATATATTATACATATATATACATATGTATTCATATACATCCATATATACATAAGCACACATACATGTACATACATATATTCACATGTATCTATATTTTATGTGCATTTTTTTTAAACCTACATTGTTATTTCAGTTTTCTCATTGTCCCAGTATTAAAACTTTCATTCTGTCCTGATAAACAATCAGCAGCCATGGTGAGCTATGTCATGAAGAATGAAAAAATAAGATAAAAAAATTCTGAGAAAGGAAACACTTTCCGGCAGGGTCGACACACTGACTGACTGATGACTGAGGATGCCTCTTTCCTCTTCTATCCTCCTTTCCTCCCTTGCTTCCTTCCTCTCTCCCTTCTTCTCTCTCTTGAGATGGGAAGAGGCTTATAAAAGGAAGTGGTGTACAGGTGTTGGTGGTGAAAGTGGAAGTTGGTGAAGAGATGGGCTGAGGGTGGCAGCAGGAGGGAACAGAGAGAGGTTGAGGAGGCAGGGGAGGTGAGGTGAGGCAAAATGAGGTGACTGGGGAGGGGGTGGCGAGGAGTGTGGGTAGAGGGGTTTGGGGAGGTGACGGGGCACATCTCCAAAGATCCACTTCCATCTCACACATACCACTCTTTAACATCTTTACTCTGTTTCTTGACAGGCCTCCTATCTCCAGGTTTGATATTGCCGTTACCATGGTGACCATTGGCCATGTGGCCAGTGGGGCCTGTAGGAATCCCCTTGTACGTGTTATAGGCTTTGTTCTCGTCCACTTTGTAGTGCCCGTTCCCTCGGCCCTTGATCTTGAGGATGAGGAGGATGATTAGGATGACAATGATCAGGGCCCCTGCAACGATGCCGATTACCAATGCGATGAATTCGGCAGTGTCACTGTAGATCTGATCCCGAGGAGGGTATGTCTCTTCCCGAGTGGGAGTGGCTTCATCAGGAGGCTGCGGGTACTCGTATATGTAATCTTCGGGCTCGTACTTGGGTGGCGGGGGTGGGTTGTGTGACGGAGGAGCGTAGGTCGAGGTGGTCGTAGTGGTTGTCGTAGTAGGACTCGTGAAAAGGGTAGAGGAGGAAGATATGGTGCTAGAAGGTGTTGGCTGTGCAATCGGTGAGTTGTTGCTTTGTAAGGAAGAGGAAGAACCAGAAGAGCCTGAGGAGCCTGAGGATGATCCACTCGAGGACGACCCTGGCGAACCATTCGTCTTCGCAAGGTTGTTGTTGTGCTCATCAGAATTGATCTCTGTAGGGGGCAGCAGGGGTCCGTTTGTGTTCACGTTGTCCATGTCCATACCACTGTCTTCACCTTCACCTACAGCAGGAGGAAAAAGTGAACAAATTGTTTATTTGTTCGTTGTTATTTGTCTGTTTGTTCATTATTTGCTTGATTTTCATTTATTATCATTTATCTGTCAATTTATTATTATTTACTATTTACCTGTTTGTTTATTATTTAACTATACCTATACATTTATTTATTTTATTTATTATTATTTATATTATTATAATTTTTTATTTATTTATCATTATTACATATATTTTTTTTTTGGATCCGACCTAGTTATGGACCAAAAGGTCTCCTGTTGGCATGCTCTGCCTTTGTAATCCTTTGTAAATTGAAGTGTCACAAAATAGGTTATATAATAATTAATGTGTCATGTAAAATCTTATATAAAATATGTTAGGTAATGCTTGTCCACATATCCACAAGAGAGTTATATAATATTATAAATGCCCTTGCTAGATGTCTTGTGTGCCATGATATATTTAAATTGGATTTGGTTACAATTATGTTAAACTATATGATGAAATGTAGGACTATAGAAAAGCTAAAATATAGATGCTATAGACCTCTTGTGGATAAAAATGATGCAGATTACAGAAGAGTACAAGAAGAAGATAAAGACCAATGGAGGTCAGGGGTCATACACATAACAATGGCATAGGGAAGTAGTGCCATCATCATATATGAGTATTTCTAAGCAAGATTCAGATAGGTAGCAAATAAAAATTTGTAAACCTTCTTCACACAAGAATAAAGAAGTGAAATGAATGTGTGAAGCCTGGTAAATAGGAATATAGTCTAGGCCTATAGATATAGAAAATGGCACTTGTAAGTGCCCCGATATAAAAAGAGGGTTGTGTGTTATAACACACACAAGCGATTCCTCATTCAAACCCCTTGTATCGTTACATAAGTAAATTTGAGTATTTTTGTACATCACCTTTTATTTGTATTGGTGAGGGAGAAATTGATCGATATAAAGGGACGTCTGGTCATAGATTGATAGCATTTGTTCAAATCATGGCCAGACTTGGAACAGTTAATCAAAAAACATACAGGATTGTGACACCTCAACCAAATATCCTTCCATACCTTATCTTGTCTACTGACCCTAACCTCCATCTCTTGATCCCTCACCCTTACGATCTTCTTTGCTTGATCTGCCATCACCTCCCCTCTGCCCTTCACCCTTTCCTTGCTCTTCAACACTTTCTTATCAACATTACCAAACCCATCATTTTTCGGCAGCAGATACATACCAGCATCGATGTCTGTGATGCCGTAGACGTCTGTGTTGATCTCACCAGAGCCCGAGCCAATGTAGCAGTCTTCCTCATCATCGCAGGGCTTGCCACCCACACCTAGGTCCATCCCACCACTCATGTCAGGTCTGGAAATCAGGTCCTTGTGGTGGTGGGAGGCTGGGGGACGGGTGGGCGCAACATATACGGGTGTGATCAGGTCATCACCTGCAAAAGGTAAAAGCATTATTAAGTGCGTGAAGAAGAACAACAAAATGAATACAGTATATTTTCACAAGATTCTACATCAACATTTCAAAATAAACTCACCCAAATTTGCATTGCAAGCTGAAACACACTCACCTGGCCTAAAATTAAATCCTCAGATACTATACACTTACCTGAACCAGTATCAAACACTGGGATACATTCATCCTCGTCATCTACGTCACAACCCGCACCTGCACCACTAAACACCAAATCGTCACTCACTCCAGGCACTGGTCCAGGAAGAGCAGGAGTCTGGGAAGAAAATGAGTGAATTCAGTTAGTTTGTTCAGGAATATACCAGTTAGTAGTCTACATACACAATCACACACACAACCATGAACAAGAAATTAAAAGCAAATTAGATATGACAAGATACAGAGATGGGACACCACGAGCATAGCTCCCCTTCCAGTAAGATACAACTAGGTAAATACTGCTCTTTTCCTGGATGTCTGGAACAAATTGGATGAAACAATAGTGTGTGCAAACACCATACAAGAATTTAAGAACAAACTAGATGTTATGAGATACAAAGCCGAGTCACTACAAGCATAGCTCCCCTTCCCATATATATATATATCTTTTTTATGGTTTAACGTCACACACTCCCCTATTGGGAGGCTAGGACAGTGCTCCTCACAGAGGACTTTGTAGCGTGGAATTTAATGAACAATGCCCTTGGTTCAACTTCACCGGTGGCAGGATTCGAACTGCCCTCACCTCAACCTTCGCCACAAGTAACGATGCCCTAACCCGCTCAGCCAGCGAGCTTCCTTTCCCATATAATACAACTAGGTAAATACACATATAACCCTGCACTGTAAATCTTATTAAACCACTTTGCAACAACTTTGCTCATTTAGAGGCACCTACCCGCTGCCAAGGGTTTGGGTTGAGTCTGGGCATATTTCCATGCATGGCTGAGAGAGATTCACTGCTCCTGACACTGAGCTGCCGTGGGACACGCATAAGAAGCCGCACATCGCCTTCAACAGAGGCCCGAGGATCTCTTTCAGCTGCCAGGTCTAAGGGCCTCTCTCCATTGAGGACCACCCCAGACAAAACGCCCTGTGAAAAATAGGTGGATGATTACAGATATCTGGGGCAAGCACACATGTCCAAGCATATATGAAATGTATCTGAATGTGTGCATATGTGTAAGCATATCTTGGTGGTCACTGTCCTGCTGTATATGAATGAGTGAGGGAAATAATTAGTCAATAATAACTAATGCCACAAGTTTCACTAAATAGAAAACCCCACAGTGGTTGGCAATGGTCCTAGGGCCATCCCACAGATCTCTCTGAGGAAAACATTTGGGCTATTGTCTGTGTTGCATTGGTTGGTGTAGCATTACTACTTTGTCACCAGTTGTAGATAGTATGAGTGGAGCAGTCTGGCTATCAGTCAAAACTGATAGAGAGAGATCTTGTGTTCAGTCTGGAGACCAAGTGTCAGCCCCTCAGGGCTGCACCTCCTGATGGAGGCAAAGGGGTGGGCAGGTTCCTAAAATGGACAGCTATGCTGTCCTATCAATCTTGTGGGACCAACACAAGTAGGTACCAACCATTGGTCCTAATAATCATGGAAAAAAAACAGTAGTGTACAGAGATTTATACTAACCACAATCACACACTGACTACCTATCTAAATTTAAATAATGATGAGAGAAGCATGCCTTGACTGGCTATCTCCCTTCTACAGGGAAGAAGCCTTTTGGTATATGTATAAACATAGATATAATTTAATTTTCCAATGAAAAGACTTCAAAGGAACTGGATACCATAACTGTATTAAGACAAGTCACATCAAAGTACAACCATTCTGTACATACATACATATACTAAAGGCTTTTTCCCCCTTTCGAGGGAGGTAGCCAAAAAGAAAAAGACATAAAAACCATTCCCACCCATTCCATCCCTAAATACACTCCACTCCCCTCCACAATGACCTAGGCAAAACCCCAGTTTCCCTCACTTTTAAATACCATTTCATTGTCACCCTATTTCACTGCACCAACCTGCTATACACTATTCTTGTATTCTACTACATTCCTAGACTCTAGTCCAACTCCCATTGGTCTTTTGGCTCTACCAGGCTCTATCACTATGACACCCTTGTACACAACATCACATTCTGCTGTGGACTCCCGAACTCTCTTGCACACCATCATACTTCTTTTGTTTCTTATTTGTACCACTAGATCATTCTATTAAACACCATCACAATTTTATCATTCTTTACCATCCATCTTTACCACTCATACACTTATCCACCTCCCAAAGGCAGGTAAGTACTTCTAATCCATTCAGCAGATACACCCTCTGGTACATGTACTCTATTCATTTTCCACATTATTAATAAACTGGTACTCCCTGAATCCTTTTGAAAGACCGGTACTCCCTATGATAGACAGCAGGTGCAGATACAAGGGGGGGGGGGCTCAGGGGGGTCTTTCCCCCCCCAATGCCCCAAGTATGAAGAACAATGGTAAAGGTCCATTACCATTGTTCACTCATCTCGAGTTTGATTCTCCTTGGATAAACACTTTTAGTGTGAATTTATGATTTGAATTATACTTGTGAATTATATATGATTTTACATACAATTATGAGCAAAACAGACTTAGGTTTCTGGACTAATCTCCAAACCAACAGCATTATTCTTGGGGTTGAAATATCAGTGTGTTTCAAGTATCGGTTATCGTTTCGGGCCCCCCCAAATAACATTCCTGGATCCGCGCCTGATAGACAGGTACTCCTGCCATTTCCTTTGGTAAGAAAGGACTTCCCCTCACTCCAGCAGGAAAGTATTACATTCAGTATGCAGGCTCTTAGTTTCCCTCAACCCTGACCTTCTTCCAGTGAACAAGTTCTTTTATAGAAGAGATAAGAAGACTTACCATGAAGGGCCTGTCAATGCTACGGGTATTACGTATCCTCCGTCCCCCAATCTGCATGCGGGATTGGCCGTTGAAGACAGACAGTTGATGTCCTGCAGAAGAAGAGTATGTCAGAACAATCTGGGCTGCAGGCACCCACTGGGCACCATTTGTCACATTACCCCATAAAGTTATTATTATTCATTGTCTTGGAAAACAGATAATAAGATGATTAAATGTTCAACTGTACATGCAGTGCCCATCAGTGTTCATGCCATTCAGCTGTGCAATGAAATTAACTGTGTACTTGTTCTTCAATTATGTACATTTTTATATGTGCTGTATAGCATTTGTGTACTTGTTCTTCAATTGTATACATTTTTATATGTGCTGTATAGCATTTGTAATATATATAAAAATATATATATATATATATTGTGCACAACAACCATTGAAGTGCATATATATTTATGTGACTTTCCCCATTTCCTTTATTATTTCTATATCTATATTGTCTTCTCTTATTTTTTCTTATACTATGAAGATGTCTTAATAGACAAAGATGTTTAGTATTCCAATTTTTTTATCTTCCTGTGGTTTCTGCAAAATTCTTTAGTCACTCATTTACTGTGATTATTGTTGCAGTACACACATATATATATATATATATATATATATATATATATATATATATATATATATATATATATATATATATATATATATATATATATATATATATATACATATAATAATCACAAAGAACCCACAGTCGGAATAAAAGGAAACTTAGCCAAAATATAGAAGTTATACTTTCTTCTAAGTTTCCTTTTATTCCGACTGTGGGTTCTTCATGATTATTATTTACAAATGTGCTACAACATTTTGTCTAAGTGATATATATATATATTCAATATTTGTCCACATTGGTTTTTGTTTTCTTACAGCTAAGGAGGTGGTTTTCACAACCAGGTGGGAGTTGCAAACCACCACCTGAGTGAGTCTCTATGGCTCCTTCACCTTAGCTCTGTCCAGACTTTGCAGATTTAATAGTGGATGAAGCTCATTATTTTTTATGTAGATTAGTGGAAACCTCTAGAATAAATGTATTGATCTGCCTCCCTCACATTATTCCAAATATGATAAATTTTGCTGTTCATTTCTGGAACCCACATTTGTCTGAATTAAAGTATCTAGCAATAATAATTATCAAAGTATGTAAATGACCAACAAGCATGAATGGGTATATTCTGTTCAAGTAAACAAATCTTGGAAGCAATGGGCAGTTGCCGACAAGTCTATCAAAAGGAACACTATGCGAGGATGGAGCCTTTATTGACACTGTACTTGTTGGAGCTTTATAAAATTCATGACTTGGAAAAGTTCCAATAAGTGAAATGTCATACTAATAAAGGCTCTGTCCACATGGTGTTTTTTTTTTTTTTTTTTTTTTTTTTTTTTTTTTTTTTTTTTTTTTTTTTTTTTTTTTTTTTTTTTTTTTTTTTTTTTTTTTTTTTGATAAGCAAATCTTGTTTACGTACCATTGCACTCAACTTGTTTTGGCATACAGCAAGAGTTTAAATATCCTTGATTGCCGTTTGATTTTGTGTCAGTATGCATACTTAAAACTTGTTCACTTCTGCATATATTATTAGAAACTGCTCTGTATAATGTATTACTGAACTATGAGTAAGTTTCCCCTCTGTCAACTAAATACAGACCTATGAATATAATCCCACCCAACATTAGAAAAGTGCACATATGACAACTACATACTACATTTCATGCTATACTTTGTTTTAATGTTGCCACATCATTGCTTTTGTCACACTCCCCTGTATCAGGATTTTTCTATTGCAGATGTACATTTTGGTGAGCAGCATGAACACTGGCTAGCAAGGGTACATGATTGAACTGAATTTAGTTATGTAACATACTCCACCACTTAATGTCATTTACATTGTACAACAAATACACACCGTTCTGTTGTGCATACTGTACAACAAACATGTACAGCATATATTAGTCAAGTTTATGTGACACTGAACATATATTTGATTCAATTATATCTACACTGTTTTAAATGGTCTAAACTGTTCAAATTGCATGTTCATGAAGATGCATATTATAAATCATTCAAATGGTGCATATATTATTTAAGATATTTATTTGAAATTCAGTTTGTGCGTTTACTGCTCAACAGATGGTGCGCCACAAATTGGTCAATGCTTTCCTCAAGTGACAAGTGGACTCCAAACTTCAACTGATGTGATCACTGAACAATCCTCACTCAATTCTGATTCATTTTTCAAGTAATATATAATTTTAAAGCTTCCAAACTTTCTCTTGTTAGTGAGAACTTCTTAGATTAGGTTGAACTAACTGAACTAAAGCAACTCTCCTTTGTGAAGACAGATTGGAAACTTTCATTCATTATTTTTGTTAGAACTGAAGCCTCCTCAAATATCTCACCATCCTCTATTAGCTTGGTGATTCCTTCCCTGTGTCTTTATTCACTATTGATAAACCTGTAAAAAAGTTTTGGTTTATCTTTGCATTTATCTATAATATTTTTTTCTAGCTCATATGTATGTTTCTTTTGTTCTATTTA
>NC_134785.1:49575055-49617555 GCF_046742065.1 Oratosquilla oratoria | reverse complement strand
TTGTTGTAACATTCACTCTTTTCTAACTTACCTGATTTTCCTAGTATGTCATTTGCTACCATTTGTAAGCTTAGTTTTATCTTCAGAAGTTGATTTCTTTCTTTAGAATATTGTCCCACTCTATATACTTCCGTTTCTTTTTCTACCTCTTGGTCATCGTCTTGTACTTTTAGAATTGTTTTTGCTATTTCTTTTTCTGTTTTTTTCTCTCAAGTGCCTAACCAGACCATGTTTGACCTTTAATCCATATACTACAATACACTTTTTTCTATCCACTGCATCTTTGACTCAATTTACTTTTTCTTTGATTACTTGAATAATTCTGTCCTTTGCATTTTCCTGTATTTGTTGTACTATTTCTTTAAAAGGTATCTCTTAATTTTCTCTATTTTCATTCCATTTCTTAATCTGCAAATTTTCCTCATCTAAGTTTTCTTCAGTCCTTTCAGGCATTGCCTGTATTTTGTGATTTACCACTTTTTTTTTTAATTCTCAATATTGGTAGTACCATTGTTTTTCATCTTTTCGACCTTTGCCACAAGTAACGACGCCCTGGCTGTGTGGGTTAGGGTGTCATTACTTGCAGCGAAGGTTGAGGGGATGGCAGTTCGAATCCTGCCACTGGCAAAGTTGAACCAAGGGCATGGTTAATTAAATTCCACGCTACAAAGTCCTCTGTAAGGGGCACCATCCTAGCCTTCCAAAAGGAGGGAGTTTGTGATGTTAAACCACATCATCATCATCATTTTCACATTTAACCTCAATTAGTTCTTTTTTTAATTCACTTAGCTCTTTACTTATTTCAAAATTCTTTTTCAGTAGTTCACAAACCCCTCTATTTACTTCGAAATAGTCTTTCCTTAAATTTAACAATCTCTTTCCTTAATTCCATGAATTCTTTTTCCCACTAGTTTCTATTAAAACTCATCTCCCTTTGCATGTCTATGATTCAGTTCAAATTTCTTCTTTTGTACTTACATTTAGTTTCAGTATAGTGCCTCCAGAGGGCTCTGCGTTTGTGTCAACATTCAATTCAAACTCGTCGCCGTTTTCTCTTGATCCGCCTTGGTTCCCTTGTATTTTCTCATGATAGACACCTTTAACATTGCACAGAGATCATTTTGGGCACAAGTGCTCCCTGTCCCAGTCAATACAACCCAGGCCTCTCGCTTTCCTTGTACTATCAAAATTTTTTGTCTTATTCGACAACCTACGGAACTCTAGTTGACAGCTGTTGACAGTTCGGTGGTTTGTTTGTGTGTCTGTGTGTGTGTGTGTGTGCACAAGTATGATTGCACACACATTCTGTCACAACCCTTACACAGGTCTGTTACTTTACCAACAATGTTTGTCACTTCACAAGATCCCTTAACTTACAGAGAGACAAACAGGCAGGTGGATAGGAGGGCTGGTGGACATATGTACAGATGAACGGACAGATACTCTGCCTCTTATCCTAAACCGCACGGTGGTGGAGAACTAACTGTTGGAGTCTGCTGGTATTTCTTTTTTGGGTTCTAATGGGGCTGTTCCCAAGGAAGAAAAATACTTTTATCATATACATATATATGTATATATATATATATATATATATATATATATATATATATATATATATATATATATATATATATATATATATATATATATATATATATATATATATGTACATACACATATGTATATACATATACATCTACATATATATATATATACATATATATATATATATATATATATATATATATATATATATATATCCACACAAAATCCAGGTGCTGAGAGGAAAAGAAGATACTGAGATGGATCGACAGACACGCTAAACCATCGCCATTCGCTTTGTGCAGACTACGGCATGCGCGGCAGTGCACGAGGTCATGCAAACCGAGGGGAAGTGGGGAAAGGAAAGAGGAGAAGGGACGGGAAGAAAGGAAGGAAAGGGAGGGGAGAGAGGAAAGAGCATGGCAGAGAAGGAAGAGGGAAGAGAAGGGAAATGGTGAATGGGATAGAAGTAAGAATGGGAAGTAATTCCTGAAGAGGAAGTGTGTGGGTGAGGAAGGGGGGAGGAAGAAGAAGAGGATGAGTGGAAGAGTAAAAAGAGGTGGAAGTGGTCATGGAAGATGAAGTGGAACAGTCAAGATAATAATGGGGAGAGGAACACATAGAAGAGGAGCAGCAGCAAAAGCTGGAGCAGAAACCATATAATTAGTTGAGGTGGAAAATGACTATGAGAGGTAAAGGGGGAAATGAGTCATCTCATGGGGATGAAACAAAATAGGAATTAGGGCTTTGTGTGGGAGATGAGTTGATGGAGGAATTAAGAGAGATGAGTGTAGGAGAAGACATGAATGAAAAGAAATGAAGATATGAAATCTAGATTAGCAGAAGTATACTGGAGTGTGAAAAATGGAAAACAGAGATGCAGAAACTGATCATTGTGCTAGTTTGAGATGTGTTAACAAAAATGGATAACATGAAGAATGAAACGAAACAATACTGGATAAAATAAACAAAAAATAAATTCTGTATGTACACAGACAACAAGAAGCTTCAAAAGCTTTGAGGCTTAGCATAAACTTGACTTAACAACAAATAATTAATGACACAATACTATCATTTGAATAGGAACACTTTACATAATGAATTCATGTAAACAAAAAAATTTCATGCATTCATATTCAAGCTTATAATTATCTCTGTAAACATACAACCATGTACATGTATCCAAATATATATACACACACACACAATCACATACAGTTAATATGATTTACACAATAGATGCATTCCTGGAGGTATTGTGTAATATGATTTCTGCACAATATGAAGTTAATTTTCAATAAAATGATTTCAGTAAGATATTGATAGACTGCATTTCTGAAACTTTGTAAGCAAGAATGATTGAATTTCTTTACTGAAAAGATGGATTTCAACACAAAATTTGAGGTGAGGTGATGAGGTACATGATTGTGGCACGAGAGTGCAATAGAGACTCTAGGTGAGGCAGCAAAAATAAATGATATAGCAGTTTTTCTGAAGTGGTTCATTGAGTGACATCTGGTGGCTGCTGTACAAAAGTGAGTCACTTGAGAGATTTGGGATAAATTTGTTTGCCTTTAATTTGACTGTGAAGTCTATGTTAAAAAAATTACCTCATATTTTAGATTTATGTAATAATGCAAAATCATGTAAAACATGAGTTTTACATGCACACACACACATGGACCAATGACGGGCACCTGCAAGATGGACATCAGAGAAGAGCACCTCCCTACTGCTCATCTTCAAAATCAGATACCCTCATCTTCATTTGGAGCACATACTTCATGCTATTTGCAAGCAGACTACATATGCACTTTCATATATTCATACATACATGACTGTACATGCACATGTACAAAATTACATTGGAATTGAAGGATGGTAACCTGATACTAAAAATGATACAAATTGTGCAAGAAATATGGAGGAAAAGAATGAAGGAAAAGGAATGTAAATTATCTAGTTCAGAGGAAATGACTGAAAAAAAAGGAAAATAATGTGGGATGAGGAAAAGGGGCAGAGTGTGAGAGGTAGAATGAGAGGGAGAAATGGGAGGCAGAAAGGAGAATGAAAGATAAAAAGAAAATTATAATAGGGAGATAAAGGATGGGAAAAGACAGTTGCAAGAGACAAGAAAAAAGGGTGGGGAACAGTTTTGACTGGAAGAAGATATAGTTCTTAAGGTAGTAAGGAACAGCAGTGAGAAGAATGGAGGGAAAGAATGGCTCAGACTGAGGGAATGGATGGTAGAGGAAGGGAGGTGTTTTTGGAAAGGTGAATCTGAGGGGAAATGAGGGTATTGAAATGGAAGAGGATCTAAGAATGGTTCAGGATAGATTTGTTAGAGGACAAGTGAAGTGGATTTGGGGCAGACGGTGATGAGGAAGGTGTTTAGGAGAGGAGAGGATGGTTGTGCTGGGTAGAGGGGAACGGTAGAGGGGCTAATTACATGGTGTTGAAACATTGGCATCGTGCTGTCTTAAGGGAAACTCCAAACTCGAACTTCTCATCTGAAATACATTGAAGCACTGAAGGGTCGACATACCCCTTCTTCACAAAATTCCATGACCATCAAAATTCTTAAAGACTTTTTTTTATTATTTTCAGAAATTCAAGAACGAGTTTCCTCTTTGTCAGGCACGCATGTGCTGGGCCCTTAAGGTGCATTTGTGTATATACACATATACTGTATATCTATGTGGGAGAGAAGTATGCACATACATATACATATATGTATATATACATGAGAGGTTACTGGGCACACTCTTAAATCCAAAATGTCAGTCCCCTCTTTTGTGGATGGAAAAAGGACCGAAATATCTTCTCACCATGCCAGATCCTTGACCTGAGTTTCTTGAAAACTTTGATGTCAGAAAGGTCAACAATCTCTGCAAGGAAACGAGGTCAGGGAGCTGTAGTAGCAGTTTGTGGTTAAATACAGTTTTTGCTGTATTTTACTGTATTTTTCTGACCCCCTCCAAGAACCAATTTTTGGTTTTGAAAATGGGTCTTCATGTTCTTTCTTCTGGTTGTGGTTTTTGGGTTTTTGGTTTGTTGGGCTTCAGGAAAAAAGGAGTCTTGGGTTCTTGGTGGGTTGGAGGGAAAGGGTAGAAGGGTGGCTGAGGTTGTGGGTCGTATATCTGCTGTACTTGGAGATCAGGTGAGATCTTTTATTATACAAGAGACGGAAAAATTTTCATGTTTTGGATTTCTGGGCCTTCCGGCAAACCATGAATCACTGGAAACAGTCTTTGTCTCCTTGTTGCAAGAGGTCCACCTTGCAATCTTGCAAGGCATTCTTTAATGTATAAATGCATAGGAATCACAAAATGTGATGAAACCGAAGAGAGGCGTGAGTCACAGTAGGAGAATAAACACATATCAGTTAAGAAAGCACTGGTTCAGATGATGTTGATGTACGGGGTAGGGGTGTTGGGGGAAAATAGGGAGAGAGAGAGAGGACACATGAAGGTCCTCTTATGTCATCTGAAGGGATGTGGAGGGACGAGGGTGAAGGAGTTGAAGCCTGGGTGGTTTGGTAGGTGGATGGTTGGGTAGCCTGGCATGAGTTCATACCCAGAAGAACTGGGCTGACCACTTGCCCAGACACTGAGTGGATGGGGAGTTCAAGTTGGTTCCTTGGTGATGAGTCAAGTGTTGAGCCACATCTTTGTCGTATTCCATGTTTGCAGTACTATAGCTACATCTTTTGGTAATCTATACAATCTATCACATTAGATAAACTAGTTTGTCTCCTTTTTCACTTTTGACTTACTGTTATGGTGTATCTGCTAAGAATGTGAATAGTTGTAAGAGACAAGGAGCATTAGTCAAAATTGACAAAATTTGTAAACTATTCTGTAAATATCTATATGCTATGTCAGTGTTACTGTGGGACGTCTCATTCATTATCAACTGCAAGTTTTTCACAACTGAAAAAACCTGAGAACAAGTTATCTAAGCATAAATGAAGAGAGAAAAGCTAAATATAAAAAAAAATCTTATCCTAGATAATGCATTTATGAATTAAGCCTGAGTCTATACAAAAATGCAAAGGAAATCACTTATATCAACATACTATCAATCTAGATAAAATGAATACTATGCCATTTTTCTCTATGACACCTCAACCTGACTAGTTCATGGAATGCCTGCAGTCCTTTGGCATATAACTTCACTAAAAGTACTTTAATCTAATCTTCCTTCTCTTCTTCCTCCTCCATCTCTTTTTTATATTTCTCTCATTTCCTTCCTTCTTCACCTCCTCCTCCTCCTCTTTTTCTGATCAACCTTCCTAGCAAGTACACACCTTTGGGGTTCTTGGAGTGAATGTCATAGTCGTCTAGCTGGATGGTCGCATTGGGTCCTGATCTGATGAAGCGAACGACGTGATAGAGGCCATCGTTGATCTTGGCTTTGAGTTCACCCAGAGGATGGTCTTCCGTGCCCATGTTGTAGACCATCACCATGTTTCCTTCCACCTGGTAGGCAGATTAGTCATTATTTCATCTTTCCTAAGTGTATTCAGGGTTCATGTGAACTTTGCATTGCCATTTTGCATAACATTTGGGATTCAAAACTCACATGACACCAGACTTTGTACATATACGAATGCAAATTTGATTATTCATTATTAAATAAATCTAAATACATTTATTATCTATAATTAAATCATCTTTGCTAAGCATATTCAGGGTTCATGTGCCCTTTGCATCACCATTTTGCAAAACATTTGGGATTCTAAACTCACATGACACCATAAGTACATATGCGAATGCAAATTTTGGTCAAGTGAGCAACAAAAGTTGTCATGATGTCATTAGGTGTGGTCATATCATAGTGACATTTGCTCTTGTAACTCTTAAACATAAATGGCTTGACAAGAGGCACAAAGAGTAAAATGGTATTTATAGATGCACTTGGGAATATAGAATGCCAAAGCATGTAGCATAGCTAATTTGAATATATATGTCTGTATATAGATATCTTTAATTCATGGGTCTGTATACAATATTTGCCATATTCTTCAACAAAAATTTGGGGGTTGAGAATTCATTCAGTGTTAAGAATAATCAATACTGTGAAGTAACCTTACATAAAAGAGGCAATTCAAATAATAATGTTTCAGTCAGTATAGATTATCTTATGGTAACATCTGGCAGTGCTGACAAAAGACGACCAGAGAAAAAAAAAAAAAAAAAAATGGAATAAGATATACTAAAATGTTTACAAATGAAAAAAGTGAAGTGTAATGGAATGTATCTGTGTACTGGCAGGACTTACAAAAAAGCTACAGTAAAAAAAAAAAAAAAAAAAAAAAAAAAATTATATAAATATATATATATATATATATATATATATATATATATATATATATATATATATATACACACATGTATATGAAAATAAATGGTAGATGAATAAGATAAAGTGAAATGAAATGTCAGCAAATGGTAAAACATGAAATATAGTCAAATATGTCTGTGTGAACTTTATCTCTTCTCTTTGAGCGCGTGTGTGTACATGGTGACGGATGAAACGAACGTACGATTTCGAGTTCCATGTAGTCGTTGGAGTTCGCCGAGTCGAGTCGAAGAATGACAGCGTCATCCTGCGTCGTCATGAAGCCCAGAGCCAGGAGGTCCCGGTGCGCGTCCGGCCAACGACCCTCCGGATATTCGAAGGTTACCACCCCAGATCCGGGTCCGAATTCGTACGCGGTGGATTCTGGGAGAGGGGCGAGGGGGTCCAAGAGAGTTAAATGGGGTCCAAAAGGGTCGAGTGTGAGATGGAAATGGTGAGGAATCCCGAAGAGTTTGAAAGTTATTTTCATCGATGTCAGATGCAAAGGATTCTAGAAGCTTTGTGAATTTTAGATGACAAATATCAAACCATTCTAGAAACTTTATAGATATTAGATATAAAGGTTAAATGTACTGAGATGGGGACGATGCAGAGTCTAGGGGAGTTTGTTGTGAAGAGTTTGAAGGTTCTTTTCATCGATGTCAGATGCAAAGACTGAGGGGTCACAAAGGATTCTAGAGGCTTTGTGAATTTTAGATGATAGAGAAATATCACAGGATTCTAGAGACTTTATAGATATTAGATATGAAGACTAAATGTACTGAGATGGGATTCTGCGGAGTCTAGACGAGTTTGTTGTGAATTGGTTTAATGAAATGTTGATGATGCAGGGCCTACAAGAATTCTGGGGGTCTAGTAAGGTTAGATGGGTATTTCTTAGGAATGAAGAGACTGTGACGTCACCGGAAAGGTGGATGGAGTAAACTCGAGGGGAAGACCGAGAATGAGGTGGATGGAAGGGTAAAAAGGGGCATTAGGTATAAGATGAATGTCTGTCAAGCAAGGAAGAGAGCAGGCGAGATATAAATGTGTGTGGAGAGTGGCTGTGAGTGGATGAGAAATTAACGCTGCCCGAAGGCATTTCTTCTTGTCTGTTTTGCAATTTCTCAAGTGGAAGTGGGCAAGGGGTGGGGGGGAAGAGGATGCTGTGTAATGAAGCAGTGGGGGTTAACCAGTTTCGGCCGTCAGGCTCTATCGTGGAGGTGCTGTGTCTTCTTGCACTGCCTCTGACCCGCAAAGTGGGCGAGGACATGGATGGTCCTTTATCCACTAGGAGCTAAGCTGGATGGGTGTGGGATGGATGAAGGTTGGATGTAGTATGCTTTAATCCTCCCTTCCCCACCTTGTTTAGGCATTATCACATTGGGGTATTTTTCCTCTGACCGTTGGAACAGTTTTACAGTGCGTAACCTTCGGGAAGGAATTTGATATGCTGGAGAAAGTAATTTTCCTCTAGCATATCAAATAATATTCTATGTATTTTTGTTAAGAAAACAATATAATTTGATATATTGATTTCACGGCGAAAAAAGGATTGGAGAAGGTCGGTACCGTCAATGAACTGAAGGTTGGAGGAAAATAGCTCAATGTGATAACCCCTTTAGGGGAAACGGGCATTCTGGAATATGTATGTATTATTATGAACATTATTTAATATCAGCATGTACTCACATGAATAGATAAATTAATAAATAAACAAATAGATAATTGTTTTAAGGGGATGATATGAAATCTTACAGGATCACCTGAAAGTAAAGACAACAAATTTCACAAAAATCGTCGACTTTCGTCCGTTGGCATGACAATTTTATCCGTCGATATATTATCGACGAGTTTTCTCGTCGTGCGAAGATTAACTACAAGGAAGAAGGAAACTAGGTACTTAACCTACATAATACAAGTGGTATAATGAGTTTGTGTATTATGATAAAACATGTAGGAACCGTGACATACAGAGAGGCAAGGTACATCTTGGCACAAAACGAAAAGAAAACCAAGTTATTTGGGAAGACGACAAGATGGACCGACACGCACCGTCAGCACAGGTTGGCCCGGTATATGACGTCATGTCGCAGTTGCAAGAGTAAGAATTCCACTGCTGGACGCAGGTCCCCCCGTTCGCGCATGCGTCGTCTCTGCACTTCGTTCTGGGACCTGGTGGAGGGAAGGGGAGGCCGTTGCTCGGGTGAGTATAGCCGGGCAGAAGGGGGGAAGGCGACATGGTTGGGGGGCTAGTGTAGGTTGTTGAGTATTCTTAGATGTCAGTACTCAAGGTAAATAATAGCTACTTTTACCTATGGTGGTCAGTATCAGTAGGTGTCTACTGACCAATTGTATAACACTGAATGGTGGGGAGCTTTAAGTCAACATTGAATCATATTATTTTTGTAGTATAATTCACATAACTATACTGTAAGGGGTACACAACACAACCTTCACAAATATGTGTAGGCTAACAACAAAGCTATAGCATATGTCTTGTATTGAACATTGCAGAATTAACACTTTGTAATCGATACTACTTGGTAATTAAATCTAAAACAATTATTTGAGCTAATAATCTCTAATGGGACAGTTTCTGAGCTTCTACTATGTAACAGACATATATCACCCCTTGTTTTGAAAGGGAAAACAACAGTTTCCGAATAAAGCTTGGCAGTTTCGCAAAAGATGAGGAAAATACTGGTTACTTTTAACAACAAACTAAACAAATAACACAAATATTCACAAATCTATTCTCACTAACACCAAAATGTCGACGTCGTTAATAACGGACATCACTAACGGTCGAGACAAGTAACGGACACTGGTTAACTGTCATGTTGGTAATGGTAAAGAAGAAAATGGTGAGGATTGAGATGGAGGTGGATCTGGTCTAGTGATGATGATGGGGAAAGTGGTGATGGTGATAATTATGGCTGTGATGGTGACATTGTTGTTGCTGGGTGTGGTGTTAGTTCTGATGACTTGCATGTTGACGATAATGAATAAAATCGTATGGCGTTCAGTCATTATCACATTGGACTATTTTCCCCCCCGACTGTTGGAGAAAATTTGCAGTCCGCAGCTTTTGTAAAGAAATCTGATATGCAGGATGAAAACAAATTTCCACCAGCATATCAAATGACATTCTATGTTAAATTTCGAGGAAACAAAATAGTGTGCTATAGTGATTTGACGGTGGAAAAAATTCTGGAGGTGGGCAGTACTGTCGATTAATTGGAGATTGGAGAAAAATTAGCCCAGTGTGATAACATGTTTTGCCAGAATTAAGCCTGTAAAGGAGTTACCGTAAAGAGATTTAAAGAGACGACATTAATCCTCTTCAGCTCAAAGGGATTAGGTAACCCTATCACTAACGATACCACTAGGTCAACGTTTCCCAACCTAATCCGACCATAGCACCCGCTGTTGTCATGTCTAAGCAGTCCAGCACCCCAGTCTTCTTATTAGAAGGATAAAAGAAAGTGAAGTGTACTGCTTGATGACTTATTTTCTTGATTCCTTAGAATTTAAACAAATCAACAATATTGTTTGTAGAAGAAATAAGAACACCCTAGAAAAATAAAATAGCAAGGAAAAAGTAAAATATGCACAACTGGGTAATCAATGATACATATATCAATGTGATTTTTGTGTGCATCACTTCCCAGCACCCCCTATAATTGATTTCAGCACCCCAGGTTGGAGAACGCTGCACTTGAGGAAGTCTCTGACATCTTTGTCACATCGATACCCTTTTCTAGATTTTAGTCTGGCTAATATCAATTTTTAACGGATTTTTGGATCACCTAAAGAATTGTCACCCCAGAACGTCCACCTGAAGAACTATCACCCCAGGATAGCCCACCTGAAGAATCGTCACCCAATCTAGGTTAGGTAAGGTTAGGTATGGTTACGTGAGATGAGGTTAGGTTAGGTTACGTAAGATTAGGTGAGGTTAGGTTAGGTTAAGCTAAGTTAGGTTAAGTCAGTTTAGGAATCGTCACCCTAGGATATCCCAACCCGAAGAACTGTCACCCCAGAATATCCCACCTGAAGAATGATCACCCTATCGAAGTCTGGGGTGACAATTCTTCCAAGGGCTTTTTCCCCCTTATAAGGGAGGTAGCCAAATCAAAGATACGCAGCCACACCCACCCATACCATTCCCATCTACCACCAGTTTCAGATTACTTAGTCCAGCTGACGAGGAACTACCTGAGGAAGGGATCCAGTAAGCGAGGAACTACCTGACGAAGGGATTCGAGGACGAGGAGCTACCTGAAGAAAGGGTCGAAGGTCGAGGAACTACCTGAAGAAGGCGTCGAAGGTCGAGGAACTACCTGACGAAGGGATCCGAGGACGAGGAACTACCTGACGAAGGGATCCGAGGACGAGGAACCACCTGACGATGGGATCCGAGGAGGAGGAACTACCTGACTTAGGGATCCGAGGACGACGAACTTACCGTCGCAGCCGGCGATGACCATGGTGGATCGGTCGAGGACGTCCTTGCCCGCCGGGTCCGGGGACTCCCCGTTGAGGTCCAGGGAGGCGATGCAGCCCTCGAAGCCCGTGCGGGAGTTGATGTGCCGGGGCAGGTCTCCGTACATGTCCGGTCGAACTCCGCCTGCGGGAGGAAAGACATATCCGGGTGAGGTACTGCTGGTCTACCCGTGGGAGGGGGAGGGCGAAGGAGAAAAGGCGAGGGAAATGAGGAGAGAAGGAGGAGGGGGAGTAGGAAGAAGAGGAGGAGGCAGAGAAGGAAGAAGGAGAGGAGGGGGGAAGAGGTAGAGAAGGAAGAAGAGGAAAGGAGAGGAAGAGGCGGAGGTAGAGAAGGAAGAAGGAGAGGAAAGGGAAGAGGGGGAGGAAGGGGA
This sequence comes from Oratosquilla oratoria, assembly GCF_046742065.1. Classification (NCBI taxonomy): domain Eukaryota; kingdom Metazoa; phylum Arthropoda; class Malacostraca; order Stomatopoda; family Squillidae; genus Oratosquilla; species Oratosquilla oratoria. Next base: position 49,605,790 of record NC_134785.1, on the reverse strand, counting down.
AAGAGGTGGAGTAGGAAGACGAGGAGGAGGGAGAAGAGGAAGAGGAGAAGGTGGAGAAGGAAGAGGAGAAGGCTTCACAGTACAGAAAAACGACCCGAGTCAAAAGAGCGATGTTGAGGCTGCCAGCCAAAGTATGTCCATAAATTCTAAAAAAAAAAAAAAAAAAAAAAAAAAAAAAAAAAAAAAAAAAAAAAAAAAAAAAAAAAAAAAAAAAAAAAAAAAAAAAAAAAAAAAAAAAAAAAAAAAAAAAAAAAAAAAGAAAGAAGAAAGAAAATAGAGAGAGAGAGAGAGTTCTTTTTTTAGAGAGAGGCACAATAAACTCAGAACAAAAGTGTTTTCTTGGACTTCGAAGAAACGTTCGCATAAGCTCTTGGAAGACGTTTGTTCAAAGCAAGAGAACGTTTCTGATCAAATGCTGTTCTCCTAAAGAACTTACGAATATGTATACACACGCACGCGCGCACGCACAATCACACACACACACACACATATATATATATATATACATAAATATATATACATATATGCAAAAATATCACAAAACCACGTGATCCAATAAATTGCTGAATAACCACAAAGGAAACCGGAAAAGAAGCTAAAATTCGCAAGCGCTTTCGTGATATTTCACATCTGGGTATTTCTTTGAAGATGTGAAATATCACGAAAGCTCTTAGAAATTTTAGTTTATTTTCTGGTTTCCTTTATGGTTATTCAGCAATATATATATATATATATATATATATATATATATATATATATACATATATATACATATATATATGTATATATATATATATATACATATATATACATATACATAGTTTTAACATTAAACGTATGCAAAACAACTTGCGCTTTCAACAAGAGAAGCCTTTTGAAACGTGTGCAAGGTATGAAAGAACTCTAGCTAACGTTTGTAGTGATCAGGGTCTTTCGAAACGTTTGTGTATTTGAGAGTAAAGCTCTGAATCAACGTTCGAGTCCATTGCAACGTTTGTGAATAATCAGGACAAGAAACGTTTGCCTCGTCAGGAGAGGCTGAACGTCGCGCCCTTCCTCCTCCTCCTCCTCCTCTTCCCTTCTGAAGTGGAGAGGACTCGAGCGGATTATACTGCAGGAGAAACCCTTGTCCTCCACACCGAGGAGGAGGAGGAGGAAGAGAAAGAGGAGGAATATGACGACAAATAGAAGGAACAGGGTGAGGGGAACAGGAGGTGCAGAAGAAAGAAAAGCAGTAGGAGGAAGAAAAGGAGTATGACGAGGAGGATGAGGATGAGGAGGAAGAAAAGGTGAAGGAGGAGCAGGAGGAAGAAGAGGAGGAGGAAGAAGAGGAGGAGGAGGAAGAAGAGGAGGGGGAAGAAGAGGAGGAGGAGGAGAAAGAGGAGGAGGAGGAGTCTATTGGTGCAGCTGTGCGATGTAGTGTAGTAATAAAAATGTGGTCACGAGCGGAGTTCGGGCTAAGAGGATCACTGCTCGATCTCCAAACGTCACCATTGCCTCGGGGACTCCAATACACACCACCTCTCTCCCTCTCTCTCTCACTCACTCACTCACTCTCTCTCTCTCTCTCTGATTGCAGGATTCTGTTGGTGTCGGTGTTGGTCTGATGTTAATGGTGTCCTCTGATGAGACAAATGTTCTGTTGCCAGGCATGTGTTGGCAGGATATGTTGGGCAATGGGGAGAGAGGGAGGGGGAGAGAGAGAGAGAGAGAGAGAGAGAGAGACATCTTGGGTTCAGCCCGGAAACCGAATGCCTGTCCCCAGGAACCCCCAAGTCCATAAGAGACCCGACGAAACGTGACACTTCTCGACCGAGAGAGTTCGACTCACCGAGGTACAGGTTCCCGTGAAGATCGAGGTTCTCGGTGGATCCCGCGTTCGTGACGGTGGCGAGTCGGTCGTCGACCATCAGGGTGTGTTGTTTGGGCGACGGTCGTCCCACGGTCACCGCGTGCCAGCGGTTGTCGTTCAAGGTCGACTTGTTGTTGTCGCGCATGCGCACTGGGCCGCTCCCGAGGTTGAAGACGAGGTTGACGTGGCCGTTGATCAGTTCGATGGCGATGAAGTCGTGGACTGTTGGAGGAAAAGGTCTCAGTGACAGATCGAGGGGCATTCGACGACTAAGGTAATGAAGGGAGAATTCGACGACTATGGTAATACAAGGAGTATTCGACCAGTGGATTGTAGAAGAGGGGGGGGGGGAAGGGGCGACGACCCCGGACATTCAAATGAGGAGGAGCATCCAATAAGATCGTTTGGGGGAAAACAATTAGTAAATTTGATTGATTTCTATTCAAATCGAAGAAAGTGTTTATTTTATGTTTCATCGGAGTTTACATATTCAAACTATCTTCCTTTCCCATAATATTTCTCAGTAGTAGGTCTTGTACTTGAACCTTTATGTTTTCAACTAGTGTAGTATTATGACGTGCATTCAATGGGCAAGATTATTCGATGAGTGAGTCATTTGAAAAAATATTTAACGACTATGGCAATACAAGGTGTATTCAACAACTAAGGTAATATCAACCAGGTGCATTCAGCGGATGAAGATTATATAACAAAAAAAAAATCCCCCTTCTCCCCTACTACTAGGACCACCACTACAGTAAACCTTCGATATAACGGATCTCGATATACCGGATATCGGATATAACGGACAAAAAATCTGACCGGACGAACCCTCGTTATAACGGATTTTCGTCCGTTATAGCGAGGGATCCTCGGTTATAACGGATCTTGGAATATAACGATAGACCCCTGTCCCCATATCGTCCGTTATATCGAGAGTTTACTGTACTACTATTCGTACTCTGGGCGCCACCCACCTTTCCCCGGGTTATACATGATGAGCCCCGAGGGTTGAAGGGTTTTGAACTGGAAGTAGATGTTCGTGGAGGAGTAGGCCTTCAGCTGCGGCAGGGACACGTAGGAGGCCGCAGACTTGAAGGTCACAGGGTGATGGACCACCTGGGAGGTCTTGCCGAACTTGGCTGTCACCTGTGGGAGAGCAGAAGGATACAGAGAGTGAGCACAGGGGGAGGTTCTCCTGTTGAGGACTCGCTGTCATACGCTCACTCACCATGTCCAAGTCCATGAAATGTCTGAGTTATTCAGTGGGTTATCCTGTAGTCGTGGCCGGATTCTTTGGGGAGATAGAGAGAGAGAGAAAGAGAGAGAAAGAGAGAGAAAGAAAGAGAAAGAGAGAGTCATTCAGTGGGTCATCCTGTAGTCGTGGTGGGATTCTTTAGAGAGAGAGAGAGAGAGGGAGAGAGAAAGAGACAGTCATTCAGTGGGTCATCCTGTGGTCGTGGCCGGTTTCTCTGGGGCCGCTGATCCCCAGCAAACAGGAGAGATGAGGTGATCAATATTTTGGTAGACGGATTAACGTTTTTCGCAACATTTCGAGCTCCACGGGGTCGAAAAAATCATATATCGACAGGAAAACTGAGATCAACGTATTTTCAATATAACACTCCCCCCCCCACCCGTAGCTATTGATGAAAACAATCTTCTCTTCTTTTTTTGCAAGAACTCGTCTACTGTGATGTCGAGGGTCATTTCCCTCCGCCAGCGGCAGATCGCATGGCATCGCCCTTTGCCAAAGGAGGTCAATTACCTCGCCACGCGAAGATTCCTTTGTAGCCTCCCCCCCTACCCCCTACCCCCTCCTCCAGGCTCGTGTTGCAGCGTTACCTCATCACTCTTGCAACATTCCAATGGCGCTTTTCAATATTGACTCCTCCTCCTCCTCCTCCTCTTCTGTCTCTTCCTCCTCTTTTTTCCTCTGTCGTAACAATACACTGATTAAAGTGTCCTTCCCTGTCTCTCCCTCTCTCTGTCTCTCGCCGTCAGCACTGCACCATCGTGAACTTGCAACCTTTCACGTGTTACAGACTTCGAAGGGTTCCTCGAAGTGAGATGGCCTCTTCCTCGTGGCACTTTCAGCCCGAGTGCCAGAGTGCCAACCTCGAGACGCAGGAGACGGGCACCAGGTTCCCCAGATGAAGCCACCATACGGAAGACACAGGATCTTCCATCAGAGGTTCTTTACTGGGGTTCTGTGATCCTCAACTGGAGTTCTTTGGAGTTCTATGGGACTTCAGGAATAGCCAAGGGTTCTTGTAGATTAAAAAAAAAAAAAAAAAAAAAAAAATCTCCTTTCTATAGTCCATCGACTCTAACTTGAGCCTCTTGGCGTGGACCGGGGAAACCCCAATTGTTGACACATCTAGCGGTGACTTGCGCATGGCGACCTGTCTCACTGTTAGTCTGTGCTTTATTTCTTTATGAAATATATCTACATATTCATAATACGACTGCATGGTGTCAGGAATGGCTTGGGTTTTGAGGGAAAGACAATACTCTGTAAACTTTCCATTTCACTTGGGACATGTCACGAACCACGTGACCAAGTGAAATATAAATTTTACAACACCGGGCAACGCCAAAGGGCTCAAGTTAGATTCGATAGAGTATACCACCTCTGTACCTCCATCTCTTCGGCGCGATAGCGTCTCCGAAGATAGAAGCGCTGGTTATCGCTGAGGAGATCCGAGGCAAAGACCAGTGACAACTGGTGGATGCGACAACTCCACAGAATCTCTTCAAAGAGGGACAAAGGGGGTTAAATTTGTGGCCGTTGTCGGTTTCCGAAGGGCAGCGGGTCTTCAAGACCCAAGGCAACGGATTGAGTGATTGAGATGGAATGCTGGAATCGACTTTGGTTGTGCAGAACATCATCAACTGTGTGTCAACCTGTTCAATTAATAAATTGTTCACCCCCAGTGAGTCTCCTTAAATATTTTATTCTGGCCGACGGCAGTCGATTTTATTCAGCTAAAAAAGAGCAACGGGGAGCAGCATCGAGACCCGCGACCTCCAGGTAATCGGCAACGGTTTCCTTTCCTTCCCAACTGTACCTTCCTCCAAGGACCAATGACGGGCACCTGCTTGGGGTGACCCTGCAAGATGGACATTTTCAAAACCCGCCCACCTCCAAAAGGAGGTGCAGCCTTGAGGGGCTGACACTTGGTCTCTGGAGTGGACCCAAGGTCTCTCTCTCTCTCTCTCTCTCTCTCTCTCTCTTTCTCCCTCTCCCTCTTTCCCCATCAACTTCAACTGTATTTCTTAACAGCTTTTCGTAGATGGACATTTGATCCCCTCTTTCTGCAACTTTGAGCCGATGGCATAAAAACTGTCCCATATTGACGCAACACAGAAAACGGAACGAAGTTCCTGCCCAAAGAGATCCGTGGGAGGGTCCCAGGATCGTTGCCGGCCACTGCGGGGATGCGGATGTTCCACTTAGTGAAACTTAAGTGAACAATTATGGTTATTATTCTCTTTATGATTAACATCATTATCATTACTGTTATAATTATTATCATCATTATTATTATTATTAATATTATTATTATTGTTGTTATTAATATTATGGTTATTATAATTTTCATTGTTTTATATATAGATATATATATATATATATATATATATATATATATATATCAACCACAATTAGTTTAATTCTAAGCCATCAGCGTCGAGGATCTTGAGAAGGCATCCGTGCAGAAATTGATACGTGATACATATAAGGACTCGAACCTCCGCTAGCACGTAACAAGTGACAGTGGCACACATATATATATATATATATATATATATATGTATATGTATATATATATATATATATATATATACACATGTATATATACATATATATATACATATGTATATATACATATATATGTATATATATATATATATATATATACATATGTATATATATATATGTATATATACATATATATATATATATATATATATATATATATATATATATATAACCACAATTCATTTGAAATTTAAGACATCAACGTCGAGTAACTCGAGGAGGCATACATGCAGGAATTGATACGTGGTACAGCTAAAGACTCGAACCGACGCTAGCACGTAACAAGTGATAGTGACACACACACACACACACACACACACACACACATGTATATATATAATATGTATAATATATATATATATATATATACATATATACTTTTTTTTTTTTTTTTAATACCAACCTCCATGTTCTCGATGTGTCCCGTCCTGGCCATCTCGAAGAGATGAGCCCCGTTGAGGATGAGGTTCTGCATTTGGCCGATGAAGGGCGGGTTGTAGGCGAGGACCTCCGCCTGGGGACCGCCCCCGTACGTGTTCCTCCAGATGCTGTTCGAACTCCCGGAGGAGCTCGAGAACTTGAAGGTCGTGTTGTCCGGGATGAAGGCCACGAAGACGTGGCGGTACTCCAGGATGCTGTGCCGGCCCATCGTGTGTGCTGGAAAGGAGGGAGCGCGATCCGGTAGTTAGCCAACGGTAAGAAGGGAGAGAGAGAGAGGGAAAGAGAGGGGGGAGAGACAGAAGGAAAGAGGGAGAGAGAGGGATGGAGAGAGAAAAGAGAGAGAGAATGAATGAGAGATAGAGAGAGAGAAAGATAAAGAAGAAGAGAGAGGAGGAGAGGAAGAGACAGAAAAAGAGAGAAAAGAAGAGAGAGATAGAGAGAAAGAGAAAGAAGAAGGAAGAGGAGGAGAGAGAGGAAGAGACAGAAGAAGTGAGAGAAGAAGAGAGAGATAGAGAGAAAGAGAAAGAAGAAGGAAGAGGAGGAGAGAGAGGAAGAGACAGAAGAAGTGAGAGAAGAAGAGAGGAAGAGAGAGAGAGAGATAGAGAGACTGAGAAACGAAAGAAAAGAAAAGAAAAAATAGCAACAACACAAATCTTCCGTAAGAAGAATCACCGAATAATCGATGATATAATTAATTATATTAACAATTCTGCTTCATCATTGACCGGAATATCAATATGACTCCAAATGATACAATATTTCCAATTTGAGCGCGTGAGCCCTCTACCAGCTCGAAATTATGTAAAGATTTCTCACACTAATTGCACAAAACTACACTCGCAATTCTGAAATTGCATCTTTTACTATCTCAGCCACACAAGAGCTCTCTTTTACTATCTCAGCCACACAAAAGCTCTCTTTCTCCTACAAAGAGCGTGCAGAGAGAACCTCTTGGTAAGCCTTAACAAGCTTCTAGAACGTGTTATAACATGTGTGAGGTCAAACAAGGGCGCCTGTCAGTTGACTATGTGAGACGGTCTATGGTAACTACAGAGAGAGAGAGAGAGAGAGAGAAAGGGCAGTCCAAAATCTCATTGGACGTGGCCAAGGAAGTCCAATTTATTCTTTTAAGTGAGATAAAAAAAAAAAAGCCGATTTGATCATTTCTGTACTTTTGTAATCGCCGTGTGATCAAACAGGACGCGTTGATATCCAAAATGATGTCATGTACATGCAATCCTGACATCAACGACCTGATATGTGACGTCACTAGTATGACGTTACTATACTTCTTCCATTATCTGGTGACCCATAGGATGTGGCCGGCAAAACCAGCAGCGTTGCTACGTCTAAACTATCTCCAATGAAAACGGTGGAGAGACCGTTTTCTCTATATTTCCATGTATGACCGGTATAATTAAAGAGACTGCAAGCGGCCCGAAGACCCGCACTCAACTTCTCTATGTAATTATTACCCCCCAACCCCAACCCCACGGAAATTCCCAGGTCGGGAGCCGGGGCAACGTCGCCTGACCTGAGATGACACATCGCTTAACAAGTCTCTTCTTTTCTTTACATATATAACAATTACTCATATCACCTGCCATTTGATGAAAAAATCAATATGATTTAGAATATTCCATGTTAACATACTTGGGGTAGTGGACAGCTTCCGGTATATGCTGAATGTTTTGATTCAGGACGTGACAACGCGGCAGACAACACCTTGTGGGTCACGAGATAATGGAAATAGTCTAGAATAGCGTCACTCATTCCTTTGAGTGCGTGGAGTCCATCTTAAATGCATAAAACTGGCCGGCGACAGGCAGAAGAAAATATTGCGAAAATGTTCACCTCAATGACAGTCTTTAAAACACTGGTTCTGGCTGCCACCAGACGATTTTATTCAGCTAAGTGGACTGGGTGGACTCGAGTGGAGGAGGAGATGGACTTCGAGGACTAAGTAGAAACTGACAGATTGCGAAAGTACGGCTGACAGATGCTGACAGACACGGCTACGCAGTGAAGGCAATGTACATTAGCAGCAAGCACCCTGGTCCCGTCTACAGTAGGGCCTACAACTCCACAGGACTAATCTGCCTTAAGTGCGAGCTTAGCGGGCGTCTACTCCTCGAGGAGGAGGAGGAGGTGGAGGGATGGTGTTTGTGTGTGTCTCTACCGAACTCGAACTCGTCTCCTGGTCATTACCTTCTGCGTCATCGATCCATCGGTAGTTGTGTTGCCAGTACGTACCTAGCTGAGGAGACTCGTTGTCTACTCTTAAGGTCAGCTGGATGGCCCGACGGCTGAAGCGGACTGTGTGCCACTGGTCGTCGTTCAGGCCGTGGCCCGCGTGGACCACCTGAAGGAGGGGGGTAGGGAGGGGGGGCGAGAAGAATGGCCCGTGAGTGATTATACATATACATAGTTACATATATACACACATACATGCATGCGTGCATGTACACTTATATACATATACACATACATGCATGCATACATATACACTTTTATACATACATACTCACATATATACATACATACATAAATGCATACAATACATCCATACATGCATGAATACATACATACATACATACATACATGCATACACAGACTCACATGCACACACATGCATACATACATACATACACACACACACACACACACACACACACACACACACACACACACACACAGTCATAAATAAATGCATACACACGCATGTACACACACACACATACACACACACACACACAAACACGCACACACACACACAAACACGCACACACACGCGCGCGCGTACACACACACAGTCACAAATACACCCACACACGTACACACACGCACACACATACACGTACATCCACCCACACACCTACACACCTCTTAAGTGATTGACAAACGCAGCGACAAGCGCAAATTAGCGTCTGCGGTTGGAAGTTGGATATCTGGAGAGGAGAGGTAAAAAAGGGGAACAACGATTGGGCAAACTTTGACATTTTGCCATTCTTGCCATCGCCGCTGCCGCCGCCGACGGAATGAGAAGTGGCAGCGGGGAGGGAGGGAGGGGAGGGGACGGCGGGGATGGGGGATGGGGGAGGGGGGAAGGAGTGAGGAGGGTAGGACGCTCAGGGAGCGAGGATGAGGGTGAGAGTGAGGTTGAGGAATAGGTGTACTGATAGTATCATCATCATCATTATTACTGTTACTATTATTATCAATATTATTATTATTATGAATATCATTATTGTGAATATTATCATCATCAATATTATTATCATTATTAAATATCATTATTAAATATTATCATCATTATTATTATTACAATTAATACGATCATTGTTATTATTATTATTACTATTTTCATCATCATTATTATTTCGATTATCATTATCCTTACTCTCATCATTATCATTTCTAGTAGTAATAACAGAGGCAAATATAGTAATAGTAGCAGTAGTAGTTGTAGTAGTAGTGGTAGTAGGAGGAGGTGGAGGAGGAGGTGGATTACGTGGAAGATGAGGACAAAGAAGAACAGGAAGAGGAGAAGAAGGAGGAGGAAGAGGAGGAGGAAGAGGAGGAGGAGGAAGAGGATGATGATGATGAGGAGGAGGAGGAGGAGGAGGAGGAGGGGAGGATCACGTGGAAGATGAGGACGAAGAGGAACAGGAAGAGGAGAAGGAGGAGGATGAAGAGGAGGAGGAAGAAGGAGGAAGAAGAGGAGGAGGAGGAGGAGGAGGAACAAAACGAAGAAGAGCTGCTGTGCCCTCACCTTGTCCCGATCTCCGAGTTTGACGGTGAGTCTGACCCTGCCGGAGTGGAGGGCGAGCTCGAGCTTGTCGGAGGACATGGCGGTGGTGGTGGCGAGGAGGAGCCCCGAGGGTCGAGACGTCTTGAAGCGGAGGGAGATGTCTTCGGCCTGCGTCCGCGACTCCTCGCCCATCGACATCCGGAGGTACTGCATCCCGTCGAAGCTCAGCGTCGAGGCCTCTGCAGGAGGGAGGGAGGGAGGGAGGGACGAGGGTTACCTGCTTCGAGGACGACCTATTTTTTTAGTTTTGGATGGGTCGATTTTCTTTTTTTTTAAGTTTTGGGTAGTGTTTTTTTTTTTAGTTTTGGATTTTTTTCTTTAGTTTTTGGATATTTTTTTTTTAGCTTTGGATTTTTTTGGATAGGCTTTTTTTTAGATTTTTTTTTCTTAAGTTTTCGATTTGCGTAAACCGAAATGATATTTTTACAAACACGACCCAGACAAATATAACCAAAAAATAATATACAAATAAAATAAGATCTATAGAGGACAAGTACGACCTGGCATCTCGACCTCGACCTGGAGGCTCACCTTTGCCGCAAGTGGGACCCACGAAGGAGGTGTGCGCGCAGTCGCAGATGAATCGGCCCCAGCCCTGGGAGCACGACCCTCCGTGCATGCACGGCGTAGAGGTGCAGCTCCCCCCGTCGCTGTGACACCACGTTACGATCGACCCTGGACAGAGGGGAGGAGGAGGAGGAGGAGACGTTATTGTTGTTACTTATCATTATCGTTATCTTTACCACTAGTTATCATCATTGTTATTATTAGTATTTATTATCATTGTTATCATTATCTTTTTCATTATTATTATTATCACCATTATCATTATTATTATTATATCAATATTCACAGTTATTATTATTATCATTACTATTAATGGATAGGGGGTAAAGGTAACACGGGCTGAGGGAAATACTTTAAGGAATAAAAGTATTTCCCTCAGCCCGTGTTCCCTTTACCTCCTATCCACATTTGTCACAATGTATACACATTACTATTAATATTATTATTGTCATCATCATCATTACTATCATCATTAACTTGTTATTTTGGCTACCAGCGACATGTGTGTGTGTGTGTGTGTGTATTCACTTGGTCTTTGGATCACGTGTTGGACTCGTGATCGACAGCAATTTCCCTCCTGGAAGAGAGCCCAGAGCTCTTTGGTCCGATCTATGCACACACACACACACCCACACCCACACCCAACTCCCCGCCCACGAGAGTCAGAGTAACGACCCGAAGCGCAGCGGTACCGAAATAATTTCGCCCCTGGGCAGGATTCGAACCAAGAACTACGGGCCACTATGGTGGCAGTTCAGCGCTCTACCAACTGCGCCACCGAGTCGTGTGTGTGTGTGTGTGCGCGTGTGGATTTGCCCCCTTTTGGTGCCGCCTGGCAATTCCATTGTTGACCCTGTTTCCTTACCCGAATCCTGGCGTTTGGCGTAAGAAGCGAGGTCAGCCACTTGACCGTTGATGACCAGGTCCCTCATACAGCCGACGTACCCGAAGCGAAGTCGCCCACTCCAAAGCTCGGGGGGCACCGTCATTCCCACGCCCACCCCGCCCACGTACAGGGCGCCCTCCAGGTCCAGCTGGTGGGAGTCGCCTGTGGGCGGATGGGAGGGCGGGGGGAAAGAAAACGGAGTGTGAGTTTGGATTTTTTTTTGGGGGGGAGGGAGAGGGAGGAATGGAGGGTTCGAATCCCGCACCTTTAGGCTATGTGAATAAAATCTCCTGTTCTCAACTAGAATGAAATAGATGGAATATGTTACTATTTTAAAGGTATCAAAGAAAATGGGATACTTGAGACATCACAGAAAATGGGACAAAGCGAAAATGGTAACTAAAGAAAATGTATGTATAAGTAATTATAAGTAATGATAAGTAATTAAGTGAAAGTGAAAGAGAACATTCCTGAGGAAGCAGAAAACGAAGTTTGGAAAGAAAATGGGATACAGCGGCCGATGCAGAAGAAAATGGGCCTTGGATGGTGTACATGACGTAAATAATCATTAGGATCTTCTTTTTCAATAAATACGTCATGAAAAGTGACGAATAAAAAAACTGAGAAGATGGTCTGGGAAGAAGAGGAGGAAGAGGAAGAGTGGAAAAAAGATAAAGAAGAGGAGGAGGAAGATAAGGAGGGGAGGAGAACGAGTAGCAAGAAGAGGAGTAGGAAGAAAAAGAGGAAGAGGAGGAAGAAAAGGATGGGGAGGAGGAAGAAAAGGAGAGGGAAGAAAAAGAGGAGGAAGAAGAGAAGAGAAAGAGGAAGAAGATAGGGAGAGAAGAGGAATTAGTAGAAGGAAGAGTAAGGGTGGAAAGAAGAAATGGAAGAGGAGGAGTTAAATAAAAATCCTACACCCTTTGCCCTGCGTGTCCGCAAAGCCCAGACAAAGCGGTAGTCCCCGGGAGGTTTCGGGATTCGAACCGAGGTTGGGGGAGGGAGGTCGACCTGGAAGTCTCCTCACCCGGAGTGGTGAAGTCGTTGGCCACTTCGTCGACAGTGATGCGTCCGTCCTTGGCGTCTCGGTTGAGGGTGACCTCGTGCCAAGTGCCGTCGTCGATCCTCCGGTTCGTGGCCTTCACCCGGCGCGACCCCGACCCGAGGTTCAGCTGCAGGTAGACGTGGCCCTCCAGGAGCTCGAGCGCGAAGAAGTCGCCCTTGAGGAACGTAGGTTGAGGAGATGCGAGATATATATATATATTTTTTTTGTGATTATTTTTTTGTGATGAAAATATTTTGTGTGTGTGATAAAAATGTTTTTTTTTGTGATGAAAATATTTTTTTTTGTGATGAAAATATTTTTTTTATGAAATGTATTTTTGTGATGAAAATCTGTTTTATTTTTTGTGATGAAAATCTGTTGTTGTTTTTTTTGTGATGAAAATTTATTATTTGTCTTCCTAACGTTACCATGTGACCTAATCTCCCTATTCAAGAATTTTTGACAAAACTAACCACTTGAAAATAACAAACAATAAAGCATGGAAATATTTTGTTGACAATATCAGGGATAATACCAATACAATAACTATCAATAACTGTCTATTGTATGGACAATAACCTACTGGATAAAGGACTCTTATCATACCGGTTAAAAATAACTTTACTAAGTGGTACTGCGAGCGGTGCAGCCCTATAGGCTGGCACTCGATCCCCAGCCCAAGCCTGGATCTTAACTAGGAAGTTGTTGCAAGATTCACATTAAATCAACAATAAATGAAACCAGTAATTAGCTAATCAATTAATGGTTAGTTAATTAACTTACCTGCGCGGAGAGAGCGCCTGAATTGTAGAGTAGAAGACCATTCGGTTCTGTCGTTCTGATCTTGAAGCTGACGGATCCTTGGCGAGGTGCCTCCCATGACGGAAGAACCTACAAAAGTCACCAAAATCCCTCAGGAAAGCTCGTAGAGGCGGTGGATATTGCAAAGGGAGTGGGGACGAGAGGACGTGGAGAAGCTCGCAAAGGCATCTTCCTTTCTACTCTTCTTCGTTTTATTAAGGAAACTTATTACTCGGGGTATTTGATTTCCGTGATCGGGTGTGACGCGGCGACATGACGTCTCAGCGCGTGCGACATGACGTCATGACGTTTGCGGAGGTCCGTTGGTCTTTTTCGATAATTAAACGAAAATAAGCTCTCAGGATGGTGCCACGTTTTCATTATTTTCTTCTGGGTAACGCAAGATTGATTTAATTCCGTCGAAAGGGCAAACTTAACTGAATAAAATCATCTGGCACTGGTCAAAATTAAATATACGAATATGCAACCGTACTTCATCTTTCGTTTCAAGTTGCCAGATTCCTCAAGACAAAGAAATTACTCCCAATGAGCATTAAACATTTAATTCTGTTTTTTGTCAAACAATATCATTAACGTGAAGAGGACGCGTGGGTATTAGATGTACATGACATGGAAACGACCAATCGAGATGATTCAATCAGTTAATAGATGAAATAGATGATTGATTATTAAAAAAATCGATATTATAAGAAAGCCGTTATAACATTAACTGGTAACTCTTTGATATCATACTCGCAGGTGGATGTAGTTCACGTAAAAACAGTAACAAATGAACAATTCAAGCGGTTTGATCTTATACTGTATATGTCTGTATGTATGCATACACACCCACCCACACACACACACACACACACACACACACAAATATATATATATATATATATATATATATATTTAATATGTGTGTGCATACATATGCCAAGGCTTTTTCCACTTTACAAAGGGGATAGCTGTGTCCAAATATACATCCATCCTACACTTGTCAAAAATACATCCAACAACTATTCTTTGTTCCTCCTACCTTAGCAACTCTTGGGTTATCCCTCTCCCCCGCCACATTGCTCGGGGGACAGTAAGGCACAGCATCTCCACTGCAGACCCGACCGCCTTGGCTGGTCTACCCCCACAGCTTCAGTGACATTGCAACCCCCCTCCCTTTCCCGCCTCATCCACTCGAGAGAAGGAAAACAACATCCATTCGTGCCGCGTCATTTTCTCATCCATTTACATCCACTCTCCATTCCCATCTTCCGCACTCTCTATTCTTTACTCGACAGACATTCCTCTTGCATCTAATGCCCCTTTATCCTGTCTATCCATCTCCTTTTTGGTCTTTCTCTCATGATCTCTTTGTTCACAAACTTTTTTACTAGTCTTTCCTCATTCTTTAGTCCTTCTTCACTCATTCTTTCCATATGCCAAACCATCTTACCGTTCCTTGACCAAGACTTTGGGCCAACTCTCTCTGCCTCACTTCTCACATGATCCCTGTCATAATCCTTAAACACTTCAGCTTTAACACGTTAAAGTTTCTCCTTTCATCATTAAAGTTCCAAGTTTACGCTCCATAAAACGCCGTGGGCACAAACCATCTTTCGAAAGTCTTCTCTTTATGTTCACTACAATATATCTATTTCTCATGACACTTTTCAGCCCCAAAAGATGTTTTCACCAATTGCCTTAGACCTCTCTCTGATCCAGCCACAACCGGAGTGTCATCCGCAAACAACAACTGGCTCACTTATTCCGTAAAATATCTCAAAAACTGATTATCTTATACAGACCACCACAAGAATCCGTGAGAATTATATCTAACCAAATATCTATTGTGCCAACGAGACTGGAAAGGAGTTTAGGAGGATGTAGACGGTTAGAGATAGAGGGAGAAGTAGATAGAGAAATAGAGAAAGAAAAACAGATAACTATGGAGAGAGAGAGAGAGAGAGAGAGAGAGAGAGAGAGAGAGAGAGAGAGAGAGAGAGAGAGAGAGAAAGAGAGAGACATGCCCTGAACTTGAAACGGCATCCGCCTCCTCCTCTTCCTCCTCTTCTTCCTCCTCTTCTTCCTCCTCCTCCTCCTCCTCCTCCTCGTCTGACACTAACTTTGGCTCTTTGTATCGCCTAGGACGTATTGGCACAGCGGCACCCCTGCCGAAGGAGGAGGAGGAGGGGGAGGGGGAGGAGGAGGAGATGGAGGAGGAGAAGGAGGAAGAGGAGGGGGTGCAGGACGAGAAGCAGAATGCTAAGGAGGAGATTAAGGATGAGGACGAAGAGGAGGAAAATAAGGAGAGGACGAAGAGGAGGAGGAAATTAAGGTGGAGGAGAAGGGGGAGATAAAGAATGAAGAGGAGGAGATGGAGGGAAAGGAGAGGGAGGAAGAGCAGAATGGGAAGGAGAGAGGAGAAGAGGAAGAAAAAGAAAAGGAAGAAAAAGAAGGAGGAGAAGAATAAGAAGAGAAGAAGAAAAGGGGAAGAAGGGGAAGAAGAAAAGGAAGAAGAAGAAGAAGAAGAACAGGAAGAAGATGAAGAAGAGGACCAAGAAGAAGAAGTAGAAGAAGAGAAGGAGGAGGAGAAGAGGAAGAATAAGAATAAGAAATAGAAGACGAAAACGAAGAAGACGACCAATAAGAAGAAGAAGAAGAAGAAGAAGAAGAAGAAGAAGAAAAAGGAAAAGCAGATGAAGAAGAAGGAAAAGTAGATGAGGAAGAAGAAGAGGAAAAAGAATAAGAAGAAGAGGACCAATAAGAAGAAGAAGAAGAAGACGAAGAAAAAGAAGATGAAGGAGTAGATGCAAAAGAAGAAGAAAAGGCAAAGAAGGAGATGAAGAAGAAAAAAGAGGAAAGAAGAAGACGTAGAGGAAGAAGAAGAAGAAAAGATAAAGAAGAAGAAGAAACTGAAGAAGAAAAAAGAAAAAGAAGAAGAAGATGTAGAGGAAGAAGAAGAGGAAAAAGAAGAAGAAACTCGGTAATCTGTCTCCCAGGATCCGGAGGGGGTCTAAGGGGTCTAGGTGGGGGGGGGGGACAATCGGCGTCCAGCTAATTGGTTTCCGATGTGACGTAGCCCAAGAGGAGGAGGAGGAGGAGGAGGAAGAGAAGGAGGAGGAGGAGAAGGAAGAGGAGGAGGAAGAGGAGGGAAGATAGTTATTGGTCACGTAGAGCGATAGGCAGGGAGAAGTGTTGTAGTGTAGGGTTTCTGTACCTTTCTCTCTCTCTCTCTCTCTCTCTTTCTCTCTATCTCTCTCGCTTAAACCCTTCCGTACCATGGGGTCCTCTATTTCATTCATACCCGTGACATCCCCTTCCGGTGTCAAAAAAAAAAAAAAAAAAAAAAAATAGAAGACATGGACCAGATATCAAAGTGCATGTGTATTTGTTTATCGATTTTTATTATATTCAGAATGGGTACATACGTACATACACACGTCTACATGCAAACATACGCGCGTACACATTTGCACGCATGCACACGCACACACACGCACACATACACGCGCGCGCACACACACACACACACACACACACACACACACACACACATTTAAGCACACACATACACATGCACATACACACAAACACACATACACACACACACGCACATACACATACACACAAACGTACATACACACGCACACGCACATACACACGCACACACACACACGCACATACACACACGCACATACACACACAGGAACACACGCAAAGCAAATCACTATTGACTCAAGTTATGTAAAGAGGAGTTCCGACTGACCCCAGCCAAGGTCAAATCATTTCTGATCCTAAGTGCACAAGACAATGACGAAGACGACAGGGAAGAGGAGGAGGAGGAGGAGGAAGAGGAGGAACGCTAATGAGACGTCTTGGAACCAATTAGCTCCCTCGTCAGAGATGAAAAGGAAACCAGTTGATTCCGTCCAAGTTTCTCATTAAAAACTCTTCTTCAACTATGTGCATGGGTGATGGTGTCCTGCCCTGGGTCGCACGCATGTGTACGTGCGTGTGTGTACGTGTGTGTATGTGTGTGTGTGTGCGTATTTACCTAATTGCATTATACGGGAAGGAAGCTATGCTCGTAGTGACGCGTCTTTGTATCTTTCAGCATCATAGATTAATTGTATCTTTCAGTGTGTGTATGTGTGTGTGTTTGGTTTCGGCATCTTAAATTTTATCTTTCAGTGTGTGTGTGTGTGTGTGTGTGTGTGTGTGTGTGTGTGTGTGTGTGTGTGTGTGTGTGTGTGTGTGTGTGTGTGTGTGTGTGTGTGTGTGTGTGCGTGTGTGAGCGTGCATTATCACTTGTATTACATTTACATCCTCCCATCTTCTTTTTCACTTGATTTGAAACGTAAACATTCTTTGCTTGACTCGAACGATCTAAATGGTCTGCAATGATCAGTATTTCAACCGATGAGCTGTCTTTTGTCATGAAATGCTCTGAAAGAAGAATATAAAGGAATAAAATATCTTTTTATGTGTATTTTCGCAGATTGTATAGGACATAACCTCTTTGTAATCTTTCTTTGCGCGGAGCTTATAGGAATTAATCCTTTTGCCCTGAGTATATATAAAGGGTTTAATCTCTTTGTAAAGATTTCTTCTCAGAGTATAAAGGATTCAGTCTCTTTGCAGATGTTTTTACGTCAATTATGAACGCGTGGGCGTGTACGAAAACATCCAAAAGGCAATTAATTCCAACGGGCAATTCTGTGATCGTGTAAATATGCATATCCACCAAATGGAATCTACAAACACGAGTCATTGATGGATTTGATCGAGTCACACGTCTTAGTAACTCAGTTACTGATTGATTGATTGACTGATTGACTGGTTGAGGCACTCTTCA
Source organism: Oratosquilla oratoria (assembly GCF_046742065.1). NCBI lineage: Eukaryota > Metazoa > Arthropoda > Malacostraca > Stomatopoda > Squillidae > Oratosquilla > Oratosquilla oratoria. The sequence goes on along the minus strand of NC_134785.1, from coordinate 49,587,712 downwards.
AGGTTCACAGACATTTTTGTAAATTGATTGATTAATTGAACGATTTGGTTTAACGTCGCAAACTTCCTTCTATAAGAAGGCTAGGACGATGTCCCTTACAAAGGACTTCGTAGCGTCGAATCTAATGATGCCCTTGGTTCAACTCACCGGTGGCAGGATTCGAGCCGCCATCACTTCGACAATTGCCGGAAGGAGCAACGCCCTAACCCGGTCGGCCAGCGAGCGATAAGGTAATTAACAACATGAAAGGGAAGATAGAAGATTGTTTTGAACATTCTACGTGCTTGTCTGTTGATCATACACGGCTCTATATAGTTAATCATCTTGACATATAATGAAAAATAAGAGAGATAGAGAGAGATAGAGAGAGAGAGAGAGAGAGAGAGAGAGAGAGAGAGAGAGAGAGAGAGAGAGAGAGAGAGAGAGAGAGAGAGAGAGAGGTGTGAGATAAGGTCTGTGTTAGTGTACCAGTTAGCTGACTAGGTTTCCTCGTTAAACGTGGTTTTACTCAACTTCTAGAAAATGTTGTTTGGCATTATCATACTTAAGGAATAGACTAATGATCATCTGGAGATTTAGAAAATAACTAGAGCAATGTTTTCACAAGTAACTAGGGGAATTAAAATTATAAGTGTTAAGTTCTGTTTGTAATTGAAAATACTAAGTACGACTGAAAGTTACTTGCAAAAACTTTAACTAAAGTAGGGAAGGTAAAGGATGTTGGTGTTATTTTCAGTAACGATCTAGTTATTCTAAAGATCTATGGTTCTAACTTCTATGTTTTCTAGTTCTGTCTCAAAGAAAACGTATAGGAAAAATACAGATATCGTCAACCAAATATATTAATCACTGGTCCACCTAAGGTTGAAATACACTGTTAATGTATAACGCATAACTTGTATTAAAGTCATCGCTGATGGTCTGGAAAGAGTACAACGGCGAGTCACAAAAATCAGACCAAATATGAGAGAAACAAAACATACGAGGACAGCTTAAAACATTTTAACCTACTCTCTTCCTCTTTTTCTCCCTCTAAAAAAAAAAAAAAAAAAAAAAAAAAAAAAAAAAAAAAAAAAAAAAAAAAAAAAAAAAAAAAAAAAAAAAAACCACGAGGCATTTACACAAACCTTCAAGAACTTCAATGGAATTGATAACATCAAAGTTAAAAACATTTTCGCCCTAACCGGATGGGAACTAATGACTTCTACTTGTTTTGTGCTAGATTTAATCTACAAGTACAAGAGGCGTGAGTAGCATACGCCAAGAGGCGCTGAACAGCTATGGTCGAAACCGTCACCTTTCCTTTATGATCCTCTTTTTGGGGGCGCTGTTGGGAATCGGAGAGGAAAGCGGGATTCGAACCCACAACTAAACGAAGTAGGTGGAGAGCATTTTGCGAACCGCGTTGTCGATGAATGGAATAATTTTTAGATTTCACTCTGATAAACACAAATATTTTTTTATCTTTATTATCTTATCTATTTATTCATTTACTTTTTTATCCAGCCTCATTAAGGGCCGGAAGATGTATTGTTGATATGATTTGTCGCTGTAATTCATCACAGCGACACATTGTAACCCTTTAGATTACGGTGAATATATGTGTGTGTGTGTGTATGTGTGTGTGTGTATGTGTGTGTGTGTGTATGTATGTGTGTGTGTGTGTGAGTGTGTGTGTGTTTGTGTGTGTGTGTGTGTGTGTGTGTGTGTGTATGTGTGTGTGTGTGTGTGAAGGTGTGTGTGTGTGTTTGTGTGTGTATATATGCTCGTATGTATATATATGTGTGTGTATATATGTATATATATATATGTGTGTGTGTGTGTATGTGTGTGTATGTGTATGCGTTTGTGTGTATGTGTATTTACCTAATTGTAGTATACAGGAAAGGAGCAACGCTCGTGTGTGTGTGTGTGTGTGTGTGTGTGTGTGTGTGTGTGTGTGTGTGTGTGTGTGTGTGTGTGTGTGTGTGTGTGTGTGTGTGTGTGTGTGTGTACATCCATGTAGCTAAGGCTCAACTCTGTAGCACGTGCGCACACGAGAGGGAGGGAGGGAGGGAGAGAGAGAGAGAGAGAGAGAGAGAGAGAGAGAGAGAGAGAGAGAGAGAGAGAGAGAGAGAGAGAGAGAGAGAGAGAAAGGTACGGCTTGTGCAGGTGCCGGGGGGGGAGGGGGAAGGAAAGGTGGGAGGGTGTGGCCTCGTGCTTTCCAAAAAGAACTGAGAGGGGGGTAGAGGGGGAGAGGGGGGAGGGGGAGGCGTTGCCTGGCGTTGTTGCAGCAGAAGTCTGGAGGGCGTGGCAGGGCTTCTGCAGCAGAGGAGGGAAGGGTCACGGAATGCTACCGAAGAAGAAAGTTCTTGGGCACGCTTCTGCCGAAGAGTCTTGGATTTTGCCGAAGAGTCTTGGATTCTGCCGAAGAGTCTTGGATTCTGCCGAAGAGCCTTGGATTCTGACGAAGAGTCTTGGCTTCTGCCGAAGAGTCTTGGCTTCTGCCGAAGAGTCTTGGTTTCTACCGAAGAGTCTTGGCTTCTGCCGAAGAGTCTTGGCTTCTGCTGAAGAGTCTTGGCTTCTGCCGAAGAGTCTTGGCTTCTGCCGAAGAGTCTTTGTTTCTACCGAAGAGTCTTGGCTTCTGCCAAAGAGTCTTGGCCCTTCCAAGAATGAGGTCCCTCCGACTTCGTGAGGACCTCCTGAGCTGAATGGAATGGCTTGGCGTCAGCCAGAATAAAGAATGAGAATCTTCCACCTCTGTTCTTCGCTTCATCGACAGGGATCCTCTACTCAAAAGAGCGTAAGAATAAAATCAACAAACGACTAAAATTATGTTATTTCACGCTATGTCAGCTTTAGTACAGAAAGGGAGGGAGGGAGCGGGAGGGAGGGAGAGAGGGAAAGAGAGAACGAGAGTCTCTCTCTCTCTCATTCTCATGGCTACAAACAGAAGCGAGTGACGTCAGAACGGCTTCTGGCGTCATAGTCTGAAAGGATGACGTCACCGACCTCTCATGACGTCATTCTTTGAGACACGCTCATGCGCGTAGACGTAGTCCTCACTAACAAAAGGTCACTAACAAGTGTAGTCACTCGCACACTAGGACTACGTCATTGACCACTAATGAAATCACGTCTTTAGTGGAAGCTTAGTGGGTTTTAGTGAGGTTTCGTGTGAAGTGTTCTGGGATATGATGGGGGCTTGGATGGGGCTTGGGAAGGCTTTAGGGGGCTTTAGGGGGCTGGTGTTCACCCAGCCCCCTCTCCCTTCACCCTCACAGCCTCCTCCTCGCTTGAAAGAGTTCAGCATTGAACAAGAACAGTAAAGCGAAAGAATGGCCTTAATGGAGTAGGATCACACAAAGAACATTGACGGCTCAACGATATAAAAATAAGTTCATAGCTTTAAGGGGAGGGGAGAAAGGAGAGGGGAAAAGGGGGGATTGGGGGGAACGCATTGAGTTGGAGGAATGTGTGGGGGAGAGGAAAGAGGTGAGGGAAGAGAGAGGGGAGAAGGGTGGGAGGGAAAGGAGAGAGGGGAGCGAAAGAGGAGATGAGGGAAGAGAGAGGGGAGAGAGAGGGAGGGGAAACGAGGGGAGAGGAGGGGGAAAAGAGAGGGGAGAAGGTTAGGAGGGAAGAGAAGGAAAAGAGAGGGGAGAAGGGTAGGAGGGAGGGGAGAGAGGGGAGTAAAAGAGGAGATGAGGGAAGAGAGAGGGGAGATTGTGGGGAAAAGAGGGGAGAGGAGGGGGAAAAGAGAGGGGAGAAGGGTTGGAGGGAAGAGAGGGAGGGGGTGAAAGAGGAGATAAGGGAAGAGAGAAGGAAGTGGAGGGGGTAAAGAGAGGTTAGAGGGGGGAAAAGAGAGGGGAGAAGGGTAGGAGGGAAGAGAGGGAGGGGAGAGAGGAAGACTGACAAAGCTGACGAATGCTTTTGTTCCATCACAGGAAACTCCCTCATCTCTGTTAACTCTGGTCCTTCTTTATTCGTTTTATTCTGGCTTCCACCGATCGATTTTAGTCAAAGGAGGAGGATCTCCTAGAACCGTCTGGTGTCTAAGATAAGAAAATCTAGGGTTTGACTATATATATATATATATATATATATATATATATATATATATATATATATATAATATATATATTAATATATACATATATATATATATTACATATATATATATATATATATTTTTATATATATATTGTATATTTCGAGCAGATTCTCACTAATACACACTGTGTTAAACATGACAGCATTTTGATACTGATTAATTTTCTTACCGATATTTTCAATTTCTCTCACAGTAGATCTACTGAGAAAAAATGAAAATTTCTGTAAGAAAATTAATCAGTGTCAAAATGCTATGGTGTTTAAGTGTATATATATATATTATATATATATATATATATATATATATATATATATATATATTATATATATATATACATACATATATACATATATATATATATATAATGTACATATATATATATATGTATATATATATACATATATACATATATACATATATATTATATATATATATATATGTATTATAGGGTTTCAATATCATGAAAATTCTATTTTCGCTTTACTTTGTAGGTGACCTGTATACAAGAATTTAATAAAAATTCAATGATATTTACATATGTCACGCTTTCATCACCTTGGTGCTGCAAATTTATCAAATGTAGTTTTCATAAATGTTTTTAACATCATTTTCAAATTTTCTATTTTTTTATAGTCTAGGATAAAAACAACGATTGGAGATGTTGTTTTCTTAACCTTGTTAAACATCATTATCAATATATCTATTATGAATGTGCAAATGTCTGCAACTTATACATGTTGCTCGATCTTTCTGCAATTTGACTGGCATCCATTTTATAGGATTGAGAACAAGGTCAATTAAAATATATTTTATTCTAAATTCCTAATACACACACACACACACATATATATATTATATATATACACACACACATATACAGTATACATATTTATATATATATATATATTTATATATATATATATATATATAGAGAGAGAGAGAGAGAGAGAGAGAGAGAGAAACGCCCTATTGTCTTCTTCGCGAGAATGGCGTGGTGGCGGAAGGGAGGAGAGAGGAGGTGCTGGGGAGGGAGGAGGGGGAGGACGAGGGTAGGGAGGAGGGGGAACGAGGTCACCAATCACTTTAATTACGAGAAGACCGAGAGGGCGCTACGAAGAGGAAGCGTTAAATCAGGTCCTTCGCAGGATCCCGAGGGTAAACAGGATATTGAAGTTCGTCCGAGTGTGACCTGACCTAAGCTGACCTCGCCTGATTCCACCTGACCTGGTCTTCTCACCTGAGCGATGGCTGGCACGGCGACAGGTGGCGCCGTTATCAGGAGTGCCAGTACACAAGGACATAAACGCACATAAACGCGCACACACACACACACACACACACACACACATATACACACACATACACATATACACACACACATATATATATATACATTTACACACACACATACACATATACACACACACACACATACACATACACACACACACACACACACACACACATATATATATATACACACAGACACACATACACATACATACATACACACACACACACACGCACACACACACATACACACACACATACACATATATATATACACACACACACACACACACATTACTGGTGTAATGGTAACGTCTTGACTTCTCTGAGTCTGAGTTCCAGTCCTATTCCAGGCTTAAGAGAAAACTTCGCTGACACTACAAGTTATTACTGTCCCCCTTGGGCAAGGGATGAGGCGTGTGTGTGAGGTCACAGCATTTCCCAAAGATCAGGCAATATATGGGTTCTAAGTTCTCATCCGGGAAGATAACTGCCATGGATCACAAGCCCAGCACGTAATCCAAAACCGTGGTGAAAGGAAAATGGGTCAGAGATAAAGAGAGTAAGAGAAAGAGAGAAGATGGTAGGAAGAGAGGATACGAAAACGATGAATAAATTCGGCGAAGAATGAATCATAATGATGAGTCAGTAATAAGTCACTAATGAGTCAGTGATGAGTCAGTAATGAGTAAGCGATGAGTAAGTAATGAGTCAGTAATGAGTCAGTTATGAGTCAATGATGAGTGATTAGTCAGTAATGAGTCAGTTATGAGTCAGCGATGAATTACGAGTGCTATACGTGAGTCGAGGTGATGAGTCAGTAATGAATCAGTGATGAGTCAGCGATGAGTCAGTGATGAGTTACGACTGCGAGAAGTGAGATGATGTGATGAATCACTGTGGTGAGTACTGGAAGGCGTGATGAATCCGTCGGGTTCTGGTTGCCATGACAACCAACAGGGACTGTGAACCTCTCTACATATCTCTCTTGGCACAGTGCCTCTCTTCTCTTCTCCACGCTCTCTCTCTCTTTGCTCTCTTTTGCCTGCAAGGTCCTCGGCATCTGCTCTTTCTCTGCTCTCCCCAACACTCTCCGAGCCTCTCTTCGCTACCAAAGGGATGAATAAAATCGACTGGCGGCAGGCATAGTAGAAGGGAAAGTGCCACCAGGGGCGTCAGACCCATGGCCTGCGGGCCAAATGTGGCCCGTGGGTCTAATTGGCCCGCGAGGTGACAATTGAGTATTTTCTTCAATTGTAGGAATTTCATCAACTCGAGTGAAAAAAGAATGTGACCTCGAGAACCATTTAGGCAACCAGCGGGCCATATTTGGCCCGCGGGCCGCGAGTCTGGCCCGCGGGCCACGAGTGTGGCACCCATCAAAGGAAGACAATCCTGGAATCCATCCGCGGTTGTCCTCTTTGCCTTGTATCGAGAATTCACAACTTGAAGGACAATTTTTTTGCCAATTAATGACAGCGATACCTATGATAATGGTAATGGTCGTGATAATGATCGCAGCTAAGTTATAATGATAATGATACAGACACTGAAAATGATGACGACCTACTATTACTATTAGTAATGACAATTATATAAATGACAATACCAACAATGCCTTTAACACACCATGTCGCCCTGTGGTTCTTTCAGATGATTTAAATCACTTGAGGAAGAGATTAAGACTAACTTTGAGTCAACCTCTCAAAGAAATGTCGGCCCTTTGAGAGTTTATTATGGTTTAAACCAAACGATCTTTTTCAAACTAAGGAAGGCTTATGAGAGGACTTTCACTTCGAGAATATTTTCTTGCTGCGATTTTGTCTTTTTTTCGCGTAGTCTTACCGTTCGTCAGTAATCACCAGCGCTTCTATCTTTGCTGATCCGCAAACCTCTGGTCCGTAGGGGTGTCGCTAAAGTCCCTTCTACAGCAGGATTGTCAAGTGACCTGCACATGACCTGCTTACCTGACCTGTCCATATGTGGCGTCCATGCATTTGTTCGATAATTTTTTTCAAAATGGTGATGCTACTTATGGATATATTTTTCAGAAAGAATAAATAAATAAATCCGTTGCCCCTGGTCTCTCTTCCAGAGAACCCGCGGCCCCCAGATAACCGACAACGGCCATCGGGTGGGTCCGCAAGCCTCTCTTGTCTGGGGATTGTTAGTGTTGGGGTTTGTGGAAAGAGGTGCTCTCCGTTTTCTGTGTGTTGGTCGTTTCCCTCAAGGGCATTTTGAGTCTATGGCCAGGTGGATTGCGTCACAATGACGTCAAGGATTTGTGACGTAATTACTATTATCATTGGCGTCATTTCATCGAGAAAGGTTTTAGCGTGATTAGGGGAAAAACACTAAGCTTTTGCTGGTTCGGAAAGTTTGTAAATAATTAGAAAGTGTATGGAGTCGACAGCCCTATTCAATTATGCTGATTAGCATGCACACACACACGCACGCACATACGCACACATACACACGAACGCACACATATGTACACACACTTTTAGTTCACATAATGCAACTGTTATTGATTTTTTTTTTTTTTTGTCAAAAGATATTCTGGAAGTCTGTAACTAAAATACAACGATCCTATAAGGAGGTGGAGGTGGAGAAGAAAGAGGAGGAGGAGGAGGAAGAGGAGGAAGCACGAGGAAAAGAGGGGGCACAGAAGGAAAAGGAGGAAGAGAAGAAAGTAGGAGAGGAGAAGGAAGAGGAAGAGAAGGAGGAAGAGGAAGAGAAGGAGGAAGAGGAAGAGGAAGAGGAAGAGGAGGAGAAGGAAGGGGAGACGGAAAGCTATGACCAGGGGGAAAACAGTTTACTTAAAAAAAAAAAAAAAAAAAAAAAAAACAACAGATGGAAAAATGCCAGGAAGGACGGGGAGGAAGAGAGTTCCAGAACCTCCCTGACAGTGAAAGGCGGCGCATTCGGTAACTCTTGCAACCAGGAGTACTATTTGTACTAAAACATATTCCTCTTGTAGTTATCACCATTTCTCATTATCACGATAAATTTGATCACCGTCACGAAAATTTAATCACTATTACTGACATTGCTACTATTACTAAAACTAATAGTACTATCATTACTGTTGCTAACGGTAACGCGTGGCCACTATCATTACTACTAATGCTACTACTACATTTAAGATTATTTTTTACTACTACTACTACTATTTTGTTACTTCTACTACTACTACTAGTACTACTACTAGTTCTATTATTTTTACTACTACTATTTTGTTACTTCTTCTACTACTAGTACTACTACTAGTACTATTATTTTTACTACTACTATTACTATTTTTTACTACTACTACTACTACTACTACTATTTTGTTACTTCTACTACTACTTGTACTACTACTGGTACTATTATTTTTTACTACTACTAGTAGTACTACTACTACTATTATTTTTTCTTCTACTACTACTACTACTACTACTACTACTACTTCTACTACCACTACTACTACTGCTGCTGCTACTACTACTATCAATGTTAGTAATAATATCAAAGCGTGACCTCCCCGATGGTCGACCTTGAACTCAAAGCCAATCCTCTGACGATGGAGATCCCGAAGGGCCTCCCGTCGTGTGCACCACGCCCTTTCTTGTATACGACCAGTCGTCCGGACGAAGCTGGGGGGAGGGGGGGCTACTGGGGCCCTCCTGGGGGCGGATTTGGTTTCATCCCCAGACGCACTGCTGCAGTCTTCCCCCCCCCCCTGGATGCGGGACACCTCCTCCTCATCTTCCTCCACCTCCCCACCTCACCCTCCAACACCGACCCGGGGATATATATATATATATATATATATATATATATATATATATATATATATATATATATATATATTATATATATATATATATATGAGAGAGTGATAGGTTGGGAAGGGTAAACGAAGATGGGCTTCAAAATACGTCCTAAAGTTTCGGTCTCAATGACCTTCTTCAGAGGACTCACTATAATACGTCATGATCACAAAATTCATACCTGCAGTGGAACTCATCAAGCTTCGAGCGTCAGGTTTTTTCCAGAGCGTTAATTACTAAAAGACTGGCTGCTTTGGAAAGGCATATAAACCCTTCTCTATCGTTGTTGTTTACTTGGATGTTTATATGTGCAGCTTCCACCGTCTTTCTCATTTTCTTTTGTAATCCCTTATGCAAAATTTCGACTTTGTTCCAATCAGGTAGGTTGTTACATAGTTCGAGGTGGCGAACAAGGGAATTGGATGTCCTGTGTGCCCTTTTGATGTCATTTTTGTGTTCGCTCAATCTCTTTTCAATCCCTCGACCTGATTCACCGATGTACGCTAAGGGACAGCCGCTACAGGGAATGCGATAAATCACGCTGAGGTTGTTGTGAAAAAAAAAACAGATATAAGTTTTGTAATCATGACGTATTATAGCGGCTCTCAATATATATATATATGTGTGTATGTGTGTGTGTTCAATCAAGACGCGCTCCGAAGCCCCTTACGAATTAAAAAAAAACGAAACGGTTCGATTAAAAAACAGATTTTGAAACCTAAAAACAAAAGTTTTGAACAAGAAAAATATGAACAAAATATTAATAGGCAATTGTGAACAAACACTAAAAAATCGGTTTTTAGTAAGAACTCATAAAACAGCCCCCCCCAAAAAAAAGAGCATAATTAAAAAAAAGCGGTTTTAAATTAAATCTATATCTTTAAACAAAACCTCATTAACATAAATAAACAAAACTTATAAGGCCTAAAAAACAAAAAACAAAACAAAGAAACAACATTTTTGGATAAAACCTAAAAAATAAAAATGAATCTTCATAACACAGACAACGAAGAGTAATGTTTCGAGCGGGATTCGAACCGGCTCTCGAACTACTTCAGATGCGGTTCAGCTAAGAGGGGCGATTCACCAAAAGCTTCGAAGGAGATTCACGGCCTCTTTTACATTCTGCCACAAGACGTGATTCGCCATGATTCACGCGCTCATGAATAACGTGCTGAACACGTGACCAACAACCATCCCTCATGTGCGCGCGTGTGTGTGTGTGTGTATGTGTGTGTGTGTATGTTCGTGCGTGTGTGTGTGTGCGTGTGTGTGTGCGTGTGTATGGTCGTGCGTGTGTGTGTGTGCGTGTGTATGTTCGTGTGTGTGTATGTGTGCGTGTGTATGTTCGTGTGTGTGTATATGTGTGTGCGTATGTTCGTGTGTGTGTGTATGTATGCGCGTGTGTATATATGTGTGTGTGTATGTGTGCGAGTCCGTGTGTGTGTGTGTGCGTGTGTGTGTGTGTGCGTGTGTGTATGTGTGCGTGTGCGTGTGTATATGTGTGCGCGTGTGTATGTTCGTGTGTGTGTCTCTGTATGCGTGTGTGTGAATATATGTGTGTATGTATGTATGTGTGCGTGTCTGTGTGTGTGCGTGTCTAAGTGTGTGCGTGTCTGTGTGTGTGCGTGTCTAAGTGTGTGCGTGTCTGTGTGTGTGTGTATGCATGTCTGTGTATATGCGCGTGTATGTGCGTGTGTGTATATGTTGTGTGTGTGTACATGTGTGTGTGTACGTGTGTGTGTGTGTTCCCACACCACGCCCACACCCTTACTGCCCTTTCACGCCCTTAAGCCGCCCGCACTGATTCGAAGGGCGGCTTCATGAGATATGCAACAGGCGGGCTGGAAGCCACGCCCATGTTTCATGTTTCATTCGCGAGAGGTTCGAATCCTGTTCGAATCCCTTTCGAATCCTATTCGAATCCCGCTCGCTCCTCTTCGAATCCCGTTCAAATCCTGTTCGAATCCCGCTCGAATCTCGCTCTTACCCCGTACGGATCCCGCTCGAGTCCCGTTCGAATCTCACTCGAATCCCGTTCAAATACTGCTCGAATCTCGCTCGAATTATGTCCCTATCCAATTCGAATCCAGTTCGAATCTCACACGAAACATGACACTCAAATTATCCCTACTATTCCTCTTCTTCCTCCTCCTCTTCGTTCTCTCTCTCTCTCTCTTTTGATAATCTCTTATTACTTTACATCATCTTTATCACCTCCTCTTCCTCCTCCTTCTTCTCCTCTTCTTCCTCCTCCTCTTCGTTCTCTCTTTTCTCTATAATCTCTTATTACTTTACATCATCTTTGTCTCCTCCTCTTCCTCCTCTTCTTCCTCCTCCTCCTCCCTGTCCTCGTCTGTCGTCCTCTGGCACTTTATCCTCGTCCTCCTTTTCTTATTTTTTCTTCTTTTCTCATAAATTCTTTGTTAGTCGCGTTTTTCTTCAAGAATGTCTTTTTCTTTTTATATATTTTTTCTCTCTTCATCTCTTCTTCCATCTCTTTCTCTTTCTCTTTATGCACAAACACACACACATGCACACATACATACACATACGCACACGCATACACGCTCACATACACACACGCAAACACACACACACACACACATGCACACATACATACACACACACACACACACACACACACACACACACACACACACACACGACTCGGTGGCGGGGTTGATAGAGCACTGGACTCAAGTACGGTGGTGCTCGCAGTACCTGGTTCGAATCCTGCCCAGGGCCGAAATTATTTCGTTATCGCTGCGCTTCGGGTCGTTACTCTGACTCTCGTGGGCGGGGAGTTGTGTGTGTGTGTGTGTGTGTGTGTGTGTGTGTGTGTGTGTGTGTAAGGTCATAGCATTACCCATAGATCGGTCATATGAGCTCTGAGCTCTCTTCCGGGAGGGAAATAGCTGTCGATCACGAGTCCAACACGTGATCCAAAGACCAAGGTGAATACACACATACACATGCAAACACATACACAAACACACACACACACATGCACACACACACACACACACACACACACACACACACACACACACACACACGTTTACAGACAAACCGTCCCACACTGACATCCCCCCCCAGACATAAGCACGCGTGTAAATAAACCCTACTGTTATATGCAGTTTCAGGTAATTATCAACGTATCTGTGGGGGGGGGGGAGGAGCACGAGGATGAGAAGGGGGCGGGGGGAGGAAGTGGGGAAGGGAGTGAGGGAGGGAAGTGGGAGGTGAGTTTATGAAACAGCGAGGAGATGGGAGGGAGAAGGAGGCAAGGGAGGAAGGAAGAGGTCGGAAGGGAGGGGGAGGGAGGGAGGGAGGAAGGGAGGGAGAGGGAGGGAGGGAGGGGGAGGGGGTTAAGGTGCCGCACAACAGGAAATGAACTTGAGATTTAGTGTGGGCAACAGGCTACTGGTAGATTTAGGAACGTCTTGGCAGGAGGGAAGG
>NC_134785.1:49565055-49570055 GCF_046742065.1 Oratosquilla oratoria | reverse complement strand
CTTGATGCTGAAAGATACAAAGACGGGTTACTACGAGCATAGCTCCCCTCCCGTTTAATACTAGGTAAATACACAAACACATACACAAACACACACACACACACACACACACACACACACACACACACACACACACACACACACACAGACAAAGAAACAATTTCCTTATTGCGGAAGAATGCTGAGGAATTAATTAAGTTATTGATCCACATATACCTTTTGCGAAGACTGTAATTTCTCACGCGGGTTGCCAACTTTCAATAAACATAATGACAGATCCGCACCATCCATAGCTACTTCATAAATATGAAATGCAATTAGCAAAATTACTTTCTTATCGTAAAGACATTGCAATACACTGCGAGACGTGAGCGCGTAATAATGATAATTCAAGAAAATTTACATAATCAAAATACATATATAAACATACGTATGTATACACATGTATATATACTTAAATATACATATACTGTGTACACGCATGTATATACATGTAAATGAACAAATACAAGTGCATACATAAATATACATGTACAGATATAAATATACAAACAATGACATATATGTACACGTACAAATAATGTACATGTACGAATACAGTAAATGTGCAGAGAAAAGACATGTTTTTTTTTTAAACAATCAAACATCAAATACACAGAAGTGATATAAAGGTGCAAAGGACACAAAAACACCATTAGAGGGGTGGAGGGAGTGGGTGAGGGTGAGGAGGTGGTGCGGGTGCATTCCAGCAGCTCGTGCGACGTGAGTGTGGGCCGTAGGGGTGAAGAGAGTGAGAGTGAGCGAGCCAGTGCGGGGTGAGAAGGTATGGGCGTGAGAAGGGAATACGTGGGCGTGGGCTGGAGGGGGTTGGGTGCGAAGGGTGCGGTAGAGAGGGTGGAGGGGGCGTACCATGTGTGTTATAAAATAAGTGAGATTCAGCGTGTGGAAGTGAGAATGATCTCACGAGTTTATGTCTCCCGTGAGAGAACGAGTCTCGTCTGCTGAGGGCGGATGTTGTGGATTTTTTTTTTTTTTTTTTTGAGTCGGTTATGGGCGTGCAGGCATGCTGATGTGGGCGTGCAAAGGAACGAAAGCGTGAGGTCGTAAATCCGTGAGAACGTAGAGTGTGAAATGGAAGAGAAAACGTGAGTTTCAGAAAAAGGGGAGATAGCGACTCCTGTCTTGATGTGGTCAAAGTATGACATAATATTGTGTATCATGTACACAAGTAACCTTTTGTGATTGTGTGTGTGTGTGTGTGTGTTTGTGTGAATCTATATAGCATGAACGTATATCTCAACGAAAAACATTGGGAATATAACCCCACTGAAATCCCCCTCCCTGCTTACTCTATACACAAAAAAGTTAGCCCAAGTCAGTACACTTTGCAACCAACCGAACACCGACACCCCGTCCATTTCTCTTCAAATTGGATAAATCTTGTGTGGTTGGACATATGTCTCAATACTTTGTACTCTGGGTGAATTCTAATCTAAAAAGGCAAAATGTAAGCAAGGGAGGCACAGAGCGTCGGTGTTCAGTTGGCTGCCAAGTGTAATGACTTGGGTTACCACTGCTTTCAAAACGTCATGTTTTTGTACATCATTATTATAGAGCAAATTGGGTTTGACTTTAAATGGGGAATATATTCCCAAAGTTTGTCGGTGAGGTTCATATAGATACTATAAATATACCACTAAATGCAATAGCAAGTTTTGCATTTTTAATTTTCTTCAGTAAATCATCTTCATTTCTAAGGGTATATATATATATATATATATATATATATATATATATATATATATACATATATATACATATATATAATATATATTTATATATAATGACCTCTCTATAATATTTTATCGTTGCAGTCAGTTCATGGCTTCCTGTCTGAGACCCTTCTTTGGCACCATAGTGATATCTCTTCAGAAACAGAGGTGCAAATGAATGTGGCACACAGAACACCCCTAATTCAAGGCGTGGCCTGTCTGCCACACCCATTCTGATTGGTTGGTTTCGGGGATTCTTTATTCTTTCGCAGGCTGAATTTGTGTGTCACAGTCACCCCCGTTCACACCTCTGCCGCTGAAGAGACAAGAGCACTAAGCCATTGGGAAAGGATCACTGACCCAAGTTCTCGATCTAACTGAGAGGATAATCTCCTAATGTGTTGCTCACAAGTTAGAAAATATAATGAGACTAGCTTATAAAACAAAGAAAATTTGCTGAAGAGAATTAAGAATGGCGAACTTGCAATGACGTTCAATGAAACATGTACGAGGGAAAATCTCCTGCCCTATCTGGCACACAAATGAGGAAGTGTCAAAGACTGCGGACGGTGATGCATTTGGCGCTGGAGTAGAGGCACACAGGTACGCAAGATTACGTGTGATTAAAAAGAAGCGTGAGAGATTACACGCCCATGACGTTGGCCGTGAGAAAGTGCGTGAGAAAAAAATTAAATAAAGCATGGGGATGAGACCGTGCGTGTGACAAGCTACGGAGTGTGAGAAAATGAATCCGAATAAGCGAAAGCGTGAGGAAGTGAGTGTGAAAAAGCATGTGTATGTGTGTGTGTGTGTGTGTGTGTGTGTGTGTGTGTGTGTGTGTGTGTGTGTGTGTGTGTGTGTGTGTGTGTGTGTGTTTGAATAGAGTGAATGTGTGTGCGCGCTCGCGCGTGTATGTGAGAATCTTTGCGTGAGACTAAAGGCCCCGCCACACTACGCGTCATATTGTAAGGAACTGACCCCGGCCGTCCCCGCAACACACCCAAATTGAGGCGCGCGGGACACCAGACTCGTCACTGCCGTGGTGGGTCAGTGACGCGCAACAGAAGACCCACCAAACCGGCTCACTCATCGTGTCACAGAAGCCGCAGTTCTACTGGCGTCGTGAGGAAATATTTTCAATTGATAAGGACCGTAATAGGGTAACATGTGCCTATGGCAAGTGAAAGATCACGTGTACAGGGACGGAAAATGCCAGGGATGAACTGAGTAGCGTGCGTCATTTACCCCACGGCAATGAGTCTCCGTTTGAACACAGGACCTTTCACCCCTTCGCCAGGCCACCCGGACTCAAAAGACGCTGTGTAGTGTGGCGTAGCCTCAAGAGCGCAGCAGCGTGTGTCGGTGAGGGCAAAGCGTGAGCGTGAGAGAGTGAGAGAGCGATGGGTTGATAAGGTCAGACGAGGCGCCTTACCAGTACCGCGTCGGGTCGAGTAAACATGACCACACCGTTGTCCGGACCATCCTGTGGCAAGGCAGGTCAGACACAGGTCAAACACAGGTCAAAAGAGGTCACCAAGCAGTGAGGAGTAAATGTTTTGAGGGGGGTGATTTTTTTTTCTTAAGGGGATAGGTGGCAAGACAGGGTGTGGGGTGGGAGCTGGGTGGGGGGAGGGGGGAGTGGAGGGTGTGGGGGTGGATAGCTTATGTGTAGGTGGGTTTGCATGACGTCAGCACGTGATAGATGCGCGTGGGGGATGCGCAGTGAATATATATATCTTATTTACATGATCTAAAAAAGACAAAGTGTGGAGATGTGTGCGCTATGATTATGTATATATAAACATGAGTTTTTGGAGAGATTTTGATAATTTTTCTTTGTTGGAATCGAACCAAAGTCAGTAAGACATCTACTCCTGGGCAGGTCGACGCTTAGAAGAATCTAGTAGGTAGTTAGACCCTAGATTTTCAAGCGCAGCCAAGAATATTTATTTTATCAACTTCAAGATAACTACCAACAAGTGGCGTGTGTGTGTGTGTGTGTGTGTGTGTGTGTGTGTGTGTGTGTGTGTGTGTGTGTGTGTGTGTGTGTGTGTGTGTGTGTGTGTGTGAGTGAGAAAAAGATCTAAGTGCATTCAGGCATCTTTCACGTGTTGGCGAAGTTAGACCAGGAAGTTCTTCCTTCGTCAGGTTTGTTGAAGGAACTCTGGTCTTGTCTGCTCAGCCCTTCGTCTCGAACTGGGCAGCGGTGCACGAAGGGAGAAACGGAAGAAGGCGGGGGTGGGTGGGAGTGGGGTGATTGGTGGAGCGGACGTTTTTGCATTTTTACGTGAAATGCTAAGCAGACCGGGGGGCGGGGGGCATTGACAAAATGGAAAGGAGGGAGGTAGAGAGTGATTGAGGGAGGAAGAGGGAGGGAGAAGGAGGGAGGGAGGAAGAAAGGGAAAGTAGGAGGGATTCTTGAAAGAATGATAAAAACCCCACTGGAGGAATCCCACCTACCAGTCGGCACCCACAAACTAGCGTGACGTCACAAACTGGGGGTGACGTCATGGATGACGTCATCAAAGGAGGAGGGGTGGGGTGGGGGGTAGGGGGTGGGTGGCTTTGCCAAGTGTGAAGTTCTTGGTGTATCGAACTTCGTCACATTAACAATGAGGAGGTGAGAGAATGTGTGTGTGTGTGTGTGTGTGTGTGTGTGTGTGTGTGTGTGTGTGTGTGTGTGTGTGTGTGTGTGTGTGTGTGTGTGTGTGTGTGGTCATGGGTGGGAAAGATGGGGAAAGCTGGGGGGAGTGGTAGATACTAAGGGCCTAAGGGTTGCAGCAAATGGTTAAGAATATGATATGTTAATGTTAAAGGATAATATTGAGGAATAATTTCCATGTAGTGTTATATGTTACGAGGAGGGAGGGAGGGTTGGGAGGGGAAGAGAGAGGGGAGGAAAGAGGGAGAAGGAGTGGGAGAGGGGAAGAGAAAGAGAGGGTTTCTGTTGGGGTTTGGTAATTAAGTACATCATCATCGATATTTAGAAGAAAAAAAACGAAAAATTGGCACTTTCGTAAAAAACATGGCGGATTTGAGTGGATGGGAGGGAGGAGGAGGGGGTAGTGAGTGTGGGGGGATGATGAGGGTGGGGGGGCATGAGAGGGAGTGGGTAACCATTTGGTCACACTTCTGCCCCTCAAGGACGAGTCATTTCCATTTTCGAAGACGTCTGAAGACACGCTCCCATAGAATGACCTGACCTAACCTGGGTCACGTGACAAAATC